>NC_090816.1:82420253-82736720 GCF_000390325.3 Nicotiana tomentosiformis | reverse complement strand
AAGTACATGAATAGTGCACTTTTGATTTGCATTTTCTATGTTAAAATATTAACACTTGCAAAGAAATTAGAAAACAAACAGTGAAAAAAATAGAACATCTAAAAAAGAGAAACAAATGGAGAATTAATAAAGAACTTTATCAATCAGCTAATATTGTTATTTATGATAAGAACTTGTTAGATGATTTAACACATATTTACTTCGAACTAATGGACTATTTTTTTAGAAGCTTGAATAAAACTTTCATCAAGGAAAGCACAGTTTTACACCTGAAAGAAATACCAGAAAATACTACTGTCACGATCCAAATTCAACTAGTCGTGATTGCATCTAACCCCAACCCGCTAGGTAAGCCAAATAACAATATTCAATTCCAATGAAATTACTAAAATAATTAAATAGAAGAGATTATCTGAATCTTATACATTCCCCAAGGACTGATAGTACAAATCATGAGCTTCTAAGAATAGCATTTACAAAGATGGTATGAAATAAATACATCATCTGTTCGAAAAGTACATAAACAAAGTTTTATGAATCTAAGGCTACCATGAACAAGAGGCAGTTGCAATCGGAACGCAGGTACATCTTCAAGTCCAGCTCCCGTCGAACACAGCAACATCATCAGTCAATATCTGCACACAAGGTGCAAAAATATAGTATGAGTACAACCGACCACATGTACTCAATAAGTAACAAATCTAACCTTAGGTTGAAAGTAGTGACCAGTTGGAAGAAGGTCGGGTCCAATACCAATAGCCAACAACATTTCGTAACAACGTAAAGCAAATAATAAAAGAAGTAATTCAGAGATGAAATGCTCAGCTTATTCATAGTTTCCCGGAAAATAGTTCTGCCTTTCAAGTATATCAGTGAAAACCCAAGTCGTTTTCATAGAAGTTGCCAAAAATATGAGTAAGTTTGAAAATAATAATTTTTCCAAAAATCCTCTCAACAATAAATAAGATGTTTCATTTTCTTTCCAAATAGCCAATGTAAAATGCATCCCTATGCCCATATGCCAATATGTATGAGAAGTCATAAATGACGTGATACCATAAAGTATGAGGAAAATACATCTCTATGCTTGTATATCATGTGTGCATGTCAATGCAATGTATCTCAGAGATGAACACATGTACTTACACTCTCAGAGCACTCAATCTTACTGGCTCACACTTTTCACCTATCATGCTCAATCACTCAGTACTGTATATGGCCAATCCGGCCCAGGGAAGATCCATCCAGGAATGTATACATCAACTGATCATCAGTCACTGAGTACTGAGTAGGGCCAATCCAGCCTGCGGGGAAGATCCATCCCCAGGTATAAATGCTTTGGACAAGATCCATGTCCAGGGAAGATCCATCCCTCAATATAAATATTTCGGACAAGATCCATACCTAGGGAAGATCCATCCCTCAATATAAATCAACCGCATTTACTGGGGGGTGTGTACAGACTCCGGAGGGGCTCCTTCAGCCTAAGCGCTATCATAAATCAGTACAATCGTTGCGGCGTGCAACCCGATCCCATAATGTCACTCATAATCAGGCCCTTGGCCTCACTTAGTCATCAATCTCTTCAGTCTCTCTCTTACGGGCTCACAATGTTATGAAACTAGCCCGAAAATGATGATATGATGTATCAATAAATAGCAACAGAGACTGAGATATGATATGCATATGAATGCGTATGACTGAGTATGTAATGCAATGAAAGCAGATAACGCAATAGCAGAAATGACCTCAGTGGGTCCCAACAGGATAAATATGTAGCCTAGGCATGGTTTCTAACATGGATCACAGCTCAATAGCTCAAGAACGTAGAAATTTCATGGTTACTGGTAAGATCAAGTGGTAAGATCAAGTAATTACATAGTACCACAGAATAATGGAGTCACAATTCACATGGTGCACGCCCACACGCCCGTCACCTAGCATGTACGTCACCTTAACATCGACCACATAACACGTAATTCGGGGTTTCATACCCTCAACACTAAATTTAGAAGTGTTACTTACCTCGAACAAGCTAATTCCAATATCGAGCAAGCCAAGCGATACTCCAAAATGCCATTTCGCGCGTACCGACCTCCGAACGACTCAAAGCTAGCCAAAAGCAACTCAAATACATTAAATAAAGCCCAAGGAAACAATTTCAAATGATAAAGATCGAATCCTTAATAAAAATCCAAAATCATCCAAAAGTCACCCCCGGGCCCGTGCCTAAGAACCCGAAAATAACTCACAAAATCCGACCACCCATTCAATTACGAGTCCAACCATATTAGTTTCATTCAAATCTGACTCCGAATCGGTGTTCAAAACTCAAAATTTCGTTTTATGAAACTTTAGGCTAAAATTCCCAATTTCTCTTTAAAATTCATCAACCAATTACCAAAAATGAAGATAGATTCGTGGAATAAGATCAAAACCAAGTGTAGAATACTTACCCCAATCCTTGTGATAAAATTTGCTCCAAAAATCGCCTCAATCCGAGTCTCACATCTCAAAATATGAAGAAAAAACCAAAACCCTCGATTTATAGCTTCTGCCAGTATTTTCACACATGCGATACATTAGCCGCTTCTGCGACATAACCTCCTCTTCTGCGAAATCAGCTGAGAACTCAACCCTCTCACCTGCGGACAAAATATCCGCTTCTGCGATATCGCAGGTGCGAGCCACCACCCGCACCTGCGAAATACCTCGCTCTATCACTTTGCACTTGCGCATCCGCATATGCGCCCAAATCTCCGCTTCTGCGGTCTTCCTCACCCAGCACTCACCTCGCCTCTGTGACACCTTTGTCGCTTCTGCAGCCATCGCACCTGGCAAAACCAGACGCAGGTGCGATCACACCAGAACCAACAGCCTTCAGCAATGCACTATGCAACGAAAGTGATCCGAACCTCATCTGAAACTCATCCGAGCCACTCGGGACCCCATCCGAATATACCAACAAGTCATATAACATAACATGGATCTACTCGAGGCCTCAAATCACGTATAACAACATCGAATCGATGAATCGCACCTCAAATCGAACTTAATTAACTTTGAACTTTTTAACTTCCAAAACTAGTGCCGAAACATAGCAAATCAATTCGGAATGTACCCAAATTTTACACACAAGCCCCAAATGACATAACTAAGCTATTCCAACTCCTGAACCTACAATCCGAACCCGATATCCACAAGTCAACTCTCGGTCAAACCTTTGAACTTTTCAAACCTTCAAATTTCCTAAAAACATCAAAATGCAAATCCAGGCATATGCCCAAGTCCAAAATTACCATCCGGACCTAACAGAACCATCAAAACTCCGTTCTGGGGTCAAATTCACAAAAAGTCAAACTTGGTCAACTCTTTCAACTTAAAACTTCAACAATGAAATTCATTCTTCCAAATTGATTCCGAATAACCTGAAAACTAAAACCGACGATTCACATAAGTCATAATACATCATACGGAGCTACTCATTCCCATAAACTATTGAGCGAAGTGCAAATACTCAAAACGACCGGTCGGGTCGTTACATCCTCCCCCACTTAAACATACGTTCGTCCTCAAACGTGCCAAGAGTGGTTCCCAAAGCCATCAAACCATCGTGTAAACTTACCATGCACATATCCAGGGGTGATCCCACATCACCCTATCCCATATAGGTCCGATAAAACAACATAACTGAAATTTCTTAATTTGACCTAGCCCATAAGCCTTAGAATCCAATTTCCAACATCCGGAATTTCCTATAAGACCCAAATCTCGCATCCATATACTGTATTAGTCTGAACAAACTGCATCAAGCCATAACCATAACCCAAGACACAATCACCGGATATACCACATAACTCAAATACCCATGGAAAAATTTCCAATCACAGTAGCTGCTCAAAATAACCCAATGCTGGTAATAAACCTCATATCAAACAAAAGCTCGTTCAAAAACCTTCGTACACTGCTGATGATGAAAGAGACACGCAGAAACTCATAACCATTTATCAGATCAACAAGTCACGGAGCTCTCTCTCATTCGACAAGAACTATAGCCAATTTCTAAGCCGATCAACGACATTATCCTTTCAAATATACCGCAATCAGATCCGATAGCACCCATTCTAGGTCCGACGACCTCATCTTATCAAATACCAGCTATTCTACTGACATGTCACACCAATACTACCCAGAGACACAAACCGTGCCATCCGTGCATCAATACGCAACAATTCAAATGTACCCTGTCATGAAAAATCCATCACACACAGTAGAACCATCACACGGTTCTAACACAAGGTTCATGCCTTAACATAACTCCGCTTCAATGCGTGACCCCATCCAAACTCTGGTCCATATTATATACCTCGAGCCACCCTGCTCAAAATCAATAACCACAGAGAGGCAAATGACACAATGCCACATAAAACCTGAAAGAACATAACCAATACGCAATCAATCATGCAATACCCAAATACTCATCTCGCTCAAATTCCTCTATAAGGCCCCCAATAGAACCACACCATGTGTGCATATAACCAATGAATCACAACTCCTCGTAGTATAGAAGAGTAACTTACAGATCATTTCAGAACATGAATAAGCTCAACATCAATCGAATGTCACATCCCTCAACAATAGCAGTGTGGAGCCAACCAATCCGACTCGGTGTAGAATACACATCCTAATTGGGCCTACCATTGGACCCCAAAATCAACTCTGATCACCCACAAATAGATAAATAACCCTCCGAAAGTTCACAATGACTGAATCATAACACATACTATCATCTGGCTAGCGTCGGCCACGACTTCACAGTCCACAACCATGAAACAATCTGCTCCTAAAAACTCCCAGTCTCCAAATCCATAAAACACATGAATCACCATATCTGATCCTATCTCCACCGCCCGAATGTCTAATACATCTCTCATACATGATCATCCCACGAGAAATACTTCTCCCATTATTTCGTGCCACATATCAACATCTTAAAATCAACAGTCGATCAACCAGGAGAGTGCCACAATACCTATGAAATATATATAATTCAAAACATAGTGTGCCTTCTGAAATGTACACTCTACTCATGCAATACCAAATAATTATAGCATTCATCTAAACATCAAAAATCGTCCATGTCATCTAAGAATTTATGACCTTCCCTTCAAAACTAAACCGTGACCTTGCACACGCAAAACTAAATCCCACACAACACACCACATATATCATGCCATCATATGAAAAATACGAGAACCTCATAATCATTCTGAGTCACAAGTAAAATACATATCCGATCAGCCAGAAGCCTTCCATTTGATCCCATCCGGTAGAAAATCACAATAGTCAGCATGTTCCTCATGCCGGTAGGAAATATCCATCTCAAATCGTGGAAGAAATCCTCGAGAATGCTTTGGAATCCATTTGCACATAATCAAGACATCCGTTAAATCTCTCTAACTCAACCAAACCACGCAGTTCGCCAAACCCAAGAGTATTGCCACAAAGCACCTTTAGAAACCCCCCACATCATAAGCACCCAAAGAACCGATCATATCCATTACCGTGTTGATCCAACCTACTACCAAGCTGTCCTATTTTTCCGAGTCTCTTCTGAATTTGTCTTCAAATTGATACTTTTCCTTGTTAAAACACCACGATCTTTAACCTCAACTCACCCCACGAACCCTATCATAGAACCACAATGCCCTAAAGCCCATAAGCCATTGAATTCCCTCTTAAGTACCCCAAAAGCACCACAACCGAGACACCCGCTCTGAAAAGATTTTATGTGAACCTAAAACTGTTTCATTCACCTTCTTGTTACTGGAATATATAATCCACACTTCTAAGCAACTGAGTGAATCTCTACTCCATGCATACTACATCTTTTATGAATAACAACTCAATCATTCAATGTTTCCCATATACCTATAAAGTGTAACATAACCCGTATCCAGAAATTTTCTTACTCGAGTCATTCTCAAACTCAACCTCTGCAAGTCATAACTGATTCACAAGTATACCTCAAACCAAAACCAATACAACACATAACTGTGCAATCAACTTATCGATAGCAGACTCCCCCACTTGGCCCAAAGCCATAAATCAAAACACACAATAACTCATAATGCCCATACTCTATTACTGCCATAATACCGTAGCGAGATTCAACTAAATCCTTCATGAGCTCCTGTAACGCAAACCATCTAATACTTCAAATTATCTGCAAATCTCGCATTCACCCTTGTAACAGTCAGGTTAACTACTATAACCGATCCAAACTCAAATCGCACAAATATAACCCACTGGTGGATAAGAACTCCTCCACACAATATCATAAAAATCACACATCCGTAGATCACCTCGCATGTTATAACCCACCTGCTTAGCCTCAACTGACATCTCTTTATACCTTTTCACAACCACAACTACTACGCAATCACTTAATCTTCCTGAGTCTGAACTCACCAACAAGGCATGAGAATCTAATTCGTTCCACAATTAACCATCATGAAAGATCCTTCAACACACCCATAACCCGAGACTGTACATCAAATTAGGACAGAAATCAAGCACCAAATAGTCCTTTTTACATCACAAGCAAACTCTTCTCGTCAAATTCGATCTATCGGAACACATCCCACAGTCACATCATACTCATCATATAGCCATCCAACCACTTATATAGTCACAAATTCCACTCATAGAGACACTACCAGACGTATAAGTCCAAAAGCACGTGCTCACACAACCGAAATCTTCGTGCACAAGCTATAGTCAAAACTCGGCCTCAAGTCCTTTAGACTGGCCCTTCATCAACATACATAAATCACATCTCGCACCTCATCCATGGAATCACAAGCCGTCGATGCACAGCTGATACCGAGCACTCACATGCGCATACGAATGCGTGGAAGGAATTCAAAGAGTTATGTCTCAAGCTGAATCAATTCCGCATGATAAGGAAAGAAAAAAGGGAAGTATATATCCTAAATGCCATGTAGCCTCTCGAAAATAGGTATGGACGTCATCATATCGATTCGCAAGACTCTACTAGACACTTGCTCATGACTTGTAGAACCTATGAACCTAGAGCTCTGATACCAATCTGTCATGGCCCAAAATCCAACTAGTCGTGATGACACCTAACCCCAACCCGCTAGGTAAGCCAATTAACAATATCCAATTCCAATGAAATTTATAAAACAATTAAATAGAAGAGATTATCTAAATATTATACATTCCCCAAGGACTAGTAGTATAAATCATGAGCTTCTAAGAATAGAATTTACAAAGCTGGAATGAAATAAATACATCATATGTTCGAAAAGTACATAAACAGAGTTAAATGAATCTAAGGCTACCATGAACAAGAGGCAGCAAAAACCAGAACGCAGGTACGTCTTCAAGTCCAGCTCCCATCGAACACAGCAACATTATCAGTCAACATCTACACGCCAGGTGTAGAAGTATAGTATGAGTACAACCGACCCCATGTACTCAATAAGTAACAAACCTAACCTTAGGTTGCAAGTAGTGACGAGCTGGAACAAGTCGGGTCCAACACCAATATCGAACAACAGTTCGTAACAACGTAAAGCAAGTAATAAAAAAAGTAATTCAGAGATGAAATGCTCAAATTATTCATAGTTTCCCGAAAAATAGTTTTACCTTTCAAGTATATCAGTGAAAACCAAAGTCATTTACCGAAGTTGCCAAAAGTATGAGTAAGTTTGAAAACAATAATTTTTTCAAAACTCCTCTCAACAATAAATAAGATGTTTCATTTTCTTTCCAGATAGCCAATGTAAAATGCATCCCTATGCCCATATGCCAATATGTGTGAGAAGTCATGAACGACGTGATACCATACAACATGAGGAAAATACATCTCTATGCATGTATATCATGTGTGCATGTCAATGCAATGTATCTTAGAGATGAACTCATGTACTCACACTCTCAGAGTACTCAATCTTACTGGCACACACTTTTCACTCATCATGCTCAATCACTCAGTACTGTATATGGCTAATCCGGCCCAGGGAAGATCCATCCAGGAATGTATACGTCAATTGATCATCAGTCACTCAGTACTGAGTAGGGCCAATCCAGCCTGTGGAGAAGATCCATCCCCAGGTATAAATGCTTTGGACAAGATCCATGTCCAGGAAAGATCCATCCCTCAATATAAATGCTTCAGATAAGATCCATGTCCAAAGAAGATCTATCCCTCAATATAAATCAACCGCGCTCACTGGGGGTGTGTACAGACTCCGGAGGGGCTCCTTCAGCCCAAGCGCTATCATAAATCAGTATAACCGCTGCAGCATGCAGCCCGATCCCATAATGTCACTCATAATCAGGACCTTGGCCTCACTCAGTCATCAATCTCTCCAGTCTCTCTCTCGCGGGATCACAATGTCATGAAACTAGCCCGAAAATGATGATATGATGCATCAATAAATATCAACAGAGACTGAGATATGATATGCACATGAATGCGTATGATTGAGTATATAATGCAATAAAAGCAGATAATTCAACAACAAAAATGACCTCAATGGGTCCTAACAGGATAAGCAAGTACCCTAGACATAGTTTCTAACATGGATCACAACTCAATAGCTCAAGAACGTAGAAATTTTATGGTTACAGGTAAGATCGGGTAACTACACAGTACCACAGAATAACAGAGTCACAATTCACATGGTGTATGTCCACACGCCCGTCCCCTAGCATGTACGTCACCTCAACATCGACCACATAATACGTAATTCAGGGTTTCATACCCTCAGCACTAAGTTTAGAAGTATTACTTACCTCGAATAAGCCAATTCCAATACCGAGCAAGCCAAGAGATGCCCCAAAATGCCATTTCACGCGTACCGACCTCCGAACGGCTCAAAGTTAGCCAAAAGCAACTCAAATACTCCAAAAGCAACTCAAATACATCAAATAAATCCCAAGGAAACAATTCCAAATGATAAAGATCGAATCCTTAATCAAAATCCAAAACCGGCCAAAAGTCACACCGGGGCCCGTGCCTCGAAACCCGTCAAAACTCACCAAATCCGACAACCCACTCAATTACGAGTCCAACCATACTAGTTTCATTTAAATCAGACTCAAAACTCAAAAATTTATTTAAGAAACTTTAGGCTAAAACCCCCAATTTCTCTTTAAAATTCATCAACCAATTGCCAAAAATGAAGATAGATTCGTGGAATAAGATCAAAACCAAGTGTAGAATACTTACCCAAATCCTTGTGATGAAATTTTCTACACAAATCGCCTCAATCCGAGTCCCACATCTCAAAATATGAAGAAAAAACCAAAACCCTCGATTTATAGCTTCTGCCAGCATTTTCGCACCTGTGGCACATTAGCCGCTTCTACGACATAAACTCCTCTTCTGCGGAATCAGTTGAGGACTCAACCCTCGCACCTGCGGACAAAATATCCGCTTCTGCGACTTCGCAGGTGCGAGGCACAATCCGCACCTGCAAAATACCCCGCTCCTGCACTCCATCACTTCGCACCTGCGCATCCGCATATGCGCCCAAATCTCCACTTCTGCGGTCTTCCTCACCCAGCACTCACCTCTCCTTTACGATGCCTTTGTCGCTTCTACGGCCATCGCACCTGCGCAAAACCAGCCGCAGGTGCGATCACACTAGAACCAGCAACCTTCAACAATGCACTATGAAATGAAAGTGATCTGAACCTCGTCCGAAACTCATATGAGCCGCTCGGGACCCGTTCGAATATACCAACAAGTCCAATAATATAACACGGACCTACTCGAGGTCTCAAATCACGCATAACAATATCGAATCGATGAATCACACCTCAAATCGAACTTAATGAACTTTTAACTTTTTAACTTCCAAAACTCGTGCCGAAACATAGCAAATCAATCTGGAATGAACCCAAATTTTGCACACAAGCCCTAGATGACATAACAAAGCTATTCCAACTCCTGAAACTACAATCCGAACCCGATATCCACAAGTCAACTCTCGGTCAAACTTTTGAACTTTCTAAACCTTCAAATTCCCAATTTTTGCCAATTTGTGCCGAAACTTTCTAGAAATATCCAAATGCGAATCCGAGCATATGACCGAGTCCAAAATCACCATCCGGACCTAACGGAACCATCACAACTCTGTTTCGGGGTCAAATTCACAAAAAGTCAAACTTTGTCAACTCTTTCAACTTAAAGCTTCAACAATAAAATTCATTCTTCCAAATTGATTCCGAATAATCTGAAAACGAAAACCGACGATTCACATATGTCATAATACATTATACGGAGCTACTCATGCCCGTAAACTATCGAGCGAAGTGAAAATGCTCAAAACGACCGTTCGGGTCGTTACAACTACATGAAAGAGAAACACTTAAAATTACTTTTACATTCCAATAAATATGCTTTAATAAATGGATTAGAGAAGATATTGATAGTGATTAGACATAATAAACTGGAGAGGGGGAAGAAACAAACAGAAATCACCCCGATAAGATATCAAAAGAGGATATCAAACTTGAAGTACAATATGAGTTGCTGTGTCCACGGTAAACTTAGTCCTTTTACCCAGCAAACACATAGCCCATACTCATTAAATATACTACCTTTTGGACATTAATTTCTTTTAAATGGGTGGTTGTCGATGTAAATTAATAAAACCTATGATAAAGCTTGGTCAACTCGGATGTATCTCAATGCGGCAACACAGAGCTTTTGAGTGCCTGGACTCGACTAAACCAAATTCTTCTCTATTGATAAATTTGCATACATCCTCACAATTCAAAGAATGAGCCACTACGTATCTTAAGAATAGAAGAAAGTTTAGATTTGTAATCAAGTATACTAACCTCGTGTCGCCGCGACACATTCCAAGTACAGGAGCATGCAGAAAGCAGGGGCAAAAGTGAGTTTAACTGCATTCAAAAAGAGCAATACCAATATTGGATGTTAGAATAATTTGTACAGTAAATTTTATCCAAGAAGACAACAATACATATGTTCTAGTGATAAAATTTGGTCAGCATGCATGTATAGAGATCTGGCAAGTCATAAGGAGAAATGCCATCTTGTTTGCTAGCTTGATATTTGTGGAACCTCTTCATATTAAGTTATACTTGCTTCATTCTTTGAAGTTATGTTAAAATCTTTTTCAGATATTTCCATAAATTAGTTGGTTCCTTTGTTAATAAAAATATTGAGCACATAATCTAGTTTTAACCAGATAATACAGGCAGTTTCAACTTTAAGATTGGTTTCTATATCAGATGGTTAATAGTCTATCAATACATAGTTAAGTAGTTAATGTTTCAATAATGTTCTTCACAAAAGTAGAAATTGGAATTAAAAAAGAACAGATATTCACATGAAACAATGATTCCATCGATAATATAATCACATGAAATAACGATTCGAATTATAATAACCTAAATGTGAGGAACACTGTCAAACTGAGAATATATGATCTCAATATTTGCATGCTATTGGACAAATGTAAGAAAGTTTTGCAAGCACTATGGTAGTATGGATCAGTTTTACATGAAACTGATGTCAAGGAGTTTGGATCAGTGCTAATGATCTTGATCTTGTTCTAGCTTTCTTTCTGTTAGAAAATCTGAACCACAAACAGAAGTACAACTTTTTATTAGCAGTCGAAGATTTGGAGCTGCAAAGCCACTGAAGAAATAACTTCAGCTGAGCGGGAAAAATATTCAGTTGTTAAGCATATTGTCAAGCGGCTTTTAGCTGCATCAAAGTTCTCCTTTATTTCAACAAAACATCATTAGGTAATCTATACAATTAATAGCAGTTAAAATGAAATGTGGACCTTAATTTAGTGATTACTTTATATTCCTAATTAATTTAAGCAATCCAAACATAGATTCTTGATGTATCCTTATTTTCATATTTCCAGACTAGCAAGAACAATGTCTATTGATTCGATTAAATATGCTGCAGAGAACTTATACAATGACACCAAATACACAGATTGTAGGATAAAATATAAGTAAAGAGCAACTAATGTATTAATTTTGACAATCACCTAATATTTATAGCTTAAAGATTGCCAATCAACTATAAGACAATGATACTATTTTATGAAATTTATACACTAAATACAGATCTGTGCTTTTTCCTTGGCTAAGTCCATTGAAAGGATTAAAATGTTTCTATTAATAAATTACAGATAGAGTAATAAAACTTACGTGATTCTTACCGAATCTAATGAGTGTACTGTAACGATCCGGCCGGTCATTTTGAGAATTTAAGTCCAGTTCGGTGGCATAAGGCCCTGAGCAGCTTCATATTATGTGTATTGACTTGCGTGCGTGGTTTAATTCAATTACCGGATGATTCAGAGTGATTTGGGATACTTAGTCCCTAAAACGGAAGCTTAAGTCTTAGGATTTTGACTGTAGTTGAAATTGTGTGAAGACAACTCCGGAATGGAGATCCGGAGGTTCCGTTAGCTCCGTTGGGTGATTTTGGACTTAGGAGCATTTCCGGACGGTGAATTTGAGGTCTGTAGCTGATTTAGGCTTGAAATGGCGAAAGTCAAATTTTCGGAGATTTTGACCGAAAGTGGACTTTTTGATATCTGGGTCGGAATGCGATTCCAAGAGTTGGAACAACTCTGTTATGTTATTTGGGACTTGCCTGCAAACTTTGACGTCATTCCGGGTTGATTTGATAGGTTTCGACGTGAGTTTTAGAAGTTGGAAGATTTGAAAGTTCATAAGTTCGATTCATAGTGCGATTCGTAGTTTCGTCATTGTTTGATGTGATTGAGACCTCGAGCGAGTCCGTGTTAGGTTATGAAACTTGTTGGTATGCTTGGACGGGGTCTTGGGAGCCCCAGGTGTATTTAAGACGAGATTCAGATGATTTTATAGTTTTGAACAGGTCTGGTTCTGGTGTTTTCGCACCTGCGACACTTTGGAGCGCAGGTGCGGCTCCACTTCTACTTGATCCTGGTCGCTTCTGCGATCGTTGAGTCCTGGGAGCTCGCTCGTTTCTGCAGAAGCTGGCACGCAGGTGCGAAGGCCGCTTCTGCGAAGAAGCTCGCTTCTGCATCCCCTCTTGCGCTTCTGCGGTGCCGCTAGTGCGGCTATGTTGTCCGTAGATGTGGACCTGGGCCTGGTAAGTTAAGTTCGCAGATGCGAACGTCTGCCCGCAAATGCGATAGCGCAGATGCGCTTAAGGTCTGCAGGTGCGGTCATACCTGGGCAGAATCATGTAAGTCGAGGGTTTGGCCATTTTCTTCATATTTTGAGTTTTAGACCTCGGTTTTGGGAGCTTCTTTGAGGGTTTTTCAAGCAAATCGATTGGGTAAGTGTTCTTCACCTAGAATTTATTATATTCCATGATATTTATCTTTATTTTTGTTATTAAATTTGTATTTTGAGTTGAGGAAAATTGTGGTTTTCGAAGAAAGTTTTCAAAATAAAAAATCATGATTCAAGGGACGAAATGGTATCGAAATCTGATAAATTTAGTATGGTTGAACTCGTATCAGAATGGGTGTTCGGGTTTTGTAAAATTTATCGGATTTTGAGGTGCGGGCCCGGGAGTCGACCTTTGGGTCGATTTTTAGATTTTGATAAAGATTGAAGCTTTATGATCCGGAATAGTTTCTTAATGTGTTTTATTTGTGCTTTAAAGTTACTTTGATTAGATTTGAGCTGTCCTGAGGCCATTTCACCGAGAAGTTTGTTTTAGAGTATCGGTTTGTCTTCTTTGAGGTAAGTATCTTGCTTAACTTCGTGTGAGGGAACTACCCCTTAGGATTTGAGTCTTCTATGTTAATTGTAGTCCGTGCACGCGAGGTGACGAGTACGTGCTTGGACTTATTTCTGGAAAATTTGGCCTTTTAGGGTTCTTAGGTTCTTGTATTTACTGAATATGCAGTTGTTTTGTTATGAGTACGTTTCTTAATTTCAGGTTTTACCTCTAACTGCTTTAATTAGAGTTAACTGCTTCATGATCCACTCTTGTTCTTTATTTGATTCATCTGTGCCTTAACTAAAATTGTTATCCCTTCTATTGTCATGTTATCTTTCCCCTAACTGCTTATCTTTATTTGAAGTTATAATTATCTTTCTGCTGCTTATCCTTAATTGAATTTGTTGTGTCTCTTTCGTAATTGCCCGACCTTAAAAGAAGTTTAGATATACTATATCTTAGTTGACTTGTCCTTATTTGGAATCATTCGACTTGTGTTAGCTCCCTTGTTGTTGAACTGTACATTGCAGGCCGTTGTTATATATTATTCCCTTCCTTGTTGAGTTGTTCTTATTATGACTAACATTCTCTATTGTGACTACTTCTTGTGAATTAGTTGCTCCGTTTCTTTGAGTTCTGGAATTTCTGAGTTGACTTATTTGTTGTATCCTTGTATTATTGTCATTGTTGCTGCTATTCCTGTTGTTGTGATGCATGAGGTTTTTGCCGTGTGGTTGTTGTTATTGTGATGCACGAGGTTTCTGCCGTGTGGTTGTTGTTATTGTAATGCATGAGGTTTCTGCCGTGCGGTTATTATTATTGTGATGCACTAGGTTTCTGTCGTGCTATTGTTACTATTGATATTTGCACATGCAGTGTGACAAAGAGGGATATATATATATATATATATATATATATATATATATATATATATATATATATATATATATATATATATGTGTGTGTGTGTGTGTGTGTGGGGGGATTGCGCATGTGGCGAGACAAGGTGGGAACATTATTATGCACGTGTGGCGAGATAAGGTGGGCATTTATTTTACTATTGTACACGTGGCGAGACAAGGTGGGCTATGTCAAGGATTGATTTGCGATGACTTGTGATAGCCTAGGGGCATTCTTGTTGTTAATATTTGTGTAGTGGTATACTTACCTGTGTGAGTTCTATCTTGTGAAAAATTATGGGAAAAACATTCTACGTGGTGTCCATTTCTTTTCCTATACTTACTAGCTGGCATGAACTATGTTAGGACACTTGCACAAACATACACATAGTTAATCACTCTTATCGGTTAACAGGTTTTCTTGATATTGTTGAGTATAGATACACACCCTTGTTTGCTTGCCTTCTATGTGAGAATGACTCTATTTGGCACGTGAGTCGTCAGTACGGTTATAAGTTGTAATGAGAGCACAAGATACTTAGTGTTAGGGTTCAGGAATTGGGACCCGTGAGTTATGAATATTTTGAGGTTCGGTACCTCGTGGAGGTTATTGGCTAAAACCCGGTGTGAAAGCGGTCTTTTTGTTGAGTTGTTATTTGCCTTTCATTTATTTATGATCACCTGATTTAGATCATATTTTCGCACATCTACTGTGTTATTATTATGGTATTCCGCTGATAGTTGTTGTTTACCTTACTTACTGAAATTACCGATTATTTGCCATTTTGCGTAGTCCTTATGTAGATATCATACTCTGTTTTTCCTATACTCATACTTGTTCAGGTTATTTAGTCCAGTAAGTGTCTTGACTGTACCTCGTCACTACTCCATTGAGGTTAGTCTTGATACTTGCTGGGCACCCCCATGGTGTTTTCATACTGCACTTCTGAATATTTTTGTGCAGATCCAGGTATTTTCGAAGTCAGTTGATCATTAGCTAGCTGTGCAGATTATTGCTGTGGTGACTCAAGGTAAACCTGCTACTGCGTTCGCAAGCTTCAGATTCATCTTCTGCTTAGTATATTATAGCAAACTCTGTAGATCTTATGACTTGTACTACCGGTTTTGGGAATTATAAATTTTTATAGAGATTTTTATTTCAAAAATTGTTAGATGTTATTTAATTATTGTTGTTATTCAGTAAATGTTAGGCTTACCTAGTCCCTAAGATTAGGTGCCATCATGATACCCAACAAAGGAAAAATTAGGTCGTGACACATTGGTATCAGAGCTCTAGGTTCATAGGTGCTACGAGTCGTAAGCGAATTTAGTAGAGTCTTGTGGATCGGTACGGAGACGTGTGTACTTATCTTCGAGAGGCTACAGAACTATTAGGACAGTTTCACTTCCTTCATTCCTATCGTGCGAGTTCATTGATCTCAAAGTTTGAACTTTTATCATTCTATTCTCTCACAGATGGTGAGGACACGAGCTGCAGTTATCGTTGACGCTTCTCCCGTAGCGGATGTCACTAGAGGCAGAGGCAGAGGTCGACGAGGAGCACGTACCACAACTAGAACATCTACCAGAGCAGTAGTTGAGGAGCCTCCACTAGCTCCAGTTAGGGGGCAGGTACCGGAGGCGCCTGCTGTTACCCCCGGACTTCAGGAGACCTTAGCACAGTTCCTGAGCATGTTTGGTACATTGGCTCAGGCGGGGTTGATTCCGGTTGCACCAGCTATTTCACAGACCGGAGGAGGAGCTCAGACTCCCGCCACCCATACTCCAGAGCAGCGAGTTCATGTTGGTCAGGTTCCAGGTGTCATGGCGACACAGCCTGTAGTCCCAGTTCAGCTCGTGGTTAGGGCAGCAACATCTGTAACAACTTAGACTTGAGAGGTACAAGAAGTTTAGTGCATTGGCGACAGATGATGCCTAGGGTTTTCTAGAGGAGTGTCACTACATTCTCCGTACTATGGGTATTGTGGAGACGAGCGGGGTTGCTTTTACTATGTTCCA
Organism: Nicotiana tomentosiformis; assembly: GCF_000390325.3. NCBI lineage: Eukaryota > Viridiplantae > Streptophyta > Magnoliopsida > Solanales > Solanaceae > Nicotiana > Nicotiana tomentosiformis. Next base: position 82,720,049 of record NC_090816.1, on the reverse strand, counting down.
GCTCAGGGGAGCAACTTATCAGTGGTGGCGGGCGTATGAGTTGGGTAGCCCGGCCGAGTCAGCTTCACTTACATGGGTTCAGTTTTCAGAGATGTTCCTGAGAGAGTTTGTACCTCAGTCCATTCGAGATGCATGGCACACGGAGTTTGAGCAACTGCGCCAGGGCACTATGTCAGTGTCAGAGTATGCCGTTAGATTTAGTGATTTGGCTAGACATGCACTTGCTTTGGTCGCTACAGATACAAAGTGTGTCCGTAGATTCATTGAAGATCTTAGGCATGATATTCAGTTCAATATGGTTAGGGAGATGGAGTCGGATGTTTCATTTTAGCAGGTGGTAGGGATCGCTCGCCGAGTGGAGGGCATGTGGGATCAGGAGAGAGAGAGAGGACAAGCGAGACTGTGAGAGAGAGGACTTGCGAGTTCGGGAGAGAGAGAGGACAGGGAGGCGAGGAGGCCTCATAGACCGGAGAGATCTACTAGTCCTTATTTTGGAGGCAGTGTATAACATGGTAGTGGTTTTGTGGGTCAGCCAGTTCAGTTTGCACTTCAGACTTCGCATAGTGTTTCAGGTGCTCATGGGTCTCAGAGTACCCGTACCGCACAGTTCCCACAACCACATTAGCATAGAGGTTGCTTCGAGTGTAGAGATACCAGCCACAGGGTGAGAGATTGTCCTAGACTCCGGACATGTGTGTCACAACGGAGTATTCAGGCAAGTAGAGGGCGCTCTAGAGGGGAAGGCCCGACCCGTTGATGTGTTTCATATAGTAGGCTTGAGGCCGTTGCGTCAGATGATGCCATACATGTATGCTTTTGATTTGTTACAGAGGGGCACCATTTGTATTTTGTTTCAGTTCTGCTTATCGGGGTGAGTCCCCTATTTATTGCTCCACTTATGGGTGAGTTCATGACTTAGTATTCTGTACATGTGTTTGCCCCTGTTGGGAGATTCTATGAGTGATATCCATATCTATCGTTGTTTTAATTCATTATTGAAAGTTACGAGACTAGAAGTGAATTCATGTTATCTATTATGGCAGGTTTGATGTGATTCCTAAGTAATTTGGTTACGATTTGTGATTTGATACTCTACCGGGGTGAGAGTTCAGTAAGTGTTATGATTTTATTGGCAGAATTGAGTTAGTGGAAGATTTTAATTTGTATGATATGTATTCGGCTTGTGATTCAGAGTTGAGGGTGAGACCCTCGCGATTCCATGTGATTTGATATATTTGAGCCGGGTTGCGTGCCGCGTGCCGCGGTGGAAGTTATATTAGGATAAGATCCTTGTGATTTGTTCATGTACTTTAATTTTATCCTTTTAAATTGATTTGTAGGATGGTACTGATAGAGAGTTGTGCCTGTCGGTCTTGTTTGATGTTTCTCTTATGTGTTTCTCTTTATATATTCAGTCATTTTCGTTATGTGCTTCTTGAGTTTTATCTTGCGGGGTGTGTTCCCGGTGGTGCTAGTTGTGACTTGTTGATTCGGGTGTATAGTTAGGAGGTCTTCATGTTTCTTTCATCGTTGTCAGTGTTGTGGAGATTTGAAACAAGGTTCTAACGGAGATGAGGCTAATTGCCGATGCTGGTTTTGATTACAGGTAGCTATTGTGATCAGAAATGTTATTATGGGCCTATGTGTGGCATGTCATGTTAAATTGTCGTACTTTGTGGGTGTGCATGAGTTGTTGCAGCTGGTTGAGACTCATACCGGGTATGGATTTAGAATTGGGTCCTTTGGAGATGAACGAAAGGTGAGAATTTGGACTCTAAGGCTTATCGGTGTTGGTAAAAAGGATAAATTACAAATGAGATAGTGTCGTCAGGCTTATGTGGATTGGGGTGATGTGGGGCCACCCGTGGGTGTATGTTGGATATGTGCTTTTAGTGATTTGAAAACTTCGAGGTGATTCTTGGCACATTCGAGGATGAACGTTTGTTTAAGAGGGGAAGGATGCAATGACCCGACCTGTCGTTTTGAGAATTTAAGTCTCGTTCGGCAGCATAAGGCCCTGAGGAGCTTTGTATTATGTGTATTGACTTGCGTGCGTGGTTGAATTCAGTTATCGAATGATTCGGAGTGATTTGGGATACTTAGTCCCTAAAACGGAAGCTTAAGTCTTAAGATTTTGACCGTAGTTGGAACTGTGTGAAGACGACTCCGGAATAGAGTTCCGGCGGTTCCGTTAGCTCCGTTGGGTGATTTTGGACTTAGGAGCGTGTCCGGACGATGAATTTGAGGTCTGTAGCTGATTTAGGCTTGAAATGGCGAAAGTCAAATTTTTGGAGATTTTGACCGGAAGTGGAATTTTTGATATCTGGGTCGGAATGTGATTCCAGGAGTTGGAACAGCTCTGTTATGTTATTTGGGACTTGCTTGCGAAATTTGACGTCATTCCGGGTTGATTTGATAGGTTTCAGCGCGAGTTTTAGAAGTTGGAAGATTTGAAAGTTCATAAGTTCGATTCATGGTGCGATTCGTAGTTTTGTCATTGTTTCATGTGATTTGAGACCTTAATAGAGTCCGTGTTAGGTTATGGAACTTGTTGGTATGCTTGGACAGGGTCCCGGGGGCCCCATGTGTGTTTCGGACGAGTTTCAGATGATTGTATAGTTTTGAACAGGTCTGGTTCTGGTGTTTTCGCACCTGCGACACTTTGGAGCACAGGTGTGGCTCCGCTTCTGCGTGAGCCTGGTCGCTTCTGCAATCGTTGAGGCCTGGGAGCTCGCTCGCTTCTGCGGAAGCTGGCACGCAGGTGCGAAGGCCGCTTCTGCGGTTCCTCGATCGCTTCTACGAAGAAGCTCGCTTCTGCGTCCCCTCTTGCGCTTCTACGGTGCCGCTGGTGCGGCTATGTTGTCCGTAGATGTGGACCTGGGCCTGGTAAGTTAAGTTCGCAGATGTGAATGTCTGCCCACAAATGCGATAGCACAGATGCACTTAATGGTCCTCAGGTGCGGTCATATCTGGGTAGAATCATATAAGTCGAGGGTTTGGCCATTTTCTTCATATTTTGAGTTTTAGACCTCGGTTTTGGGAGCTTCTTTGAGGGTTTTTCAAGCAAATCGATTGGGTAAGTATTCTTCACCTAGAATTTATTATATTCCATGATTGTATCTTTATTTTTGTTATTAAATTTGTATTTTGAGTTGAGGAAAACGGTGGTTTTTGAAGAAAGTTTTCAAAATAAAAAATCATGATTTGAGGAATGAAGTGATATCGGAATCTGTTAAATTTAGTATGGTTGAACTCGTATCGGAATGAGTGTTCGGGTTTTGTGAAATTTGTCGGGTTCCGAGGTGCGGGCCCGGGAGTCGACTTTTGAGTCGATTTTTAGATATTGATAAAGATTAAAGCTTTATGATCCGGAGTAGTTTCTTATGAGTTTTATTTGTGCTTTAAAGTTATTTTGATTAGATTTGAGCCGTCCGGAGGCCATTTCTCCGAGAAGTTCATTTTAGAGTATCTGTTTGTCTTCTTTGAGGTAGGTATCTTACCTATCTTTGTGTGGGGGAACTACCCCTTAGGATTTGAGTCTTCTATGCTGATAGTAGTCCGTGTACGCGAGGTGACGAATACGTGCTCGGACTTATTTGTGGAAAATTTAGTCTTTTAGGGTTCTTAGGTTCTTGTATTTACTGAATATGCAGTTGTTTTGTTATGAATACGTTTCTTAATTTCTGGTTTCACCTCTATCTGCTTTAATTAGAGTTAACTGATTCATGATCCACTCTTGTTGTTTATTTGATTCATCTGTGCCTTAACTGAAATTGTTATCTATTCTATTGTCATGTTATCTTTCCCCTAAATGCTTATCTTTATTTGAAGTTATAATTTTCTTTCTGCTGCTTATCCTTAATTGAATTTGTTGTGTCTCTTTCGTAATTGCCCGAACTTAAAAGAAGTTTAGATATCCTATATCTTAGTTGACTTGTCCTTATTTGGAATCATTCGACTTGTGTTAGCTCCCTTGCTGTTGAACTGTACTTTGCGAGCTGTTGTTACACATTATTTCCTTCCTTGTTGAGTTGTTCTTATTATGACTTGCATTCTCTATTGTGTCTACTCCTTGTGAATTACATCTATTGTGTCTATTGTGTCTACTCTTTGAGTTGACTTATTTGTCATACCCTTGTATTATTGTCATTGTTGCTGTTATACTTGTTGTTGTGATGCACGATATTTCTGCAGTACAGTTGTTGTTATTGTGATGCATGAGGTTTCTGCCGTGCAGTTGTTGTTATTGTGATGCGCGAGTTTTCTGCCGTGCGATTGTTATTGGGTTGCACGAGGTTTATGTCGTGCTATTGTTACTATTGATATTTGCACATGCGGCGTGACAAGGCGGGATATATATATGTGGGTTGCGCATGTGGCGAGACAAGGTGGGAATATTATCATGCACGTGTGGCGAGACAAGACAGACATTTATTTTACTATTGCACACGTGGCGAGACAAAGTGGGCTATGTCAGGGATTGATTTGTGATGACTTGTGATAGCCTGGGGCATTCTTGTTGTTGATATTTGTGTAGTGGTGTACTTACCTGTGTGAGTTCTATCTTATGGAAAATTATGGGAAAAACATTCTACGTGCTGTCCATTTCTTTTCCTATACTTACTAGCTGGCATGAACTATGTTAGGATACTTGCACAAGCATACACGTAGTTAGGCACTCTTATCGGTTAAGAGGTTTTCTTGATATTGTTGAGTATAGATGCACACCCTTGTTTTCTTGCCTTCTATGTGAGAATGGCTCTATTTGGCACGTGAGTCGTCAGTGCGGTTATAAGTTGTAATGAGAGCACAGGATGCTAAGTGTTAGGGTTCAGGAATTGGGATCCATGAGTTATGAATATTTTGAGGTTCGGTACCTCGTGGAAGTTTTTGGCTAAAACCCGATGTGAAAGCGGTCGTTTTGTTGAGTTGTTATTTGCCTTTCATTTATTTGTGATCACTAGATTTAGATCGTGTTTCCGTACATCTACTGTGTCATTATTATGGTATTCCGCTAAAAGTTGTTGTTTACCTTACTGAAATTACCGTATTATTTGCCATTTCGCGTAGTCCCTATTTAGATATCATACTCTGTTATTCATATACTTATACTTGTTTAAGTTATTTAGTCCAATAGGTGTCTTGACTGTACCTCGTCACTACTCCATTGAGGTTAGTCTTGATACTTGCTGGGTACCATCGTGGTGTACTCATACTGCACTTCTGCACATTTTTGTGCAGATTCAGGTATTTTCGAAGTCATGTGATCATTAGCTAGTTGTGCGGATTGTTGTTGTGGAGACTCAAGGTAAACCTGCTGCTGCGTTCGCAGGTTTTGGAGTCACCTTTTGATTTGTATTCACACTGTTTATTTTATTTCAAACAGTTGTATTTAGTAAATTGTAGCAAACTCTGTAGAGCTTATGACTTGTACTACCGGTTTTGGGAATTGTAAATTTTTATAGAGATTTCTATTTTAAAAATTGTTAGATGTTATTTAATTATTTTTATTATTTAGTAAATGTTAGGCTTACATAGTCCCTAAGACTAGGTGCCATCACGATACCCAACAGAGGAAAAATTGGTCCTGACATGTACACCAGACTAAATCACTTTGGAAAGTTGACAATGACCTAAACTTAGTTATAGCTTAAAAATCATCAAATTGCAAGACAAAAAAATTACTTTGTGAAATTTATATGCTAAATATAGATCGGTGCTCTTTCATTGCAGCCAGAAGAAGAACGTGAAAAACTTTTCGGCAGGGGGGGATGTTGAGAATAAAATAGAAAACAGGAATGGAAAATAGTATCAATTAATCAGTTTTACGATATTAACTATTAAATCCAACTATAATTCTACAGTTATCGCTTCATATTACAATTTGTTTTGCTAATATGAACTATTTCTATAAAGAACCATATAAATATCATTAGGCACTTTATTCTTTTTGGTTACCAGAATAAAAATACAGCAAAGCACTAATACAACGACATCAAACACAGTAACATAATTTGCAAAATAGATTACTGGTTAATAGTTCTTTTTTACTATAAAATTGCAAGTAAAGAACAAACTTGCATTAACATTGACAATCAACTAAACTTATTTATAGCTTAAAGATCATGAACCTATAATCCTAGTGAGGTAAAGCGGCTTCAGTTGAGAATTTAACGCAACTGCATTCATAAGTCTCATAAATGCCTTTGCTCCAGCAAACCCTCGCCCACTCGCCTTATCAGTTCCTAATTGCAACACGGAAAACCTAAGCTAATTAATCCCCTTGAGGAACATATTGTACATACGTAATTTTGGACTATTTGTTAGAAACAAATAAGTTTAATCAAACTTATCCCTTCAGTAAATCATTATGAACTCTAACTAATAAACCTTTTAAAAATAATGAAATTTTCAAATAATGCAAACCTTTTGAAAATCATGCAATAGAAAGATCAGTATCAATAGTGTATTATCTGAAAATCATGCTCGATCCCTAATTAAGTATACTAACCTCGTGTCGGCGCGACATATTCCGAGTAGAGGAGTATCCAGAAAGCAGTTGCAAAAGTGAGCTTAACCGCATTCAAAAATAGCAGCAAGATGTTGCTTCACTTGCATCCCAAAATAGTAGCAAAAGATGTTTCACTGGCGAAAGTGCTAACAAATGATAGTCGTTCAACTTGCTTGTCTTTTTTACAAAATTGAATCTCATATTAAATTTAGAAGGAACAAAAATTTCAAATACCTCTCAGTAGTTTTTCGGAGGGGAAATTTTCATTTCCGCCTTACATTTGCTGTAGGAAAGCATTGTCTTTGCTGGTTGTGTGTGGGTGCTCTTGTTTCTATGTGGCAACATGTTCAATTTATCGTTTATTTCCTTCCGCAACGTCCTTGATGGTGGATGGCATTTGTGAGACGACCAAATTACTTTTGTCCATGAAAGACAGAATAACTAACTTTCTTGGGACTGCGTCATTGTATTTTGTAAACAACTTTTTTATTTGAATGTTGAAGATCTTGCCAGTTAGTTGCTTTTGCGCGTTCACAAGAGGCAACATTTCTTTCTGGAAAGATAAAATTGGTTATGTATGTGTGGGAGTGTAACGACCCGGCCGGTTGTTTTGAGTATTACAGCCTCGTTCCCCCATTTAATGCCCCGTTTGTCCTTTATAGCTGTTATATGACTTATCGGGTTAGTTATTTCGGGTCCGGAGAGAATTTAGAGTGAAATGAGATAATTAGTCTCTTAAATGGAAAGTTTAAGTTGGAAAAGTCGATTGGATATTGATCTATATGTAAACGATCTCGGATTTGAATTCTGATATTTCCAGTAGCTCCGTATCGTGATTTTGGACTTAGGAGCGTGTCCGAAAAATTATTTAGAGGTCCGTAGTAGAATTAGGCTTGAAATGACGAAAGTTGAATTTTTAAAAGTTTGACCAGAGGTTTGACTTTTTGATATCAGGGCCGGAATCCGATTTTGGAAATTGAAATAGGTCTGTTATGTCATTTATGATTTGTCAGCAAAATTTGAGGTCAATCGGACTTGATTCGATAGGTTTCGGCATCGAATATAGAAGTTGAAATTTCTTAGTTTCATTAAGCTTGAATTGGGGGATGATTCGTGGTTTTAGCGTTGTTTGATGTGATTTGAGGCTTCGACTATGTTTGTATGATGTTTTAGGATTTATTGGTATATTTGGTTGAGGTCCCGAGGGGCTTGGGTGAGTTTCAGGGTGGTTTCGGACCATTTCTAGGTCATTTTTAATTGCTGGTTTTTGTCTACAGAGGTGTGCATCGCGATCGCGAACATTTGGTCGCGTTTACGAAAAGCAAACAGCAATTTGGGGCCTTTTGAATAGCGATCGCGGAAGCTCTTTCGCAATCGCGTAGAACAAAATCTCTGCTGCATTGATCCGAATTTGGAAGCTTATATCTCGCAATCTATAAGGAATTTGGAGATGATCCAAAAATAAAAGTTGTAGCCCTTGATGTCTAGTTTTGGAGATGATACAAAAAGTTATAACAATTATACTAGAGGTTGTCTGGAAGAGTTGGGGAGTTTGTTCTTCACGATCGCGAGTGGTTTTCTGCGATCGCGAAGGGCAAATTTTGGGCTGGAAATTTTTGTTCTTTGCGATCGTAAAGCATTGTCCGCGATCGCAAAGAGTAAATGCCTGAACAGAAGCTATATTTTGAGGTTTCGGCCATTTTAACACATTTGGAGCTATGGAGCTCGGATTAAAGCGACTTTTGAGGCAATTTTCACCATATGGATTGGGGTAAGTGATTCTAACTCGGTTTTGGTTAAATTATACGAATCTATTATTGTTTTTATCAACATATTAGTGTTTTGAGTTGAAAATAGTAGAAAATTTCATAGACTGTAATTTAAAGATTTGAGGGTCGAGTTGTTGTCGAAATTTGATAAAATTGGTATGGTTGGACTCGTGGTTGAATGGGCATTCATATTTTGTAACTTTTATCGGGTTCCGAGATGTGGGTCCCACGGATAATTTTTGAGTTAATTTCGGATTTTTATTGAAAAATTAGTATTTTCTTATGAAATTAATTACAATAATTAGTATTGACTGAATCGAATTAATTGTGGCTAGATTCGAGCCGTTCAAAAGTTGATACGTGCAGAATGGGATTTCTGGAGCATTGTTTAGCTTGCTCGACAATGGATTCGTCTTGTTCGAGGTAAGTAACTCTTCTAATCTTGGAGCCGAGGGTATGAATCCTGAATATACATATTATGTGAATTGTTTGGAGGTGACACACATGCTAGTGACGGGCGTGTGAGCATGCACTATAGAAATTATGACGTAATTGATTCCGTAAAATTTTGTAGTCAAATAATCTTGGCATTTTCTATGTAGTTTTATGTGTTAAAGAAATTGAGCTGAGAATCATATTAAAAATCATGCTGAGGCTATGTGTCAGTATTATTGAGACCCACAGAGGTTATATTGCTGTTGAATTATTTGTTTAAAATAAAATTTCATACTCAGTCATGTTCATTCATTTCATATCATCTCTCAGTCTCTGTTGCTATTTATTGATTCATCATATCATCATTTTGGGCTAGTTTCATGATATTGTGAGCCCGAGAGACTGGAGAGATTGATGACTGAGTGAGGTTGAAGGCCTGATTGTGAGGATAATTATGGGATCGGGCTGCACGCCGCCGCAGGCCATATTGGCTTTATATACTTTATTATTATGGGATCGGGCTACACGCAGCAGCAGGCCAGATTGGTTTATTATAGCATATGAGTTGTCCGTGCGGATCCAGATATTGATACTATAGCACGTGAGTTATCCGTGCATCACATGAGTTGTCCGTACATATTATAGCATTTGGGCTGAAGGAGCCCCTCCGGAGTCTGTACACACCCCAGTAAGTATAGGTACCTACTGAGTATGAGTGCCGAGTGCCGAGTGTGAGTCCATTGGGAGGATTGAGTGACTGTGAGGACTGAGTGACTGTGAGAACTGAGTGATGGGGAGGACTGAGCGAATTCATACTCTGAGAAGTATGCATATGGTTTTATCACTGAGATACATTGCATTGACATGCACCCATGACATACGGACATAGAGATGTATTTTTCTTACGCTGTATGGTATCATGTCATTCATGACTTCTCACACATATTGGCCTACGGGCATAGTGATGCATTTTTCCACTAGCTATCTGGAAAGAAAATAAAACATCTTATCGTTGTTGAAAGGATTTTTGGGAAAAATTACTATTTTCAAACTTATTCGTATTTTTGGAAACTTTGGTAAACGACTTGGGACTTTCATGATACACTTGAAAGGCAGAACGTTTTTTGAAAATCATGATTTATCTAAGCATTTATTCCTTGGCTTACTTCTTTCATTACTTGCTTTATGTGGTTATGAACTGTTGTTGGTTATTGGAGTTGGACTCTAAACTTGGTACAAGCTAGTCACTACTTTCAACCTAAGATTAGGTTTGTTGCTTATTGAGTACATGGGGTCGGTTGTACTCATATTACACTTCTGCACCTTGCGTGAAGATGTTGGTTGCTGATGTTGCTGCGTTCATCGGGAGCTGGATCTGAAGGTGTACCTGCGTTCCGGTTGTAGCTGCCTTTTGTTCATGGTAGCCTTAGATTCATAAAACTAAATAAATGATGTATTTATTTCATACCAGCTTTGTAAACTCTATTCTTAGAAGCTCATGATTTTTACTACCAGTTCTTGGAAAAATATATTAGTTTCATATATTTTCTTTTAATTAATTGCCTTATTAAATTCATTAGAATTGGATAGTTGATAATTGGCTTACCTAGTGGGTTGGGTTAGGTTCCATCATGACTGGTCGGATTTTGGGTCGTGACAAGGTGATATCAGAACTCTAGGTTCATAGGTTCTACGAGTCATGAGCAAGTGTCTAGTAGAGTCTTGTGGATCGATATGATGACGTCCATACTTATCTTCGAGAGGCTACAGGACATTTAGGATAATTTTCCATCTTTATTTCCTTATCGTGCGGAATTAATTCAGCTTGAAATATAACTCTTTGAATTCCTTCCATGCATTCGTGTGCGCTCGGTATCAGCTGTATATCGCCGGCTTGTGATTTCAGGGATGATGTGCGAGATGTGTATTCTGTGTTTTGGTAATGGGCCAGTCTGGAGGACTTGAGGCCATGGTTGAACCGCAGCTTAAGCTCGGTAGCTTCAGTTGTAACTTGTACATTTGGACCTATATGTCTGGTAATGTCCCTACGAGTGAAATTTGTGGCTCGATGAGCGGTGAAATGGCTTTGTGATGAGTATGATATAACTGCGGGATGTGTTAAGACGATATGAATATGGCGAGAAGTGTTTCCTTGAAGTGTAAAGGAAGGCCATTGGGTGCTTTATTTTCGTTTTGATGTGTAATACAGTCTCGAGTATGAATATTTTAAAGGATCTTTCACATTGTTAAATTTTGGGACAAATTAAATTCTCATGACTGGTTAATGAGTTTGGACTCAGAAAGATTAAGTGATTTCATAGTAATTGTGGCTGCGAAAGGCCATTTCGTTTTGATATGACGTACAATCTCGAGTGTGAAGGAAGGCCATTGAATGTGAGTATTATTTTCGTTCTTTTCTGCCAGCGGGGCGTATGTATTGAGACTTGAATTTGAATCTGGTTGAGAAAGTTGACTTGAGTGTTAAGAGAATGAATTCGAGATTAGCGGATGATTGAGGTATTTTATGATTGGTGTTGCATGGGCCTGAGAAGAATTTTCGTTGAACTGACTGCGGTATTAAGGCAGTAATAGAGCATGGGTATTGCAAATTATTGAGTATTTTAATTGATGGCTTTGAGCCAAGTGGGGGAGCCTGCTATTGACAATTCACTTCATGGTTATGTATCAAATTTTTTCTTTTGGTCTGAAGTATACTTGTGTCACGACCCAAATTCCATAAAGGTCGTGATGGCGCCAGACTCCACTATTAGGCAAGTCAACACTAAATAGTTAATTAAATTCTCATTTTCATATTTTTGAAATTGTAAATTTACTTTAATTTATTTAGAAGTAAATCCTGCCGAAGTGAACGACCCGATCTCATAAGAGTGGTAGAAGGAAATACCCCGCTCGCGAATCATACATGCGACGCGGTCAAATATAAATTTAAGAAGAGCTCTACGCTCGCGAATCATACTTGCGACGTGGTCAAATATAAATTTAACATTAAAAATCCTATCTTTTTCTTGATTCTTTTCAAAATGAGAAAAATTCAGCTTGTAGCTTTTTAAGAAAATTATCCCGCTCGCAAAACATACATGCGACGCGGTTACACATAGATTTCTTAAGCTATTATGGTATTCCTCAATCGTTTTCGAAATTTACGAAGTTCAAATGAAACCTTTTTAAATCTTAAGTTCTTCAATTTCAACTCCTTTCAAAACATTTAGTAAGCAAACTCAATCTCACTCCATCTTGAGGCAAACAGTTAAACATAAATCAATAACAATATCAACAAGGCATGATGTGAGCCTAAAACTACCCGGACATAGGCATAGCTAGTAGCTACGTATGGAATCTCGTCACCTCGTGCGTATGTAGCCCCCCACAAATAGAAGCACACAATAATTTAGTTCACCTATGGGGTTAGTTCCCTCTTACAAGGTTAGAAAGGAGACTTACCTCGCTCCAAAATTCCATAACCGGCTCCCAAAGCCTCCCTAACACCTCAAACTGATGCCTGTCGCTCCAAGGCTAGTCAAATAAGTTGCAACCCAATCAAAATATACTCTAATATTCATAATTAAATAATTTATAAATATTTCCAACTCCGTTCAAAAAGTTGATAAGGCAACCCTCGGGCCCACGTGCCCGGATTCCGAAAATATTTGAAGATAACCATTACCTATAGCCTCACGAACTCAAATATATAATTCATTTCCAATTCCTTACCCAAATTCGTGGTTAAATTCCAAAAACACCAATTTCTAGGTTTTCTATCAAAACCCCACAATTTTTACTAATTTCCATGTCTAAATCCATTTATAAACAAACAAGTATAAAATACGTGGAACAATTTTCCTCTTTACAATTTACTCAAGCTCTCAACTGGCAAGTTCCCTCCGTAATCGGAGCATATATATATATATATATATATATATATATATATATATATATATATATATATAATTTCCATGTCTAAATCCATATATAAACAAACAAGTATAAAATACGTGGAACAATTTTCCTCTTTACAATTTACTCAAGCTCTCAACTGGCAAGTTCCCTCCGTAATTGGAGCGCATATATATATATATAGGGAATTTCATCAAAGAGGTTGTCATAATTCAAATCAAGGAAAAACCCTCAGATACACTGGCTTCTTGCCAAATATTACGCACGATTCCATGAGGATAATATATATATATATATATATATATATATATATATATATATATATATATATATATAGGAAGTGTTGAGGCGTGCGGCCTGATCCAACATAAAAGTAAACTGTGCACTGCCGAGGGTCGAATGGCGTGAACCATAGATGCATCTATTAACCTGTCGAGGCGAACGACTAGCACCCATGAGACTGTGGTACATAAATTCTGCCGAGGCGAACGGCCCGATCCCATAAGAGTATAGTACATAAATCCTGCCGAGGTGAACGACACGATCCCATAAGAGTGGTAGAAGGAAATACCCCGCTCGCGAATCATACGTGCGATGCGGTCAAATATAAATTTAAGGAGATCTCTACGCTCGCGAATCATACTTGCGACGCAGTCAAATATAAATTTAACATTAAAAATCCTATCTTTTTCTTGATTCTTTTCAAAATGAGGGAAATTCAGCTTGAAGCTTTTTAAGGAAATTACCCCGCTCGCGAAACATACATGCGACGCGGTTACACATAGATTTCTTAAGCTATTATGGTATTCCTCAATCGTTTTCGAAATTTACGAAGTTCAAATGAAACCTTTTTAAATCTTAAGTTCTTCAATTTCAAATCCTTTCAAAAAATTTAGTAAGCAAACTCAATCTCGCTCCCTCTCGAGGCACACAGTTAAACATAAATCAATAACAATATCAACAAGGCATGATGTGAGCCTAAAACTACCAAGACATAGGCATAGCTAGTAGCTACGTATGGAATCTCGTCACCTCGTGCGTACGTAGCCCCCCACAAATAGAATCACACAATAATTTAGTTCACCTATGGGGTTAGTTTCCTCTTATAAGGTTAGAAAGGAGACTTACCTCACTCCGAAATTCCATAACCGGCTCCCAAAGCCTCCTAACACCTCAAACTGATGCATGTCACTCCAAGGCTAGTCAAATAAGTTGCAACCCAATCAAAATATACTCTAATATTCATAATTAAATAATTTATAAAAATTTCCAGCTCCGTTCAAAAAGTTGATAAAGCAACCCTCGGGCTCACGTGCTCGGATTCCGAAAATGTTTGAAGATAACCATTACCCATAGCCTCACGAACTCAAATATATAATTCATTTCCAATTCCTTACCCAAATTTGTGGTTAAATTCCAAAAACACCAATTTCTAGGTTTTCTATCAAAACCCCACAATTTTTACTAATTTTCATGTCTAAATCCATATATAAACAATGTATTTAACTTGCAATAGGTGAGAATCACTTACCTTGACATTGATGATGAAGATGGAGCTCCAAAAATCGCCCCAAGACCGGCTCCCATGGAGAAAATAAAGTGAAAATGAGCCAAGCCCTCGTTTTTAAAGAACACACTGCCCAGTCCCGTCCTTCGCACATGCGGTCAAGTAACCGCACCTGCGGCTTCGCAGGTGCGAGAAACCTTCCGCTTCTGCGCCTGCTTCCGCTTCTGCACTTGCGCAGATGCGACCAAAAGATCCGCACCTGCGGTCCTTCACCTGGCCAGACTGCTTTGTACCTGCGACTCTAATGTCGCTTCTGCGCCCTCCGCACCTGCGGCCAAAACCTCGCAGCTGCGGGTACACCAGATATCAGTTGCCTCAACTCTTTTTCAATTTCCAAATTCGATCTGTTAACCACCCGGAATCCATCCGGGCCCTCCGGGACCCCCATCCAATTACACCAACCAGTTCCAAAACACATTACAAACTTAGTTGTGCCTTCAAATCACATCAAACAACGTTGAATTCATGAATCGCACCACATTCCAAGCTTAATGAACTTTAGAAATTTCAACTTCTACATTCGATGCCGAAACATATCAAATAAGGTCTGATTGACCTCAAATTTTGCGCACGAGTAATAATTGATATTACGGACCTACTCCAACTTCCAGAATCGGAATCCGACCTTGATATCAAAAAGTCCACTCCCGGTCAAACTTCTCAAAAACCTTCAAATTTCTATCTTTAGCCAAATGACTCCAAAATGACCTACGGACCTCCAAATCCACTTCCGGATGCTCTCCCAATACCGGAATCACCATGAAGATCTATTCCCAGACTCGGAATTCCAAACGGACATCGATAACATTGAAATTCACTTCAACCCAAATTTATAAAAATTTTCCAAAATGCCAACTTCCACAATAGGCGCCGAAATGCTCCCGGGTCATCCAAAACCCGATACGGACATACGCCAAGTCTGAATTCATCATACGAACCTGTTGGAACCTTCAAATCCTAATTCCGAGATCGTTTACTCAAAAATCCAACCTTAGTCAACTTCTCCAACTTAAAGCTTCCGAAATGAGAATTTTCTTTTCAAATCAACTCTGAACTTCTGAAATTTCTATTCCGACCACGCGTACCAGTCATAATACCTGAAGTGAAGTTGCTCATGGCCTCAAACTGCTGAACGGCATGCTAGAGCTCAAAACGACCGGTCGGGTTGTTACATTCTCTCCCACTTAAACATACGTTTGTCCTCAAACGTGCTAAGAACCGCTCTGGGGTTGTCCGAAATCACTGTTTAATGCCTCATCCACTTACCCGTACTTCCACAACTCAGTTGAGCACACTAGCTCGAGCCAGTCTAAAGATTCTCCCTTTTTACTTGGCCAAATAAGCGTTAGAGTCCAATTCCAACATCCGAAATTCTCTGCCAGGCCTGTTTCCATCATACGAACACCGTATCAATCACTACACGATGCACCGATACGTGATTGCATACCTTTACTGAATTGACACTATGCACTGCATAACTCACATGACCATAATAACATCCTCTTATAACAATAGCCGAAATTCCACGAATCTGATGCTCACAATGCACCTCATGACATAAAGTGTTGTTCCAACTCTTGCAATACTGCCACGACGGAAGAGATGTGTAGAAATTCATAACCAACTGCAGAGTCAACAAATCATTGAATCTCTTCCTTTGACTAGAATCATCACCCTATTATGAACCAAATAATGGTATTTGCTCCTTAATATACTTCATATAATCCGATCGCACTAATCCCAGATCCAAAAATCTCGTCTCACCCAGTATAAGCTGCTCATGCAATAAGCCACCCCAGACATGACCAAAAGTCTCATATGATGCTGCAATGTGCCACTAAGCTACAAACTCGAACGTGATACATAAGGAAAATGAATCTTTGGAAGGGACTACCCAACCCACACAACTAATTAGATAACCGAAAAGGTGTTATGAACCTTCCCCAGAAAATGGAAAACAAAACACACGAAAATAAATATAGGGGAATGTAATCAATATCCCACTATTGCGGCGTACAACCCGATCTAAACAACATATGCGTGGCGGCGTGCCACCTGATCCACACATAAAATCTACATAAAGAGATACTTACAGAGCTAGAATGCTCATTACTACAAAATACCCGAATATCGGCCACAAGCACGCTAAGTGCATAATACCATCCCTGGGGAGACAGATAGCGCCATACGCTACAAAACTCAAGAACCACTAAGGTGCGATATATGATTTGAATCTTGAGATCCATCCTGCTCGTATAACACCATCGCTATGAGGAACCTCAACACATAAGAAATTTACCAAGTCGTTTCACAACTCATACAACATAATATAGTATTACGTGAAATAGCCAACGACGAAACGACATCCAACATCCGAATACTCCTCCATATGGAGCGCTATGCTGAAATAAACACATCAGGCCTGATATAGAGCCCACATTCATATTTAAATCCATCCACAGACCTCAAGCCGATTCTGATCGCACCGTACTAGGCTAATAACCTTTCAAGGATCCATAATAACCCTTTTTCCCATAACACACAAGAACAACCATCATAACTGGAACAAACTTCCACAGTCCACAACCAAGTGAACCCAGCGCCCTCTAGGCATAAATTCTCGAATCAGCGATATTACCACAATCTTCATACTTGGTTTCAATCTTCACTCAATCAAGTGACTACACGTCACACTTATACCTTCTTCCCGTGAGATACGCTCCCACGACCTTCCGCACCAGGTAACAAGTTTGCACAATCATACCACTTACCGCACTAAAGTTGTAAAGCAAATCAAGAATCCACAAATCAATACACAATGCCTCTTATATATGACATCGACCTTAGGTGACGCCGAAAACAATACCATCTTATTTTAAACATCTAAATAGTTTTTCCTGCTCATCCGAGCTCATGACATCCTTGTCAACACCGAACCGCAATCTCGAATCCTCAACTTTTGAATCCCATGCCACTTGATGCACTAAATTACGCCAATGCGCAAAAGTATAAGAATTTCATCATAACTCCTGAACCATTAATAGGGTAAATACTTCATCATATAGAAACCTTCTACTTAACTCATTTCAAGAGAACCACTGCAACACGTGACTGAATTCTCATGTCCGCAGAAAATACCAACCTCAAGTAGTGGTCTAAACCACCATAACTCTTCCAGGATCCATCTACACAACATGCCATAATACTTGAATTCCTCCAATGCTACCTCGCAACTCGAAGATAACGTAGAACACTCCAAGCCCCTTTCATAATTTGCTGCAAAAGCTCGATACTTAACCATACTACAAGCTCGAAATCCTTAGGCACTGCACTTTAACTTTTGAATCCACTAGGACCGTTGTTGAGAGTCACCCATTCCGACCTGGTCCTGAGTATAATCAACTCCAAGGCTCTGCTAGCACATGAACACTCTCTCAATAAGCACCCGGCTGAATCACTTTCCTTGTACATCACATCTATACGAAACATAAACTCTGAGTCTTCCCAAAGCCGAACATGAATCGATAAGGACAAATATAGCACACATTGATCAATTTCTCTGCTCGGATTACCCCTGATGTTCCCTTTCCTTAGTCGTAATAACCCATCAATATGCCGATAATCGGAAATCTCATAAGTAGACAACCTTGTGATCCAACTGTAGGCGGTGGGACTCTTCCACTTAGCTTGAAGCTACCATTGCATAACTCTAGAACCCGCCAAGATTCTTTCTTCATCGTTGACATGATCTTGTATAATCAACCACCAAATTCCTCGAAACCTTTCTGTTAAACTCTTTATAGCAACTCTGAATCACTAGCCACATGCACATATTCGACCTCTTCCTGAATAATCAGTAGAAATTCTTCATAGAAGCTTCATCAACACCACACGACCGCTAACCTGCTCACAAGAGATAACCCGCCTGTGGAAACTTCATGCCGACATCATCCAATGCCGCTGCACTAGGTACAATTACTACAAAATCAGTAACCCATATGCCACTCTCCTACTTTGGTCAAACCCTCTTCTTTTAGCAACTACCCGATTTCTACTTCTCACACTTGGCCTTCTAGAAACTTAATTGCGACAAGACACTTCCCACACGTTCTTCCTCATCCTTCGCAGCCCAGTAGTTTACTTAAATCAAAATCTACCTCTGTAGCACTTGAACCCATCGACCGCTACCGACTTTAACCTTTTCGAAGATCATCTTCCTTGAGCCATCAATACTAGAAGTACAATTCGATTCCGAAACCGCTACACTCCGTTATCTCCGACAACCGCGTCTCAAGCACCATTTCACAGTACCCTGCTCCAAAGGCAAATTGAAAAAGGCCATAACATCGATGAACTTAACACATTCAATCAAGGACGACGACACCACACCTTGGATGAAGATTCCATCACACTAGAAAATACCAAGCCTCATTACTTCATCAATCCAAATCTGGACATTCATAGGCCAATTGCTTTTCCTTTGCCAGAAATAAAATACTGGATCTCTGAATCATGCACTAAGTAAACCTACTTCCAAGTCATTCACTTCCCCAACACATAGGTAAGCATCCTACCATCACATCAACACTGTGCGACAACAACTCCTGAGCACCATAACAACCTGTGCATAGCCTCAAAGCTCTCAGAAGTACTGTTACTGAGCTGAAATTACAGAAAATCCTTCCACAAGACGATGATAATAGCCCAATCAACTATGCAGGGAGAAACATCCTGCACCACATCTGTAGTACCATTACAATTCCTCAATTCCCGATTTATAACCAGCGCTTCACGTCGCATAAGATTGAATGGGAAAGAAATGAAGGCATAAGCCTCAAAGGAATCAAATCGCACGATGAGGAATCAAGAAGGGAAGTGCTCCTAACAGCCTCGTAGCCTCTCGAAAATAAGTACAGACGTATCCGTACCGATCCGCAAGACTCTACTAGATTCGCTCATGACTCGTGAGACCTAAGTCAACCTAGTGCTCTGATACCATGTTGTCACGACCCAAAATCCATAAAGGTCGTGATGGCACCGGACTCCACTGTCAGGAAAGACAACACTAAATAGTTAATTAAATTCTCATTTTAATATTTTTGAAATCGTAAATTTACTTCAATTTATCTAGAAAAAAATAAATTTACAGAATAAAAAATAATGTTTTCCAATTCCAATAGTGAACATCCCATAATCATCTCAGAACCCGGTGTCACAAGAGCATGAGCCTTTTCTAAAAATTTAAAATAACATACAATAACTGTCTGGAATATAACTTGGACAAGAAAGAAAATACAATACTTTGAAGGAGGCTCTGCTGGCTGCGGTGCGTCGTATAGAAAGAAGCTCACCTAAGTCGCTGCCATAATCGCGCCTCTGCGCCCACAAGGCCGCTAAACATATGTGTACCTGCACAAAAATATACAGCAAGTATAGTATGAGTACGTAAATCAACGCGTACCCAGTAAGTATCCCGTCTAGCCCCGAAGAAGTAGTGACGAAGGGTAGACTTCGACACTTACTAGTAATAATATCAGGTACAGTAAAGAAGTGAATAAATATGAGACAGAGTAATTATATGAAACAAACAAGTATAAAATACGTGGAACAATTTTCCTCTTTACAATTTACTCAAGCTCTCAACTGGCAAGTTCCCTCCGTAATCGGAGCATATATATATATATATATATATATATATATATATATATAGGAGATTTCATCAAAGAGGTTGTCATAATTCAAATCAGGGAAAAACCCTCAGATACACTGGCTTCTTGCCAAATATTACGCACGATTCCATGAGGATAATATATATATAGGAAGTGCTGAGGCGTACGGCCCGATCCAACATAAAAGTAAACTGTCTACTGCCGAGGGTCGAATGGCACGAACCATAGATGCATCTATTAACCTGCCGAGGCGAACGGCCCGCACCCATGAGACTGTGGTACATAAATTCTGCCGAGGCGAACGGCCCGATCCCATAAGAGTGTGGTACATAAATCCTGCCGAGGCGAACGACACGATCCCATAAGAGTGGTAGAAGGAAATACCCCGCTCGCGAATCATACGTGCGATGCGGTCAAATATAAATTTAAGGAGATCTCTACGCTCGCGAATCATACTTGCGACGCGGTCAAATATAAATTTAACATTAAAAATCCTATCTTTTTCTTGATTCTTTTCAAAATGAGGGAAATTCAGCTTGTAGCTTTTTAAGGAAATTACCCCGCTCGCGAAACATACATGCGACGCGGTTACACATAGATTTCTTAAGCTATTATGGTATTCCTCAATCGTTTTCGAAATTTACGAAGTTCAAATGAAACCTTTTTAAATCTTAAGTTCTTCAATCTCAAATCCTTTCAAAACATTTAGTAAGAAAACTCAATCTCGCTCCCTCTCGAGGCAAACAATTAAACATAAATCAATAACAATATCAACAAGGCATGATGTGAGCCTAAAACTACCCGGACATAGGCATAGCTAGTAGTTACGTACGGACTCTCGTCACCTGGTGCGTTCGTATCCCCCACAAATAGAAGCATATAATAATTTAGTTCACCTATGGGGTTAATTCCCTCTTACAAGGTTAGAAAGGAGACTTACCTCGCTCCGAAATTCCATAACCGGCTCCCAAAGCCTCCCTAACACCTCAAACTGATGCCCGTCGCTCCAAAGCTAGTCAAATAAGTTGCAACCCAATCAAAATATACTCTAATATTCATAATTAAACAATTTATAAAAAAATTCAATTCCGTTCAAAAAGTTGATAAAGCAACCCTCGGGCCCACGTGCCCTGATTCTGAAAATATTCGAAGATAACCATTACTCATAGCCTCAAGAACTCAAATATATAATTCATTTCCAATTCCTTACCCAAATTCATGGTTAAATTCCATAAACACTAATTTCTAGGGTTTCTACCAAAACCCCACAATTTCTACTAATTTCCATGTATTTAACTTGCAATAGGTGGGAATCACTTACCTTGATATAGATGATGAAGATGGAGCTCCAAATATCACCCCAAGACCGGCTCCCATGGAGAAAATGAAGTGAAAATGAGCCAAGCCCTCGTTTTTAAAGAACACACTGCCCAACCCCATCCTTCGCACCTGCAGTCAAGTAGCCGCACCTGCGGCTTCGCAGGTGCGAGAAACCTTCCGCTTCTGCGCCTGCTTCCACTTGTACGAGGCACTTTCCGCTTCTGCGCTTGCGCTGATGCGACCAAAAGATCCGCACCTGTGGTCCTTCACCTGGCCAGCTTGCTCCTCACCTGCGACTCTAATGTCGCTTCTGCGCCCTCCGCACCTGCGGCCAAAACCTAGCACGTGCGGGTACACCAGATATCAGCTGCCTCAACTCTTCTTCAAATTCCAAATTCGATCCGTTAACCACCCGGAATCCACCCAAGCCCCCCGGGACCCCTATTCAATCACACCAACCAGTTCCAAAACACATTACGAACTTAGTCGAACCTTCAAATCACATCAAACAACGTTGAATTCATGAATCACACCCACATTCCTAGCTTAATGAACTTTAGAAATTTTAACTTCTACATTCGATGCCGAAACATATCAAATAAGGTCCGATTGACCTCAAATTTTGCACATGAGTCATAATTGACATTACGGACATACTCCAACTTTCAAAATCAGAATCCGACCCCGATATCAAAAAGTCCACTCCCGGTCAAACTTCTCAAAAACCTTCAAATTTCTAACTTTAGCCAAATGACTCCAAAATGACCTACAGACCTCCAAATACCGAAATCACCATGCGGAGCTATTCCTAGACTCGGAATTCCAAACAGACATCAATAACATTAAAATGCACTTCAACCCAAATTTATGAAATTTTTCCAAAATGCCAACTTCTACAATAGGCACCGAAACGCTCCCGGGTCATCCAAAACCCGATCCGGACATACGCCCAAGTCCAAATTCATCATACGAATCTGTTAGAACCTTCAAATCCCGATTCCGAGATCGTTTACTCAAAAATCCAACCTTAGTCAACTTCTCTAACTTAAAGCTTTCGAAATGAGAATTTTCTTTTCAAATCAAATCTGAACTTCCGAAATTTCGATTCCGACCATGCGTACCAGTCATAATACTTGAAGTGAAGTTGCAGATGGCCTCAAACTGCTGAACGATATGCTAGAGCTCAAAACGACCGATCGGGTCGTTACAACTTAGGAATTAGTGATGACTTGTAGAGGTGGAGTTCAAGAATGACTCGAATAAAGTAATATCTGGATTCAGGTTATATTGCGCTTTATGAGTATATGAAAATCGTGGGATAAATGAGTTGTTATTTGTGAATGATGTAGTGTGCAGGGAGTATGAATTTAATATGTGGTATTAAAGTAGAGTTACTTCTTTGAGTGTTGTTGTGCTAATTGGGCACATGTCTTTTGGCCCATTTGGGCGTTGTAATGTGGATTTGAACAAATGAGGTGACTCTCTAGAAAGTTCTAATGGATTCGAGATTAATATGTAACAATTGAGAATTTTTGGCGGATTTGTTTATGGCTAAAATTTGAGATTTAAGTTGGATGGTGTCGAGACTTGTGGTATTTTTATATATCATTATGGATTTTATATTTCGGTATCAGGAAGGTGAATGAAATGGCCTTAGACTCAAATAAGGTATTTTCAGAGTGGGTGCTTCGGTTGTGGTATTTATAGGGGTAATTATGATATGGTGAGACTCTACATATGTTTTGGTGGCATATTCTTGGTTTTTGGTGACCTACGTAGTTTGGCCGAGTTAGATGAATTTAGTTCTAATAGCTTGATTATGTGCAGATGGATTTTAAAGTGTTTTTGATGGTTTCTACCATGGTTTGAACCGAATATTTTTTACTGGTGTGGGAAACGTATTGTGTATTGTGATTTTCTCCTAGAAGGAAGCAAGAGGAAGGTTTCTAACTAACCAGGTATGTAATTTGCTGGTGACCCGGAGTTGATAATGGGATTCTTGTGCTTGTCACATGATGACATAATAGATGCGGTGTGTTGTGCGGAATTAGGATTTACATGTACAAGGTGACAGTTCAGTCTTGAAGAGAAGGTAACGAATGCTGGACAACATAATCAGTTTCAGATATTTCGATGAATGTTATAATTGCTCGGTAATTCCTGAGAAAGGTGCGCATTTCAGAAGGCGCGTTGTGTTTTGACTTACGGATGTTCATCGGTATTGCAGTACTCACCTAGTTGATAGACTGCTGATATTCAAATTATTGCTATGTGGCACGAAAGAATTATGAAAGTATTCCTCATGGGATTATCGTGAATGGAATATGTGTTAGTCATTTTAGTGCTGGAGATGGGATCAGTTACGGTGATTCATGTGTTCGATGAATTTGGAGACTAGGAGTTCTTAGAAGTATATTATTTCGGGTTGCGGCCTATTTGAGGTGAGTATTTTATTTTAACTCAATGGATGTGAACAACTAATTTTTGACTCCACCCAAATTCTATACTATTTTAGTGTAAATATTTCTTTTAGATTTAATCTTAATATTTAAACTTTTATCTTACTCTTAATAGATTTTATTTTAAAAAAGGAAAACTACAAAAATACTCTCATTCTTAGAGTACAAATTTTATTTCTAAAAAAAAATCAAAAAATATATATATATATATATATATATATATATATATATATATATATATATATATATATATAAAGGAGGGACACAAAAAAGTGACGTGGCACTTCTATAGTTCAAGATTAGCATTTATCTTTTTTCCAACTTTTTGTCTATTTTCTCTCTTTTCCCCTTATTTTTTTGTTAAGGATTTCTTTTCTAAAAGATGTGACTGAACAGATTCATACGGTTACAACTTCATCATGCCTTTTGAAAAAGACTCCTCACTTAATTACAAACCATTTCAGAATACAATCACTTGAGAAAACTTGGAGGGGTTCTTCAAATATTTTGATGCGCCCTTTTTCATTCCCCCTAATTAACAAGTCATTAAGTGTGAATTCAAAGATAACTCAAGATTCTAGAGAACTGCATTTCTATCTTTACTCACCGGAAGGGCTCGCCGTGAAGCTTTTGCAATTTCAAGGTTCCTACTTTCTTTTCTTTATGTTTTGCTTTTTAATAATTTTATGGTTTAAAAATACTGAAACTTTACTATTCTGGTTGCTTCTTTTGGATGCAGAGGAAGTAGAAAATGAGGAGACACCAAGTGATAATTGGCAGTTTTGAAACTTCAAGCTTTTTAACATTCTTTCTTTTTTATATGTTGTTCTTTATAATTTGAAATATAGCAAATGTTGTGTTAGTTTTTTTGGATGCAGAAACAGTACAAAAATAAAGAGACGCAAAGCAATGAGAACGATTGACAGTTTAAAGGCAAGTCGGGATCGGCTTAACACAACATTGTTGATGTCCAAAAGCACTGTGAGTTCTCACGGAGTCTGGCTTTTGCGCTTTTTTGGACATTTTTGTATATAAATAGATATGTAATTTAGCCGTCACTATCTTTCAAAATAATATTTTTAGAAAATTCTGCACTGCCTGTTGGAAGAAATGGCCTGCTTCAAACATTATTTTCTGAATTTGATGTTTAGTGCGGAGAGCAGTACTATGATAAACTTATTTTGTAATGTTACTTGGTTTTTAACAAACTCTATAGGGGTTATTTTTACTGATAAGAAAATACAGAGGTTATTCAAAAGCTTGAATTGTGTTACCTGCTGTCAACTCACCCAAACTTAAGGTCTTTATATGTGTATATGATAAATGAAACATACGGGAAAAGATCATTTACACATAAGTTTATAATAACAATATGCATGAAGAAAGTTGATGAAGAATCGATGGCAAGAAATATGGCCAAAAGTCATTACCGATTAAGATACTCTTTTCTGATTACACGAATCATTTCAGTACTTTTTCTTTAGATATTTTATTGTTTATAACAAAAATATACGCCACAAATCCACCCTCAAAAATCATATTTTGACTGCGTTTTCACTATCAATTGTACTTGAGCTGGTAGATAATCATAGTCGATGATAACATCACTGTGTCCATGGTTACTACAGAACCGTACGTGAGATTTTCACCTCATACGGCTCCTCAGAGATTGGAAATACATCTAAGGACCCTTTCCTATTCTTTATCTTGATATGCATGTCAGATAGAGTTAAAATTACCATTAAAGTTATAAATATATACATATTTTCAGACAAAAACTTATACGTATTTATGTTTATTCCATACGTGCACTTTCAATCTTTACAAACACGCCACTTTACAAATTTAGTTAGATCTTTATGATCGCGCGAAGCGCGGAAAAGATATACTAGATATATATATATATATATATATATATATATATATATGGAGTTTCTTTTAATAAGTAAGCTATAGAATATTTCTTAGTATCATTTAAAGTACATGTAAATATTTAGTTTTCCTATATTATAAGAAATATTGGTTTTTCTTCATCTTCATAATTTAATTATCTTTTAAAAAAAAGATTCAAAATGAAGTAAAATCATGTTAAAGTGATGAAGTTTGTCATCAAACTTTATTTAAAAATCTGATTTTTACTTTTAAAAAAAAAAACCATAATCCCCATTTTCCCCATATCCCTCACGTTCATCACTTCCCCTACTCACACTCCCACATCCCCACCTCCTGAGATCAACACACATGTTATAAAATTAGGATTTAAATATAAGTAAGACACACTTGAAGGATAAAAAAAAGGAGGAGATTTGGGTAAGGAAAAAGGTTTGGTTTGGGAGGAAAAAAGTTTTTAGTTTGAGAGTCCTTTTAAGTCTACAAAATTAATTAAGAAAATCAAGACAGAGTTTGATGACGAGGGAGCTTAACTGAAATTCAAGGTTCAATTCGTGATTCCGGTAGTGGTTAGCTTTTGCCCGAAAAAGTTTGATCACCAAATTTTTATTTTTAAACCTTGCTCATTCAAGCAAAGAATTATATTCACTGATTTCCTTTTATTAATATTGGAAAGCTTCTTAAGGTTCATTACTTCTTCTCATTTCCTTAACATTAAGTAATTTAGCATTTGTTTATTTTTGTGATGTGGTAGAAGTAGAGATTCATGTAATGATTTGTTAAAATCTTATTAGTTAGTTCCATGCTTTTAGTCTAATGCATGAAATGTTCTGTTATTTTTGGTGAATTCAAAACCAACTGTCAAACATGCTAAATGGATATAGTTGTATACTTTTACTATTTGAGTTCTACCTAGAAAAGACATCACTTTAAGAAGTAACGAAGGAAAAAACTCTGACATCGGAAAAGGTTTGGGCCTAAATCTAGTTGAAATTTTTAAAGATAAATCGGATATGTAATTATTTGAGGTGATTTGATCGGTTGAATTTTTAATTGGTTTTCCTACAAATTTTGGATCTCTTTTCTCCATATTAATTGTCTAATATTAGGATTTTCTTTAAAGATTGTCTAGTTAAAAATAAAATAAAATAAAAGTCCATCACTCTATCTAAATTATATCGACTTTTATTTGAAGAAAAAATATTCCTAAACCGTACTCTATTCACTGTTAGAGTCAAACTAGTTTAGAGGTAAAAGAATAGTTTTCTTGCTAAAATGATTAATTTGAAAGAGAATATTCACAATATGCTCTTTTCTTTCTATTTTCCTCAACATAGGTAAAGAATATATGTGTAGATGTTTCCATTAATCCTTTTTAAAATCATCAACTTTGCATGTAAAAAAAATATATTAGTCAAACAAGAGTTGCCAGAGCTGTCACACCTCTTTTTTCCCACGCAATCCTATTATGAGATTGAGTTAGAAGAGTTTTTCCAATTAAAGTAACGTTTTGAAAAGGAATTATTTATTATTTAGAGTCGCCAATTGAGATTGAGTTTTGGTGTTCCAAGTCACTTTTTTTTTTGAATCCCTTATCAAAAGGAAGATTTGACTCCTAATTTATGGTCTACGAAAATTGAAGATTGAGTAAGAAATTCTGTTGATCGAGGGGAAAGTATAAGGCACCCCACGAGTCCCGTGGTTCTAGCACGGTCACTTTATTGACTAATGTAAGGCTTAAATCAATTTTTAGCTATTCTTGTATTTTATTGATTATGCCTTATTTATTACCGCTTAATTAATTATTATATTTTATTACCTGTTTTCACCAAGATGCAGTATGCACACAAGGTATTCTTCTTTGAAATTGGATGTTAAATCAAGGTACATGAATGTACACATGGTTAAAACATAATTATTGTAAATTTAAAGGTATCAAGGCTCGGAATGCGCACATGATCCTTTTATTTTTTAAATATATCAATTCAAGGTTCGGGCATGAACATATAGGCTAATAGCGTATTAAGAATATTTAATTATTTTGTCTCTTTTATATTCAAGATATTTAATTGTATGTTTTTAGTATTTTTTTAAAAGATTTAAAAGTAAATATTAAACAAAGAAGTAAAACGAACTAGCTGAATCATCTTAAAGTTAAAGCACATACAGAATATTCAATCTATCATACTAGAAGGAATTCACCACAACTATATACTAATTACTAACTACTACATCCTTTACTACAACTTGCAATGTGCACAAAAGTTACTATGCAAAATTTTACGTGAATTTCTACATTGAAAAAATATTTTTTTTTACATGCAAAGTTGATGATTTTAAAAAGGATTAATGGAAACATCTACACATATATTCTTTACCTATGTTGAGGAAAATAGAAAGAAAAGAGCATATTGTGAATATTCTCTTTCAAATTAATCATTTTAGCAAGAAAACTATTTTTTTTTACCTCTAAACTAGTTTGACTCTAACAGTGAATAGAGTACGGTTTAGGAATATTTTTTCTTCAAATAAAAGTCGATATAATTTAGATAGAGTGATGGACTTTTATTTTATTTTATTTTTAACTAGACAATCTTTAAAGAAAATCCTAATATTAGACAATTAATATGGAGAAAAGAGATCCAAAATTTGTAGGAAAACCAATTAAAAATTCAACCGATCAAATCACCTCAAATAATTACATATCCGATTTATCTTTTAAAATTTCAACTAGATTTAGGCCCAAACCTTTTTCGATGTCAAAGTTTTTCCCTTCGTTACTTCTTAAATTGATGCCTTTTCTAGGTAGAACTCAAATAGTAAAAGTATACAACTATATCCATTTAGCATGTTTGACAGTTGGTTTTGAATTCACCAAAAATAACAGAACATTTCATGCATTAGACTAAAAGCATGGAACTAACTAATCATTACATGAATCTCTACTTCAACCACATTATAAAAATAAACAAATGCTAAATTACTTAATGTTAAGGAAAGGAGAAGAAGTAATGAACCTTAAGAAGCTTTCCAATATTAATAAAAGAAAATCAGTGAATATAATTCTTTGATTAGATGAGCAAGATTTAAAAATAAAAATCTGGTGATCAAACTCTTCCGGACAAAAGCTAACCACTACCGAAATTACTAATTGAACCTTGAATTTCGACCTTGAATTTCAGTTAAGCTCCATCGTCATCAAACTCTGTCTTGATTTTCTTAATTAATTTTTTAGACTTAAAAGGACTCTCAAACTAACACAAAAAGAAATTTCTTTTCAATAAAACTTTTTTCCTCCCGAACCAAACCTTTTTCCTTCCCCAAATCTCCTCCTTTTTATTTTTTATCCTTCAAGTGTGTCTTACTTATATTTCAATCCTAGCTCTATAACGTGTGTGTTGATCTCAGGAGGTGGGGATGTGGGAGTGTGAGTAGGGGAAGTGGTGAACGTGAGGGATATGGGAAAAATGGGGATTATGGTATTTGTTTTTTATAAGTAAAAATCAGATTTTTAAATAAAGTTTGATGACAAACTTCATCACTTTAACATAATTTTACTTCATTTTGAATCTTTTTTTTTAAAGATAATTAAATTATGAAGATGAAGAATAACCAACATTTCTTACAATATAGGAAAACTAAATATTTACATGTACTTTAAATGATACTAAGAAAGGTTCTATAGCTTACTTATTAAAAGAAACCATATATATATATATATATATATATATATATATATATATATATATATATATATATATATATATATATATATATATATATATATATATATATATATATATGTATATTATATTTTTTTTTTTGAAATAAAATCTGTACTCTAAGAATGAGAGTATTTTTGTAGTTTTCCTTTTTTAAAATAAAATCTATTAAGAGTAAGATAAAAGTTTAAATATTAAGATTTAATCTAAAAGAAATATTTACACTAAAATAGTATAGAATTTTGGTGGGGTCAAAAATTAGTTATTCACAGCATGCCCCTCTTTGCTTGGAAATATGAAGAGTTTTCAGGCAAAGAAAAATGAACAAGGTGACTGATTTTTGACCTCACCGTTATTTAAAAAGAAAAAGAAGATAAAAGAAAAAGATGTGATTGAGCCTTGGTTTTAGGCAGCCTACATATCCCAGGTTGCAAGGGAATCAGGTCACGTGTAGTTCAAGTGGAAGGAGAGTGATGGAGTATGCGTAGATGGAGAGTCGATTGGGGTTCCGTCGAGGTTCCGATCCGCGGTTCCTACTATTACATCAAAATGAAAAGAAAATTACATACGCTTGAAATCTAAGAGTTACGAAATTCCTATCTAAATGCCATCTGGAGTCTTGTCTTGATTCTCGACTTGCTTCTCCCATTGACTTTAGACTGAAGTTTGATGCTCTCGATACAACAGACTATGAAATATTCTCGCAGGCTTGTTTCTTGATCAGATGATGGGAAGATGGATCCTGACCATATGTCTCCACATGCATTACGTCAAAGTTGGTTGCGGCTGGTATTGAGATCAAACGTTCCACTTTCTCTGGAAAGAACTGAAATCTTAATTTTGCACATCCAATCCGTGCTTTGCAGAAAAACCTACAAGCCACAAACAAACAAAACGAACAAAAATTTTCTGCCCCAGTTTGTACTAGGAAATTTTTATGAGTTATTGAAAACACATTAAACTATCTTTGCTATTGCAGAATAAAGAGTTGCAAGAAGGAAGGCAACCAGGGAATGTAGTATCCTGTGTTGACGATAAGATGAGGCTCGTGGCACTCTAGGATGCTACTAAGGAATGTAGTACCCTATGTTGGCAATAAAATGAGCCTCGTGGCGCTCTGATATGCTACTAGGGAATGTCGTACCCTATGTTGGCAGAAAGTAATGCAGCCAGGGGATGTAGTACCCTGTGTTGGCAATAGGTTGAGGCTCGTGGCACTCGGGATGCTACTAGGGAATGTCGTACCCTATGTTTGCAGTAAAAGTGAGGCTCGTGGCACTCTGAGATGTTACTAGGGAATGTCGTACCCTATGTTGGTAGAAAGTAATGTAATCAGGGGATGTAGTACCCTGTGTTGGTGATAAAATGAGGCTCGTGGCGCTCTGGAATGCTACTAGGGAATGTCGTACCCTATGTAGGCAAAACATAATGCAACCAGGGGATGTAGTACCCTGTGTTAGAAATAAAATGAGGCTCGTGTAATAAGTAATGCAGCCAGGGGATGTAGTACCCTATATTGAAGATAGGGTATTGATTCCCTAAAATTAAACTAAAAATAACATGATTATATGTATATTGAAAGAAAATCAAGGATTTTGAGAACTTCATTTGGTGGGGTTCGTCCCTTCACTGATCCTAAAACTGTTCAGTTCCTACTTTGAACAAATAAAGATTCGTTAATTTTAAAATGGTGGTCAGTTTGTGGCCTTGATTTCTTGGGTGACTTGACCTTGTGTCCATTACACTTGTTAGAAAAACTAACTCCGTCGATGGTCGTATAAATTGTCGGGAGATTCTGTCTTTACTTTCTGGAGATCTTCTTTCTCAACATCAAAACCAGACTACTTTGTGCCTATCACCACTTGTGTTTATGATGCAAACAACGTTGCTCCCAAAACAACTTTTAACTGAGTAACTTTTGTTGAACCTTGAAGCATTGTTCAGTCCTTCAAGACTTTTGCTTGCCAGGAAAAATCACAGATGGCTTTATGTCTTTGCCCATACAGTTTATGCCCAGCAATATTTGCTTTATATAATGGGAAAACTGTAACCAATTTTGCGGCCTTTTCTTTGCTTTGCTTTGACAAAATTAGACTGAAAGGGACTCAAGAAAGTAATGCAAAAGAAAACAAGAAGGTGAAGTAATATGTATTACAACTTAATCAAGAAGTGTCCTTTCAGAGGAAAAAAATAAGAAAGGACTTATCTGGAGGAATATGCTGACTTCAATGAACATGAAATGCACTTTGGACTGGATGCCCGATCCGTCTGAACCGTCTAATTCTCGAAATCTCTTGTAAACTTTACTTTGAAACTGAGTTCTTTATCTTAACCATGCTTGTGCCGGGATATATGAAAACCTAAAATCGATCAACGATGCCCTTTGTGGGTTTTCACCAATTGACCTCTCTCATTTGCCTTTCTCTCAACTCACTATTGCCTTATAGTGCCCGTGAAGGTTTTCACTAATAAGATTCTCTCATTTATTTTTTCTCTCTCTCAATGGCTGAGGCATTACCCGTAGTATACTGACTTAGCATTCTCGAAAATTGATCAGAAGGTCTTAGCAGGGAAAGGTAAAAAGAACTATTCAACTGAATTACAACTTTTGGAACTATTTTGACGGAACAACCATCGAAAATAAAATAAAATCATGCCCTAGTTTTTTTGAATACTGGGAAATGTGGATTTTTATTTTGGTGTGACTGAACCCCAGAGCGAGGCTGCCTACGTATCCTTTCGGAATCAGGTCGGACGTAGTTCAATTAACATGAACTTGTTTTGATGTTTTTTTGTTTGAGTACATTGGTTCCCAGAGAGGGGAAAACAAAGAAATATAAACAAGGCTTCAAAGGGATAACTAGGGTTGACCAGTGTTTAGGTAGCGAGAATGATAGCCTTTCGTCATCCCAACCTGAGAATGCTAAATATAAGAATGCCCCAACAGAGCCATGTCAGACATAGTATTTCTTGACCGCATCTGCATTGACGGATATATCAGTCACCTTTCCTTCTATATCTGCCAAGTGTAGAGCTCCGTTTGACAATACTTTCTTGACGAGGTAAGGACCTTGCCAATTCGGGGCGAACTTTCCTTTTGCTTCTTCCTGGTGCGGAAAGATACGTTTCAAAACAAGTTGTCCTACCTCAAATTGTCTTGGGCGCACTTTCTTATTGTAAGCGCGTGCCATTCTTTGTTGGTATAACTGACCAAAACAAACTGCCGCCAAGCGCTTTTCATCAATCAAACTCAACTGTTCCAATTGGTACTTCACCCATTCAGTGTCCTCAATCCCTGCTTCAACAATGATTCGGAGAGAGGGAATCTCAATTTTAGCAGGTATGACTGCTTCAGTTCCATAAACCAATAAGTAGGGCATTACGCCAACTGATGTACGGACAATTGTCCGATATCCCAAAAGATCAAAAGGCAGTTTCTCATGTCATTATCTAGACCCTTGGATCATCTTCCTAAGAATCTTCTTGATGTTCTTATTCGCGGCTTCAACATCTCCATTAGCTTTGGGACGGTAAGGAATAGAATTGCGATGCTCAATTTTAAATTGTTTACATACCTCCTTCATCATGTGACTATTTAAATTAGCAGCATTATCTGTAATAATGATTTTTAGAATACCGAAATGACAAATGATGTTGGAGTGAACAAAGTATACTACTGGTTTCTTGGTAACTGCTTTCAATGTAATAGCTTCCACCCATTTGGTGAAGTAATAAATTGCAACCAAGATGAATCTGTGCCCATTTGAAGCTTTTAGCTCGATTGGGCCAATGGCGTCCATTCCCCAAGCAACAAAAGGCCAAGGAGCCGACATAGGATATAACATTAAAGGAGACGAGTGAATCAAATCACTGTGAATTTGACACTGGTGGCACTTGCGAACAAAACGAAAGCAATCTCGCTCCATAGTAAGCCAATAATATCCTGCCTAAAGGATTTTCTTGGCTAGAATATATCCATTCATGTGCGGACCACAAACTCCCAAATGCACCTCATTCCTAATCATTTCAGCTTCTTTTTCATCCACACATCTCAATAAATTTAAATCCAGAGTTCTTTTGTATAGGATTTCCCCACTCAAAAAGAAACCACTAGAGAGTCGCCTAATAGTTCTCTTTTGATCCCTATTAGCATGTTCTGGATATTCTCTTATTTTCAGAAATAGTTTAATATCACGGTACCATGGTTCACCATCTGGTTCTGCTTCAATTGTATTGCAATAACCATGTTGATCCCGAATTTGAATTTATAATGGGTAATGTGAGTATTACCCGGATATGGAAGCATTGAGGCCAGGGTGGCCAAGGCATCAGCTAATTCATTGTGAAACCTGGGAATATACCTGAACTTGATGGACTTGAACCTTTTGCTAAGATCCTCCACACATTGTCTATATGGAATGAGCTTGATGTCTCGCGTCTCCCAATCACCTTGAGCCTGCTGAATAAGCAAACCCGAATCTCCCATCACTAACAGTTCATGCACATTTAGATTTATTGCCATGTTCAAACCCATGATGCAAGCTTCATATTCTGCCGTGTTGTTTGTACAGAAGAAACGAAGTCGTGCCGTGGCAGGGTAATATTTCCCAGTAGGTGATACAAGAAGTGCCCCAATTCCTACGCCTTTGATGTTGACAGCCCCATCAAAGTATAGTTTCCAAATTTGACTGTCATCTTGGACTACTTCTTCAACTAAATTAACCTCTTCATCTGGCAAATATGTGTTCAAAGATTCATACTCATCATCAACCGGGTTTTCTGCCAGATTGGTAAGGGAGAGTGTTAATGTATGAAGGGTGATGTCGTATCGTATTTGAGTGTTAATGCACGAAGGGTGATGTCTTGCCATATTTTAGAGTTAATGCACGAAGGGTGATGCCGTTCATGATGAAATTGAGAGTAAAGGCACGAAGGGTGATATCGTGCCGTATTTATCATTTTATGGTGAGATTGAGAGTAAAAACACAAAGGGTGATGCCGTGCCCTTATTACTATTTCATGGTGAGGCTGAGAGTAAAAGCACGAAGGGTGATGCCGTGCAGTTTTATTCATTATGCTTGTTAATTTATTGATTGAAGGCTTATTGACTAATTCTTATTATTATGCCCTGCTGTAGTTACCAAATCTTGTACCCCTTTCGCATGTCCCCTTCCCACTAGTACTTGTTAATTCTTTATTTGTTGTTATTTTGTACGTATATCTCCGTCTGTACAGGTTTATTTACGTGGGTGTCGTTTCATAGCCTCGTCACTACCTCGTCGAGGTTAAGCTCGACACTTACGGAGTATATTGGGTCGGTTGTATTCATACTATACTTTGCACTTCTTGTGCAGAATTTGATACTGGTCCCAGTTGTCCGTGAGGCGTATCAGTTCGGATTGGCATTTGGAGACTCGAGGTATATCTTCTGGCGTCCGCTGACCTTGAAGTCCCCTTCCCTTTCCCCTATTTACCGTTCTTTTCATTCGAGACAGTTGTATTTATTTCAAAATATTTTTGTAGATATTCTAAAAGCTCGTGAATTGTGACTCCAGATATGGGTTGTACTTAGATATAATTGGTTTTATGTCATTTGTATTCTGTTTTAGTTTTTCTTCGGCTTAATTGGTCTTACTTAATTGAATTGATTAAAATTTGGTTTAAATATCCTCTAACGTTGGCTTGCCTAGCAAGTGAAGTTTTAGGCGTCATCACGGCCCTGAAGGTGGAAATTCCAGGTCGTGACAAGTTGGTATCTGAGCACTAGGTTACTTAGGTCTCACAAGTCACGAGCAAGCTTAGTATAATCTGAAGGATCGGTACAGAGGTACTTATCTTCCAGAGGCTATGAAGTTTAGGAACAAATTTCACTTCTATTCTTCTCTGTCGTGCGATTTTATTCTATCATTGCTGATTGAACTCTTCTATTCTTGTCCTCCCGCAGATGGTGAGAACACGTGAAATATCTTCAGCTGGATAGCAGCTAGACCCCCCAGTGGCAGCTACTACTAGCAGTAGAGGATGAGGCCGAGGTCATGCCAGAGGCTGAGGTAGAGGCAAAGCTCTGCCTAGAGCTCGAGAAGCAGCACCAGTAGTGGAGCCTCAGGTAGATTTTGATGAGGGGGTTCCAGCTCAGACTGTACCTGTTGGACCAGCTCAGGTCCCGGAGGGGTTCATCGCCACTCCAATGCTTGAGGACGCTCTAGTCTGTTTGGTGGGCCTTATGGAGAGTGTGTCCCAGGCCGGGGAAGGAGAACAAACTCCCACTACTCACACTCCGAAGCAGATGGCCCCCCAGTATTAGTCTCCAGCAGCCCTCCCAGTTGGGGTAGTTCAGTCAGTTATTGCGGTACAGGTCGGTGATAGGCCCGCCATGTCTTCTGAGAGCTTATTGAGATTGTACAAGTTCACAAAGCTCTTCCCAGTTCACTTCAATGGTGCACCTTCTGAGGACCCACATGATTATCTCGACTGCTACCATGAGGTGCTGCGGAACATAGGTATAGTTGAGACCAATGGGGTTGATTTTGCTTTATTTCAGATGACGGGTTCCGCCAAGAGGTGGTGGAGAGATTACATGTTGACCATAGTAGCTGGGTCGCCTACACTTACTTGGGAGCAGTTCCCACAGCTATTTCTAGATAAGTTACTCCCTATCACTTTGAGAGAGGATTACCACAGGTAGTTCGAGCGTCTCCAGTAGGGCAGTATGATTGTTACTCAGTACAAGACTCATTTTGTGGATCTATCCCATCATGCTCTCCTTCGGCTTCCTACCGAGAGAGAGGCTGATGAGGTTTATTGATGGACTCTCTCACCCTATCAGTCTTCAGATGGCCAAGGAGACCAGGGTGTGATTTCCTTTCAGACGGCTGCTAATGTTGCTAGAAGGATCGAGGTGGTTCTTGCTCAGGATAGGGGGCAGGGGTCTGAAGGCCTCGTCATTCCGGTGGGTTTAGTGGTGCCTTGTCTGGAGGTAGGGGTACTTTTGTTAGAGGCCATCCTCCCAGGTCATATTATTCAGCGCTCTAGGCATCTCACAGTGCTTCATGTGGTCGCGGCCCTCATATATCTCATCCCGATCAGCTAGCCTACAGTGCACCACCAGCTCCTATTAGACCTCCGCTCCATAGTTTTCAAGGTGGTTACTCAGGTCTACAGGTTTAGTTTTAGGGTCAGTAATCACAGCAGCCGAGGTCCTGTTATTCTCGTGCCATAGTTCCGGCACCGGTTGCTTCACCGCCTACTCAGCCAGCTAGAGGCAGGGGTCAGGCAGTCAGAGGTAGAGGTCAGGCTATTAGAGGTGGAGGTCAGGCCATTAGAGGTGGAGGCCAGCCAGTTAGAGGTCATCCCAGGGACGTGAATCAGAGTGGTGGGGCCCAGCCAGGCCTGAGGCTGAGTCATCTGACGTTGCTATCACATGTATTGTTTCAGTTTGCCATAGGGATGCTTCAGTTCTATTTGATCCGGGCTCTACTTATTCCTATGTGTCATCCTACTTTGCTTCATATCTGGTTGTGCCTCGTGATTCTTTGAGTGCTCCTGTGTATGTGTCCACACATGTGGGAGATTCTATTGTTGTAGATCACGTCTATCATTCATGTGAGGTTACCATTAGGAGTCTTGAGACTAGCGTAGATCTCCTACTTCTCGATATGGTAGATTTTGATGTCATCTTGGGTATGGATTGGCTGTCACCTTATCATGCTATATTAGATTGTCACGTCAAGACTGTGACCTTAGCCTTGACGGGGTTTCCTATATTAGAATGGAGGGGGAATCCTGGCCATTCTACCAGCAGTGTTATCTCTTATGTGAAGGCTAGGCATATGGTCGAGAAGGGGTGTCTTGCTTATTTGGCTTATGTCCACAATTCTAGTGTGGAGGTTCCTTCCATGGATTCAGTACCAGTTGTTCGTGAGTTTCCAGAGGTGTTTCCTGCAGATCTGTCAGGGATGCCACCCGACAGAGATATTAACTTTTGTATTGATTTGGCTCCGGGCACTCAGCCTATTTTATTCCGCCATAACGTATGGCCCCATCAGAGTTGAAAGAATTGAAGTAGCAGTTGCAAGATTTGCATGATAAGGGCTTCATTAGACCTAGTGTCTCACCTTGGGGTGTGCCTATGTTGTTCGTGAAGAAGAAGGATGGGTCGATGAGTATGTGCATAGATTATAGGTAGTTAAACAAAGTCACCATCAAGAACAAGTATCCATTGCCGAGGATTGATGACTTGTTTCATCAGCTTCAGGGTGCCAAGATGTTTTTGAAGATTGATTTGAGGTCTGGCTACCATCAGTTGAGGATTAGGGCATCCAATGTCCCTAAGACAGCTTTTCAGACTCGATATGGGCATTATGAGTTTCTTGTGATGTCATTTGGGCTGATAAATACCCTAGCAACATTTATGGATTTGATGAACCGGGTGTTCAAGCCCTATCTGTATTCTTTCATGACTGTGTTTATTGATGATATCTTGATCTACTATCGCAGTCGAGAGGAGCACGAGCAGCATCTTCGGATTATACTTCAGACTCTGAGGGATAGCCAGTTGTATGCCAAGTTTTCAAAGTGCAATTTTTGGTTGGACTCAGTCACTTTCTTGGGGCACGTAGTATCGGTAGAGGGCATTCATGTGGATCCTAAGAAGATTGAGGCAGTTCAGAACTAGCCTAGACCCACTTCAGCTACGGAGATTTGGAGTTTCTTGGGTTTGGCGGGTTATTACCGTCGGTTTGTGGAGGGTTTTTTGTCTATAGCAGCCCCATTGACGAGATTGACCTAGAAGGGTACCCCATTCGGATGGTCAGCCGAGTGTGAGGCGAGCTTCCAGAAGCTCAAAACTGCTTTGACTACAGCGCCGGTGTTGGTGTTGCCCACAGGTTCAGGATCTTATTCGATATATTGTGATGCATCTCATGTTGGGCCTTGAGCAGTATTGATGCAGGATGGCAGGGTGATCACATATGCGTCGCGGCAGTTGAAGGTCCATGAGAAAAATTACCATGTTCATGATTTAGAGCTGGCATCCATTGTTCATGCGCTGAGGATCTGGAGGCATTACCTTTACGGCATGTCATGCGAGGTTTTCATGGATCATCAGAGTCTACAGTATTTGTTCAAAAAAAAGGATCTCAATTTGAGGTAGAGGAGGTGGTTGGAGCTATTGAAAGACTATGATATCACCATCTTATATCACCCCGAGAAGGTCAATGTGGTGGCCGACGCCTTGAGTAGAAAGGCAGCAAGTATGGGCAGCCTTGCGTACATTCTAGTCTGTGAGAGACCGGTTGCATCAGATGTTCAGGCTTTGACCAATCAGTTCGTGAGGTTGGATGTTTTAGAGTCCACTCGTGTTCTAACTTGTACAGTCGCTCGGTCTTCCTTGTTTGAGCCCATCAGGGAGCGGCAGTATAATGACCCTCATTTTCTTGTCCTTAGGGACACAGTGCGGCACGGTGGTACCAGGCAGGGTACGGTTAGAGATGATGGAGTTTTAAAGATACAGGGTCGTATTTGTGTGCCTAATGTAGATGGACTTAGTGAGTTAATTCTTGAGGAGGCCCATAGTTCCCCGTATTCTATTCATCCAGGTGCCGCCAAAATGTATCAAGATTTGCAGCAATATTATTGGTGGAGGAGAATGAAGTAGGACATAGTTGCTTATGCAGCTCGGTGTTTAAATTGTCAGCAAGTAAAGTGTGGGCATCAGAAACCTGGTGGGTTGCTTCAGAAGTTAGAGATTCCTGAGTGGAAGTGGAAGCGTATCACTATGGATTTTGTTGTTGGACTCCCACGGACTCAGAGGAAGTTCGATGCGGTATGGGTTATTGTGGACAGGCTGACCAAGTCAGTGCATTTCATTCCTGTGGCGGTTATCTATTCGTCAGAGCGGTTGGCTGAGATTTACATCCGCGAGATTGTCCGTCTTCACGGAGTGCCCGTGT
The DNA here is from genome assembly GCF_000390325.3 of Nicotiana tomentosiformis. Lineage (NCBI taxonomy): Eukaryota > Viridiplantae > Streptophyta > Magnoliopsida > Solanales > Solanaceae > Nicotiana > Nicotiana tomentosiformis. The sequence goes on along the minus strand of NC_090816.1, from coordinate 82,680,842 downwards.
CTATCATTTCGGATCGAGGTACGCAGTTCAGCTCGTACTTCCGGAGGGCAGTACAGTGTGAGTTGGACATGCAGGTTGAGTTAAGCACAACATTTTATCTTCAGACGGACGAATAGTCCGAGCGCACTATTTAGATATTGGAGGATATGCTACACGCTTGTGTTATAGATTTCGGGGGTTCTTGGGATCAGTTCTTGCTACTTGCGGAGTTTGCCTATAACAACATCTACCAGTCGAGCATTCAGATGGCTCCTTATGAGGCATTATACGGGAGGCGGTGCCGATCTCTAGTTGGATGGTTTGAGCTGGGGAGGCTCGGTAGTTGGATATAGATTTGGTACAGGATGCCTTGGATAAGGTCAAGATTATTCAGGATCGACTTCGCACAGCTCGGTCTATGCAGAAGAGTTATGCCGACTGTAGAGTTCGTGATGTTGCATTTATGGTCGGAGATAGAATATTGCTTCGGGTTTCACCCATGAAGGGTGTGATGAGGTTCAGAAAGAAGGGCAAGTTGAGCCCTAGGTATATCGAACCCTTTGAGATTCTAGAGAGAGTGGGTGAGGTGGCTTACAGGCTCGCATTGCCACCTAGTTTATCAGCAGTCCATCCAGTGTTCCATGTGTCCATGATCTGGAAGTATCACGGCGATCCGTCCCATCTATTAGACTTCAGCTCAATCCAATTGGATAAGGATTTGACTTATGAGGAGGAGCCGGTGGCTATTCTAGCCCAGTAGGTTCGACAGTTGATATCTAAGAGTTATCCTTCAGTTCGAGTGCAGTGGAGAGGTCAGCCGGTCGAGACAGCTACTTGGGAGTCCGAGTCGAATATGGGAGTAGATATCCATACCTTTTCACCAGTTCAGGTACATTTTTATGCCCGTTCTAGGACGAACGATTGTTTTAGAGGTGGAGAATGTGATAACCTTATAGACCATCTAGAGTTTTAAACCTTAAATTTGTGTTTCGAAGCTTCCTATAGCTTCTTTAAGCATTCCTCGATTTGCATGTGCAGTCTGGGTGTTTTTTCGGAAGGCTTTTATGTTAAAAATTGATAAAATATGAAATTTTGCCTTAAAAATCTATTTGAGTTGACTTCGGTCAATATTTTGAGCAAACGGACCCGGATCTATGTTTTGACGGTCCCGATGGGTCCGTATCGTGATTTGGGACTTGGGCGTATGCCCGAAATCGAATTAGGAGGTCCCTAACTTGAGTTATCATAATTTGTTGAAAATTTGATGTTTAAAGGTTTAAAGAATTTATAAATTGGATCGGGTCCATATTTTGGTTCTGAAACTTAGTATAGGTCCATTACGATATTTTTGACTTGTCTGCAAAATTTGGTGCAAAACGGAAGTGATTTGATGTGATTCGGACGTCCGGTTGTTAAAATAGAAATTCTAATGTTTTCTTGAAAATTTCATTTGATTTGGTGCCCGATTCATAGTTCTAGGTGTTATTTTGGTGTTTTGATCACGCGAGCGAGTTCGTATCAGGTTTTTGGACTTGTGTGCATATTTGGTTTGGATCCCCGAGGGTTCGGGTGAGTTTCGGATAGCCTACGGACCTTTAGAACTTAGAAAGCTTGCTGGTTTTTCACTTATGTTGGTTTCTGGTATTTCATTCTTTGCGGTCACGAATATACTCCCGCGATCGCGAAGGGTAAAATGGGTTGGGGAAGATTTTGTTCAACGCGAACGCGAAACCTTGGTCATGAACGCGGAGCATTGGGGGGCCTGCTCTACGCGAACGCGACCAGTCACACGCGAACGCGTAACGTTAGATAGGCTAGGCAGGGGAGTTGAGGTAACTCTACGTGAACGCGAGCCCAGTATCACGAACGCTGAGGTGAGGCGGGCTAGACCTTCACGAACGCATGGAGTTACTCATGATCGCGTAAGCCAGTTAGGCCATGCTCTTCGCGAACGCGTCAGGTTTCACGCGAATGCGATGAACACCTAATGCCCGTGATTTAAACCTCAAATTAGGGATTTAGACCTCAAATTGAGGTCGGATGATGTCATGCCCTTATTACTGTTTCATGGTGAGGCTAAGAGTAAAAGCATGAAGGGTGATACCGTACAGTTTTATTCATTATGCTTGTTCATTTTATTGATTGAAGGCTTATTGATTGATTCTTGTTATTATTCCTTGCTGTAGTTAACGTATCTTGTACCCCTTTCGCATGTCCCCTTCCCACTAGTACTTGTTAATTCTTTATTTGTTGTTATTTTGTACGTATATCTCCGTCTGTAAAGGTTTATTTACGTGGGTGTCATGTCATAGCCTTGTCACTACCTCGTCGAGGTTAGGCTCGACACTTACGGAGTACATTGGGTCGGTTGTACTCATACTACACTCTGCAATTCTTGTGCAAATTTTGGTACTGGTCCCAACTGTCCGTGAGGCGTATCAACTCGGATTTGCATTCGGAGACTCGAGGTAGATCTGCTGGCATCCGCAGACCTTGAAGTCCCCTTCTATTTCCCCTATTTACTGTTCTTTTCATTCGAGATAGTTGTATTTATTTCAAACCCTATTTTGTAGAGATTATAGAAGCTCGTGAACTTGTGACTCCAGATCTGGGTTGTACTTAGATATTATTGGTTTTATGTCATTTGTATTCCATTTTAGTTTTTCTTCGGCTTAATTGGTCTTACTTAATTGAATTGATTAAAAATTGGCTTAAAGACGCTCTAACGTTGGCTTGCCTAGCAAGTGAAATGTTAGGCGCCATCACGGCCCCGAAGGTGGAAATTACGGGTCGTGACAGGAACCAACCACATTGCATGATGAGCCTGATCTGCAAACCTCATCTCATACTGAGTCACGGTCATACCCTCCTAGCGTAGCTGCTCAAACTGCCTATGCAACCCCTCTCTACGAGTCGGGGGTACAAACTTCTCTAAGAAGAGAACTGAGAACTCACTCCACGTAAGTGGTGCAGCGCCGCTGACATGCTCAACTCATAAGCCTGACACCATCTGTAGGATGCCCCTGTCAGCTGAAATGTAGTGAATGCGACCCCATTGGTCTCCAAGATACCCGTTGTGTGAAGGATCCGCTGGCACCTATCTATAAAATCCTGAGCATCCTCCGACTCTGCCCCACTGAACTCTGGAGACATAAGCCTCCCAAACCGCTCTAGTCTCTTATGCTCCTCATCACTCATATGTGGGCCAACCTGGGCCCAGTAGTAGCAACCGTCTGAGCTACCTACTTTAGAGTACGGGCAGCGGGAGTATGAGCACCTCCCCCGGCCTGAGAAGTGGCTGGTGCAGATGGAACCGAGACTGACTAAGACAGACTCATGCACACTGTCAAAATCTGGGCTAAGGCCTCCTTAGGCCAGGAATCACAATGGGCACTCCCTGTGCCTGAGCTAGTCCCGTCGGCTTAACAACATCTGATAACTTCTCCTCAGCTGGAGCAACTGGTGGCTCCACAGGTGTTGCTCTAGCTGTAGTACGAGCCGCACCTCGGCCTCTATCGCGGCCCTGGCCTCTCACGACCCTGGCTGGTGGTACTAGTGGTCGTCTGCCTGATCCAATTGTACGTGTCCTCACTATCTGTGAGAGAATAGAAGAGTAGAAGTTCAGATTCCGGAATTACAAATCTGCATGACAAGAATGCAATAAAGTGAAGTTTCCTAAAGGTTCGGTAGCCTCTCCAAGATAAGTACAGACATCTCTGTACCGTTCTGCAAGACTCTACTAAACCTGCTCATGACTCATGAGACCTAAGTAACGTAGTGCTCTGATACCAACTTGTCACAACCCAAAATCCCAGTCTGTCGTGATGGCGCCTAACATACTTGCTATGGAAGCTGATAATCATATAACATCTAAACATCTAAATAAACATGTTTTAAATAAACTCAACAGTGGAAATCTCATAAATATCTGATACAAATAACTGAAATACTACTACAACCACCCCAAAATCTGGTGCCAACGAGTACATGAGCACTACTAAGTATCAACATAAACCAAAAACTCTAGTACATTTGTCTGAGTAATAGAACAGTACTGAAGAAAATAAAAAGAAAGAGAGTCAAGGTCTGTGGACGTCATAGTAACTACCTTGAAGTCTCCAAGCAGGTACTAGCACAGATCTAGCAATCACCATGTCCAAATGTACTTGGATCTGCACACGAAGTGCAGAGTGTAGTATGAGTACAACCGACCCCATGTACTTAATAAGTAACAGAACGAACCTTGGGTTAAAAGTAGTGACGATCTTAGAAGAAGACATTTAGAGTCCAATACAATGAAAACACAAATTAAATGATGACATAAACAATAAACAACTCAGAGAATATACTATAATCAGCTCGTTCATGTTACAGAAATTTAGACATGCTTTCAAGTTTAACAATTAAATCCCAACGATGATAGGAACATGTTAATTACAGCTAGCATGAGGAATGATACATCTCTATGCCTACGTGTCAGATATGAATGTCAATGAATGATTTCACGGTGATATCTCCAAGTACTCACACTCTCAGAGATACTCAATTTGTCTGCCAAATGCCTACACAATCCACACACAATCACTTAGCACTGTACGGGTGCCTGACATCAATGCCCCTCACCAAAGCACGTGTATGTATATCATTGTGCATGTTCTCACTGCTGGTATGTCAGATTCTGGAGGGGCGGATCTTGCCCAAGCACTAATATAAAGCCTATAAGGCCTGCTGCGGCATGCAACCCAATCAACATAATAGTCATAAAGCCAATATGGCATGTTGCGGCATGCAGCCCGTTCCAAAAGAACACTCACAACTCGACTCTCAGGCCCACCTCAGTAATCAATCTCTCCATTCTCACGGGCTCACAATCTCGTACCACCAAGCCTGAACAATAATAACATGTGATGTAACATTGAATGATAACAGAGACTGAGATATGATATGCAAATTAAGAATCATGACTGAATATGTAATTATAGTTAAAGCAGATAACTCAAAACAATAGAAATAACCTCATTAGGTCTCAACCGAATAAGAACATAGCCTAAATATGATTTCTAACATGAATCATAACTCAATTACTCTAACAAGTAGGGATTACATAGATAAAACAAGACTTGATAGCAACACCATACAAAAATCAACCCGGATCATGCTTTCCATGGTGCACGCCCACAAGCTCGTCACCTAGCATGTGCGTCACCCCAACACAACACAAATAACATGTTTTTCAAGAATAAATACCCTCAATTCAAAGTTTAGAAAAGTTACTTACCTCAAAAAATGCAAATCAAAACTCCAACAAGCCCTTGTTACTTGTATCGGCCTCCAAATGACTCGAATCTAGTTACAAACAACTCAATATCAACAAATAATGCCATAGGAAATAACTTCAAACAATAATATTTCGATCTTTATCTAAATCAAAAAGTCAACCCAAATATTAATCCATCGACTCGCACCTCGGAACCCGACAAAATTCAAAAATTCCAGACATCCATTCAATTACGAGTCCAACCATAACAAAACCATTCAATTCCGGCCTCAAATCGACCTTCAAATCTCCATTTTTCATTTTTGAAAAGTTTCTACAACATCCCCAATTTTTCTACTCCAAATCACCAAATAAATGATAAAAACAACGATGGAATCATGAAAAGTGAACAAATCCGAGTCAAAAACACTTACCCCGATCCAAGACATGAAATTCCCCTCCAAAATTGCCCAAAACCGAGTTCTACAACTCAAAATATGATATAATAACTCTAACCCTCAAAATGGGTTTTAAACATTCTGCCCAGGTGTTATGCATCGCGATCGCGGGACCAACATCGCAATCACGGAGAACAAATAATCACCGCCCACCAAAATAGTCTACACGAATGCAAAGACACAGTCATGAACGCGATGTTTACCAGATATGACTCTTCGCGAACACGTGCACATCTACGCGATCACGTAGGTTTAAAGCCTGACGTTTCAGCTGACCACTCCTCTACACGAACACATGAACCTCATCGCGTCCGCGATGACCTGATCCTCACAAAGCTACGCGAATGTGAGCTTACCATTGCAAACACGAAGAATAAATTTTTAGCTGATAATAACAACTCTTTGCGATAGCGTCCCATTCTTCGTGATCGCGAAAGAGGAAACCAGATACACAGCAAATCAGCAGTCCAACAAAGTCCAAAATGAAGCTGAACTTGATCTGAATCACACCCGATGCCCCCCGGGACCCCATCCAAACATACAAATAGGTCCTAAAACACAATAAAAACTTAGTCGAAGCCTTAAATCAATCAAACAACATCGAAATCATGAATCGCACCCCAATTCAAGCCTAATGAAACTAATGAACTTCCAGCTTCTAAAACCAATGTCGAACCATATCAAATCAACTCCGAATGACCTCAAATTTTGCACACTAGTCCCAAATGACACAAAGGACCAATTTCAACTCACAAAACAAAAATCCGAACCCTATATCAATAACGCCAACTCTCAATCAAACTTCTCAAACTTCCAAACCTTCAACTTTTCAACTTTAGCCAAAAAGCCTCAAACCAATCTACGGACCTCCAAATTAATCGCCGGATATACATGTCAGTCCAAAATCACCATACAAAGCTATCAAAACTCCATTCCAAAGTCTTTTACATAAAAGTCAAACTCCGATCAACTCTTTCAACTTAAGCCTTCAACCTTGGGACTAAGTGTCCCAATTCACTCCGAAACTAATCCAACCACCCCGACAAGTCACATAACCACAAATGAACGTAAAAGATACAATATATAGGGGAATGGGACTACAATTCACAAAACGACCGGACGGGTCGTTACACTTTATAACTAGATGATCATGATCGTTACGTTTGACTTAGCCATTGTTGTGCTTTATTGCTGAACACTTCTCTGCACTTTTATGCTATTATCATGTTCTTGTGCACCTTGTTGTTAAGATTTGATCTTATATCTTGATTAAACTTTGGGTACTATTGTTTTTGTAATATTGTGGCATATATGGACATATTGTGTGGATTGATTGATATTGTGTGGAGTATAAGGGTGGAGAGAAGCGCATGCGGAGACATAAGGGAAGCTTTTAATTGAAATGCGCATGCAGCGGGATAAGGGTGGCTTATGTGCGTGCGGCATCATAAGGGAAGCATTCCATTGTGATTCGCACGATGAAATAAGGGTGGCATTGTTGATGATGTTATGTGATGCTTCAGGGGTGCATTTCCCTGATTTCGTTTATGTGTGAAACTGGGTTGATATTTCGATCCTTACATGTTTCTTGAAAGCTTCTGTCTTATATTTTAATGAGTGGTTAGTTGAATTGACATGTTATTACATGCCTCATTTTCTTGATGATTTGTTGACTAAAAATGAGTTTTTCTACATTAAGTTGTTCTCACATGTTCTACGAGATGGTTTATATGTGTTTCTTACACATATTCTATTGCCAGTTATTAATATATTGCACAAGTTATTTGACAAGTGAGTACTATTCCTTGAACCTCATCACTACTCCACCGAGGTTAGTCTTGATACTTATGGGTACTGACCGTGGTGTACTCATACTATGCTTCTGCACATTCTTGTGCAGATCCAGGTACTTCTGATCGAGCGGATTGATAGAGAGGTGTGCTTGAGCTTGTAGGAGACTTCAAGGTATCCATGTTGTTCTGTTCGCAGGCCTTGGATTAACCCTCTTTACTTTATTTTTATTGTTTATGTATTCCAAATAGTATTGTACTTCTCGAGACTTATTATGTATTCATTATAGAGATTATGACTCAGTATTATTGGCTTTTGCGAAGTTACTTATTGTATCCACATTTGGCAGTATCATCATATTTCTTGCTTTTCGTTAATTTAAACTTGTTATATTTTGATTGAGATTGTTATGTGATAGGCATCCCTAGTCTTAGAGACTAGATGTCATCACGACCCCTATGATTGAAATTTGGTCATAATTAGTTGGTATCAGAGCTCTAGGTTCATAGGTTATACGAGTCATAAGCAAGTTTAGTAGAGTCTTGCGGATCAGTACAGAGACGTTTGTACTTATCTTCGAGAGGCTATAGAACTATTAGGAAAATTTCACTTCTTTCATTCCTTATCGTGCGGATTTATGGATTTTTGGAGTTTGATCCTTTGTCTTTCTATTCTCTCATATATGGTGAGGACACAAGCTTCAGTTACTGATAATACTTCCCCTAGGGCCAGTGTTTCTAGAGGAGGGGTAGAGGCAAAGGCGGAGCACGCACCACAGCAAGGGGCCGTGTTAGGTCCACGACTAAGGAGCCACCAGTAGCTCAGGTTGGGGAGCAGGCAACTGAGGGGCCTATTGCTATCCATGTACTTCAGGAGACCTTGGCACACTGTCTGAGCATGTTTGGGACTTTGGATCAGGCGGGGTTGATCCCGGTTGCACCAACTACTTCACAGGCTGGGGGAGGGGTCCAGACTCCCGCTACACATACTCCAGAGCAACGGGCTCATATGGATAAGGCTCTGGGTGTTATAGCGATGCATCCCGTGATTGCGGTTCAGCCCGAGGTTGGGATAGTTGCATCGGTTGATGAGAAGAAGGGGTTAGAGAGGTTCCAGAAGTATCATCCTCCTCATTTTAGGGGTGGGGCTTCTGAGGATGCATAGGGTTTCTTGGACTATTATCATCGTATTCTATATGCTATGGGTTTGGTGGAGTCGAGTGGGTCGACCTTACTACTTTCTAGCTGATGGGGTCAGCATATAGATGGTGGTAGACATGTGAGGCAAGTAGGCCAACCGGCGCACCACCACTTACTTGGTCCCAGTTCTCTAATCTCTTCATGAGGGAGTATATTCCACAAACCAGCAGGGACGAGTTGCGCACCAAGTTCGAGAAGTTCCTTTAGGGAATTATAACTCTGTCCGAGTATTCTATGAGGTTTATAGAGTTATTTTATCATGCACCTACTTTGGTTTCCACTGATAGAGAGAGGGTCCACATATTTATTGAGGGACTCGTTTATAGCCTTGGATTTGAGATGGCACAGGAGTTAGAGATTGAGACTTTATTTCATCAGGTTGTAGAGATTGCTAGGAACTTAGAGCGTATCCGAGGGAAGGATAGGGGGATAGGGAGGCTAAGAAGCCTCAAGATTTTGGAGTATTTAATGGTTCCTGCTCTTCGGTTTTATCCTGTCATGGGAGAGGCTTTGTCAGTCGGCCAATTCAGTTCGCACTTCAGGTTACCCGTGGAGCCTCAACTAGCCAGGGATCCCAGGGTACTCACATCGGACAACCATCCTTTTCATTACACCTTCTGTACAGGGTTCCTATAGCGATTATTCCAATCGTCCGGGGCAGACTGAGTACTAGCAGCCATACTCGCAAAGGGATGGTTTCGAATATGGTGATACTAGGCACAGGGTGAGAGATTGTCCCAGACTTCGGAGGGATGGACCTCAATGGGGTACTTAGGTTATGGTTTCTGCTCAAGTTGCTACTCCACCTGCACAACTAGCTACGGTGGAGGACAGGCGGGTAGAGGACATCCTATAGGGGAGGCTAGGCCCGTTGTTATACTTTCCCTAGTAGGACTGAGGCAGTTGCATCATATGTTGTCATTACAGGTATTATTATAATCTGTCATAGAGATGCATTAGTTTTATTTGATCTGGGTTCTACTTATTTCTATGTGTTATCCTATTTTGCTTCATATTTGTTTATGTCTCGTGATTCTTTGGATGCTCTTGTTTATGTGTCTACACCCATTAGGAATTCCATTATGATGGACCATGTTTATCATTCTTGTTTGTTCACTATTGGGGTCTATAAGACCAGGGTTGGCCCTCTGTTACTTAATATGGTGGATTTAGATGTGATTTTGGGCATGGATTGGTTGTCACCATATCACGCTATTCTTGATCGTCATGCTAAGACCATGATATTGGCTATGCCGGGGTTGCCGAGGTTGGACTGAAGAGGTTCCTTGGGTCATGCTCCTTATATGGTGGTGTCTTTTCTGAAGGCTCAACGGATAGTTGAGAAGGGTTTCTTGGATTACTTAGTATTTGTGAGGGATGCTAGTGTTGATACTCCTACCGTTGAGTCAGTGTCGATAATGAGTGAGTTTTCGGGTGTGTTTCCAGCAGACCTATTGGGCATGCCACCCGATAGAGATATTGATTTTGGTATTGACTTGGTGCCGGGCACTCAACCCATATCTATTCCATCGTACCGCATGGCTCCAACATAGTTGAAGGATTTAAAGGAATAACTTCAGGAATTGCTAGACAAAGGTTTCATCAGACCGAGTGTTTTATCTTATGGTGCTCCAGTTCTATTTGTGAAGAAGAAAGATGGTTATATGAGAATGTGCATTGACTACAGGTAACTGAACAAGTTACTATCAAGAACAAGTACCGATTTCAACATATTGATGATTTATTTAATCAACTTCAGGGTGCTAGGGTATTCTTGAAGATTGACCTAAGATCGGGGTATCATCAGTTGAAGATCAAGGCTTCAGATATTCCTAAAATGACTTTCAAGACCCGTTATGGGCATTATGAGTTCTTGGTGATATTCTTTTTGCGGACCAATGCCCCAGCAACTTTCATGCACTCGATGAACAACGTGTTTCAGCCTTATCTAGATTCCTTCATCATTGTGTTTATTGATGATATATTGGTGTGTTCTGGCAGCGGAGAGGAGCATGAGCAGCACTTGAGGATCGTGCTCCAAACTTTGAGGGAGAAAAATCTGTATGCAAAGTTCTTCAAGTGTGAGTTTTGGTAGACTAGGTGAAATTCTTGGATCATGTGTTATCCAATTAGGGGATTAAGGTGGATCCGAAGAAGATTGAGGCAGTTTAGAGTTGGCCTAGACCTTCTACCGCTACCGAGATTCGGAGTTTCCTTGGGTTTGATGGGTATTGTCACCGCTTCGTGGAGGGCTTCTCTTCTATTGCAGCTCTATTGACCAGGTTAACTTATAAGGATGCCCCATTCAGGTGGTCTGACGAGTGTGATGAGAGATTTCAGAAGCTCAAGACTACATTGACTACATCTCCAGTTCTGGTTTTGCCTTCAGCATTGGGTTCATATACAATCTACTGTGACGCTTTATGGGTTGGCATTAGGTGTGAATTTATTCGCGTCAGTTGGATCCCTATGAGAAGAACTACCTAGTGCATAATTTGGAGTTAGCAGCCATTGTTCGCGCGCCTAAGATTTGGAGGCACTATCTTTATGTCATGTCTTATGAAGTATACACGGATCACCAGAGTCTTCAACACATATTCAAGCAAAAGGATCTGAACTTGAAGAAACAGAGATGTTTAGAGCAACTAAAGGACTATGATATCACCATTCTTTATCATTCGGGAAAAGCCAATATGGTGGCCGATGCTTTGAGCAGGAAGGTGGAGAGCATAGGGAGTCTTGTTTTTATTCCAGCTGGGAAGAGACTGTTAGCTTTAAATGTTCAGGCTTTGGCCAATAGGTTCGTGAGGTCGGATATTTTTAGCCTAGCAAGATTTTTGTTTGCGTTGTATCATGATCGTCTTTGTTTGAGCACATCAGTGCGCGTCAGTATGATGATCCCCACTTGCTTGTTCTTAAGGACGCGGTGTAACATAGTGATGCCAAGGAGGTGACTATTGGTGATGATGGAGTATTGAGGTTTCAGGGCCGGATTTGTATGCCTAATGTGGATAGGTTACGGGAGCTGATTCTTGAGGAGGCCCATAGTTCGTGGTATTCCATTCATCTGGGTGCCGCGAAGATGTACCATGATTTGAAGCAGCACTACTGGTGGAGAAGGATGAAGAAAGATATTGTTGAGTATGTGGCACAGTGTTTGAACTGTCAGCGGATTAAGTATGAGCATCAGAGACCTGGTGGATTGCTTCAGAGGCTAGATATACCAGAGTGGAAGTGGGAGTGTATCACTATGGATTTTGTAGTTGGGCTGCCACAGACCTTGAGGAGATTTGATGTTGTGCAGGTCATTTTGGACAGACTGACCAAGTTTGCATACTTCATTCCAATCATGAATACCTACACTTTAGAGCATCTTGCTCAAATTTATCTTAGAGAGATCGTTCGCCTGCATGGTGTGCCTGTGCCTATTATCTCGGATCAAGGCACTCAGTTCACATATCATTTTTGGAGAGTTGTGCAGCGTGAGTTGGGCACACAGGTCGAGCTGAGTACAGTATTTCATCCACAGATGAACGGGCAGTCCAAACGCACTATTGAGATCTTGGAGGACATGTTGCGAGCATGTGTTATTGATTTTGGGGTCAGTGGGATCAGTTCCTACCGCCAGCAAAGTTTGCTTACAACAACAATTATCAGTCAAGCATCCAGATGACTCTGTTTGAGGCCTTATATGGGAGGCGATGTCATTCTCCGGTTGGTTGGTTTGAGCTTGGGGAGGCTAGGTTGTTGGGCATTGACTTGGTTTGTGATGCTTTAGAGAAGGTGAAATTGATTCAGGAGCGGTTTCATACAGTGCAGTCCAGGCAAAAGAGTTATGCTAATAGGAAGGCTCATGATGTGGCATTCATGATGGGTGAGAGGGTTGTACTTAGAGTTTCGCCTATGAAGGGTGTGATGAGGTTTGGGAAGAAGGGAAAGCTGAGCCCTCGGTATATTGATCCTTTTGAGGTTCTAGAGAGAGTTGGTGAAGTGGCCTATAAACTTGCTTTTCCACCCAGCTTATCGGGATTTCATCCGGTGTTCCATGTTTCCATGCTCAGGAAGTACTATGGGGATCCATCACATGTGTTAGGTTTCATCTCAGTGTAGTTGGACAAGAATTTGACTTATGTTGAAGAGCATGCAGCCATTTTGGACAGGCATGTCTCGAAGCTGAGGTTGAAGGATATTACATCGGTTAAGGTTCAATGGAGAAGTCAACCGGTCAAGGAGGCGACTTGGTAGACCGATCATGATATGCAGAGCCGATATCCTCATCTTTTTGGCACTTTAGGTATGTCTCTATACTCGTTCGAGGACGAACGTTTTTTAAGATGGGAAGAATGTAACGACCCGACCGGTTGTTATTTTGTATTTGATCCCCGTTTTCCTTTTTGAAGCTTCTCGTATATGTATTTGTGGTTTTGTGACTTGCGAGGATGGTTGGTTTGGTTTTTGGGAGGTTTTGGATTGAAGTGGAACACTTAGTTCCTAGTTTGGAAGCTTAAGTTGGAAGTATTAACCAAGTTTGACTTTTGTGAAAAACAACCCTGGAACGATATTTTGATGTTCCAATAAGTTCATATGGTGATTTTGGACTTGGACGTATGCCCGGAATTGAATTAGGAGGTTCCTAGGATGAATTGACTCTTTTTGCCGATAGTTGGCAATTTAAAGGTTTAGAAATTTTATAAGTTTAATCATGGTTTGACTTTGTGGCTATCGAGTTCTAATTTTGGATTCGGTAATTGGAATAGGTCCATTTTGTCTTTTGCTACTTGTGTGCAAAGTTTGGTATCATTCTGAGCTGGTTTGATAGGAATCAGATGCTTGATGTGATTTAAGAAGTTCTTTAGTTTCAAAGTTTGCATGATGCATTTTGGTGTTCGATTCATGGTTTATATGTTATTTTTGTATTTTGATCTCCCAAGCGAATTTGTATGATGTTTATAGACTTGTGTAGATATTTGTTGTGGAGCTCCGGGCGCTCGGATGAGATTCAGACGTGTTTCGAAGTGTTTTGAGTTGAATTTAGATTTTTGCTGGTGCTGCAGGTCTCGCAAATGCGAAGACCAGTACGCATTTGCGAGGTATCAGCCACAATTGCAATGGTGGGAAGGGGTGACTGGCTTCGCATTTGCGAAGTCAGTCTCGCCATTGCGATGGTGGAACTGGGCATGGGCTGGTCGCATTATTTTGCGATTATTTGGTCGCTTTTGTGACATTTGTTGGCTTCGAATTTGCGAAATACTGGTCGTATTTGCGACATTCTCTGGGCTGGCAGACTTCACATTTGTGATCCCTGTGTCTCTGATCATAAATGTGACATCTGTAGCTGGGTTTATAGATGAGATTTCGAGACTTATTCTCATTTTATCACTTTGTGGGAGGGAATTTTCACACATAACTATTGGATAATTGATTTTCACTCAAATTTTATATTATAACTTGATTTCTTATATATATTAACATCAAAATCATGAAATTTGAAGAGAATGTTTTACTATGTTTTGAAAAAATAAAATTTTGAGATTTGAAAGTCGATTTGGACTTGATTTGAGAGTCGATTCGGACTTGATTTTGAAAACTAATGATATATTTGGACTCATGGGGTTATGGGTAGTCGAGATCTATCCCTCGACTCAGAGTTTTGGCCGGCGGGCCTCGGGTTTAAATTTTTTGACTTTTTGGTGATTGGGTAAAGATTGGGCCTTTATTGTTCAGAATTGTTCCCTTTAGAACTGTTTGATATTATTGTGTCGTTTTTGGCTAGATTTGAGCCGAGCATAGGTGAATTTTAAAGGAAAAATATTTTGGAGCATTGAATTGGCTTGTTTGAGGTAAGTATCTTTTCTAACCTTGTGGGGGGGGGGGGAGGGGGAGTACCCCTTAGGAATTGGTTTAAATTGCATAATTGTGTTATGTGAAACGATGTGTACATGAGGTGACCAGTGTGTACACGGGCATATGTGTGGTTTATGACTGGATTAGACCTTAGGCTATTAATATGCCTTGAATTGGAGTTGTTTTCTAAATGAAACATTCTTATTCACTTTATGACTACATGATTATGATCGCTATGTTTGACTGCCATAGTTGTGCTTTATTGTGGAACATTTCTCCACACTTTTATTCTATTATCATGTTCTTGTGCACCTTGTTATTAAGCTTTGAGTTTATGTCTTGATGAAACTTCGGGTACTGTTGTTTTTGTGATATTGTGGCATATGTGGATATGTTGTGCGGATTGATTGATGTTATGTGGAGTATAAGGGCGGAGAGATGCGCATGCGACGACATAAGGGAGGCATTTCATTGTGATACACATGTGGCGAGATAAGGGTAGCTTATGCATGTGCGGCGACATAAGGGAGGTATTTCATTGTGATACATATGCGGCGAAATAAGAGTGACATTGTTGATGATGTTGTGATGATTTGGGGAAGCATTTCTTGATTTCGTTTATGTGTGAAACGAGGTTGATATTTCGATCCTTACATGTTTCTTTAAAGCTTCCGTCTTGTATATTAATGAGTTGTTAGTTGAATTTACATGCTATTACATGCCCCATTTCTTGATGATTTGTTGACTAAAAATGAGTTTTTCAACATATAGTTATTTTCACATGCTCTACGAGATGGCTGATGTTTTTTCTTTACATATATTATATTGCCAGTTATTAATATATTGTGCAGGTTACTTGACTAGTGAGTATTATGACTTGAATCTTATCACTACTCCACTGAGATTAGTCTTGATACTTACTGGATACCGACAGTAGTAGTCTACTCATACTATACTTTTGCACATTCTTGTGCAGATCCAAGTACTTCTGATCGAGTTGATCGATAAAGATGCGTGCTTGAGCTTGAAGGAAACTTCAAGGTATCCCTATTGTTCCATTCGCATGCCTCGGAGTCACTCTCTTTACTTTATTTCTACTGCTTATTTATTCCAAATAGTATTGTACTTTTCGAGACTTGTAATGTATTTCATGTAGAGCTTATGATTCAGTATTATCGGATTTTGAGAAGTTGCTTATTTTATCCATGTTTGGCAGTATCATCATATTTCATGGTTTTCATTAATTTGAACTTGTTATATTTTGATTGAGATCGTTATGTGATAGTCTTACTTAATCTTAGAGGCTACGTGCCATCAAGAGCCCTATGGTGGGATTTGGATCGTGACAGATTGGAATTACGCAAGTTAGCATGTGATTTCTCTGCCCGTCAAATAAAATGTTAATTAGCATGTGTTGACTTATAGTAGCAATGAGATTGTCCTTTTCTTTTCTGCTCCTTTCTTCCCTTCATTTGTTTGTATTATAAATTGGTGCCTTGTCACTGCGTTGACATTTGTTCATTTCTTTATAATTCTACAGTTGCCAATACTTTTATCACAGAAAACGACTCATCATGGTATGGAGTGCCTTTTATTTGTCAATACGTGAATAGTATAGAGTATTCTCGTGAAAGCAAGACTAAATGCTTTCCATCTGGTTAAAGTAGTGCTGTTGATATGCAACATTCTCCAGCAGTAATAAGATAACAACCGAAGCATACATGTAGTGATGCATGCAGCTACTCTATTAGCTTATATTTCGCAGTGCATAACATAATAATAATGTATATATCAAAACGCATATCAAAAATTTATTTTTCATCTATGTAATTTATAACACATTTCAGATTGAAAACTCGAATTTCAAGATAATTCAACCTGTGTATTCCCCGTTGTATCCCGTCTTTATTCCCATGTACATCAGTATTATCTCATGTGTATCTGTATATATCCATAAAAATTTGTGTGTTATATATACGATATACAATGTAATATACATAGACTCCATAAATATTACTTGTGATATACACTAATGTACACGATATACAGCGTGATATACACATGTCGTAGTCGCATTTTTTAGGTATGATTTTTTACTTGAAACAAATCTAAATCACTTCTAATCTTACTCATATTTTGTATATAGCCTCGTCTAGGAGTTTTCAACCAATTCCATCCCACTCGTTCGATCCAACAACAAAAAAGAGAGAAGAAAAGGAAAGTTGAACTCTAATTTTTTCCTATTTTCTCTCAGTTTTTGCTTCTGATTTTTCTCTAATATGAGATCAATATAGCTACCTTACCTTTTCATCCCACTATTTTTGTGCATAATTTACAATAATCTTTGCTAAATCTTGAGAGAGAGAAGAAGAAGAAGAAGAAGAAGAAGAAGAAGAAGAAGAAGAAATATGGAAAGAGAAAGGGAAAGGGAATGAAAAAAATAGGTAAAGAGGGGGTTATGAGGAGAGAGAATAAATAAAATTAAGTGTTTTTGGGATTTGGCTATATAAAGCCAATTGTTTTGGCGCTACCTTTGCCAATATAATTTAAGGCAAAACAATTGTCAATTTCTCTTATAAGTTGTCACTCGGTTTTATTTTTTTCATTTATAATGAATCACTGTTATATAAGAATGTTGTTATAGAGAGATCTGACTGTAGCAGATTATGAAAGTTAAACCAAAAATCAGGAATAGTAGCCCAAAATCAGGAATAACGCCGAAATCTCTCTGGTTCAATGCATCCCTCTTCACCCCCAAATCAGAATAGTGGCCCGAAACTCACAAGCAATTCAACCCAATAGGCCTTTGGACTAGGTTAAATGGTCTTCGCATAATAAAGGACTCTGTCTTGGACCAATGATATTTTTATTGGGCCCCACGATGAAACGGGCTTTTGGAATCTTTACATAAATAACCGACCTGATTCGTTGTTTACTTTTTTAGTTGGTATAAATAAATTTTATATATATATATATATATATATATATATATATATATATATATATATATATATTATATATCTTAAGATGTATACTATCGAATATGACCGGTTGGGTGAACGACTATTTAAATTTTTTTTTTTTAATTTACTTTTCACATTTGAGCTGAATTATGTCGGTTTTCTAAGTTTGGTTCAGGCAAGAAGCATGCAAGTTCAGTGGTTCATATGAAGGATCTAATGTAGTCGTTTACTAATTCTAATTAGATTAAACCGAACACACGTATACAACTGGACGAGGAGGGAAATGACTGTACAAAATTCAGCTTTATTTTAGAAACTTCACTTTCAATTTAATTTCCCTGCTAACTTTAACTTGATTAAGGGCGCGTATTAAGTAATTGATAAATCTGAAAAGAATTTTACAAGGGCGGATTTGAATGTGAAAGTGTACCATTTTTATGAGAAGTAATACAATGGCTCCCGAATACGCGTACACATCAAAGATCAGGTTTAGTAAATTAAACAATTCTAAAAGCTGAAGAAGTAAGGATCTTACTTAGAGAAGCATGAAAAATATTAGAGGATTGCGTAAATTAGAACTTACAAGCACATGGCCGGACAATCCCCTGATAAATGGCAGTTTAGACATCTGGTTTCCACTTAAGTGGAATTATATATGAAAGATAGGCTTCTTCCTTCAACTGTACAGTTACTTTATATACTACTTGCTCATCAAGTTAATCATGAGAGGTGTACGGAAAACACTCAACACATTTAGATGGTTCCTTCACCTGTCAAATCTTATGTTAATCCTTAACGTAAACAAGCAAGTAGCCGCCAAATTCATAATCATGTATATTAGACCCTGCCTTTTTGTTTATTTTAAATTACGCGTAGCACATTACTGCCCAAGCAATACAGCTAGGTCAATCTTTACATTATGCAGAACAAATGAAGATCGAATTCATACTAACCTTGAAGAATGCCATCAAAATTTATATTATTATTATTATTATCACTCTTTGACATAATGACATTATGATTGATAAACAATACTATTCGCATGGATGCAGCACAAGACCAGAAAGGGTATTATCCCCCCCCCCCCCCCCCCCCCGCCCCTTTCTCTCCATATATATTGAGTGCATTGGCAGTGATCTACAAGACCAAGGATCACAAAATGAAGTAAAGACACTGGTGTTTGGGATATCAGCCTTGACTTTCTTATCTTGTGATTGCATTTATTATTGTTATTTTGCTTCCCATTTCAAGAAGCCAACTGACATTCCATTTCAGATTTGTTTCCACTAGTATAAAAAAACACAAACCCCATCATTAAATGATCCTCGATTCAAGTCGCTATTCGTGACAACAACACAACATTATATTTCCAACAGAACATACCATATATACCACAATGACAACTTATAAGCTCAATTCTTTTGTACTCTTTATATTCTTTTCCTTCTCTTTGTTCCTACACCAATCTTATTCCATTGAAGAACAAACAAGTGATGATATTAACTGGTGGTGTAGCACCACTCCTCATCCTGAGCCATGTAAGTACTTGATGGCAGATGTTTCCCCCCAGCGTTACAAACCGAAATGTAAACAAGAGTTTCGAACCATGACCACGGAGGTCGCCTTGGAGCAAGCCCTCCAAGTACAAAAACACGCGAAAAATGTTGGCCAGCACTGCCGCGGAAAACGAAAGAAACTAGTCTGGATGGATTGTGACAAGCTCATTGACGACACCATCCTCCAATTAAACCGTACTCTTCATGGCATCCAATCCAACTTCACTTCCTGTTCCGATTTCGATGCTCAAACTTGGCTCAGCGCCTCGTTAACAAATATTGAAACATGTTTATCTAGTTCAAATCAGCTCAATGTTTCAAATGTCCTACATCCAACTTTATCCACTAATGTCTCTCAATTGATTAGCAATTGTTTGGCTATAAATGGGGAGCTTGTGGATTCACAAAATTCAACACAAGTAGATGGATTTCCAAGTTGGGTTACGGCTAGGGAAAGAAAGTTGTTACAATCCACAACGAGGAGCTTAGCTTCCAAGGCAATTTACGTGGTGGCTCAAGATGGATCAGGGAATTTTCGGTCTGTTCAGGCTGCAATAAATGCAGCCTCAAAGAAAGTTGCAAATCAGAGGACTATCATATATATTAAAAAAGGTGTTTATAGAGAAAATGTGGCTATAGGGCCTGGAATTAGTAACATCATGTTAGTTGGTGCTGGTTTGAGATACACAATTATTACGGGTAGCCGAAGTGCCGCTGGAGGTTTCACAACTTACAGTACTGCAACTGTTGGTACGTCCACTCTCTCTCTCTCTCCACTTTATTTTATTTTTATTTATTTAACTTTTTTACGTTTTGGGTAAAAAATTTAACTTTTAGTTTTACATAATTAAGATATAAGCATGGGAATAGAGTAATGGAGAGAGGACCTTGTTAGAGAAGTCGCAAGTAATAGGCAAGGTCTAATTTAATTCTAGTTCATGAAGTAAAGCTAAAGATATATGAGTATGCTGTTTTGGTGGGGGCACTTTGCTGTAATATTCATATGCTTTAACGTGATATGCCATTCATAGGCTTCTTATTCGCGAAGGCTTCTGCTTTGTTTTTTATTATAAATAAAACAAAAACGTAATTTCTTCGTTGTTTCATAACGTATAGCAATTTACAATTTATATTTGACATTATCGATTGCATGTTAAGTTTTGTCCTACTTCTAGAAGAAGGATTCTTTTTCAAAGAAACCATACTGATCTAAGGGAGTGATGATCTGGGACAATAATATCAGCATTGCTTCTATATCAAATTATTCCCATGAGTTGTAACCATACTTTGTCCAACTAATACATGTTTTTGGGCTACGTTAACCATTTTGAATAATACTATCAGGTCAGCTAAGTAACTGTCCGTAAAATCAAGTTAAATGTTATTAGTAACCTGAAAAAATAAGGCAAGTTATCTACTGGTACTATAATAGTTAAGACATTTATCTGTAATGCTTATACTGTTTGTTATAACTGCATAGATGTAAATGTAAGTCTTAATCACTTGTTTAATTTTCCATAAAAATGGTGTTTCAGGGGTAGATGGAAATGGATTCATTGCTCGTGGCATCACATTCCGAAACACCGCAGGTCCAAAAAATGGTCAAGCAGTAGCTCTCCGATCAGCATCTGATCTCTCAGTATTCTACGCCTGTGGCTTCGAAGGTTACCAAGACACAATCTTTGTCCAATCCCAACGACAATTCTACAAAACATGTCATATCTACGGGACAATAGACTTCATATTCGGCAACGCCGCTGTTGTTTTCCAAAATTGTATCATTTTTGTCAGAAGACCCCTAGTTGGCCAAGTCAATGTAATCACAGCTCAAGGCAGAGGTGACCCTTTTCAGAACACTGGAATATCAATTCACAATTCGAGAATAACAGCATCACCGAGCCTTAAGCCAGTGGTTCGAGCATTTCAGACATATTTGGGTCGTCCGTGGCAGGAATATTCAAGAACGGTTGTAATGAGGTCATATATTGATGGTTTGATTAATCCATCAGGATGGTTGCCATGGCTGAATTCTGATTTCGCATTTAAAACTTTGTATTATGGGGAGCATGGTAATTGGGGTCCTGGTGCTTCGACTAGAAATAGGGTGAAGTGGCCTGGTTACCATGTTATAACTAATACAAATGAAGCTTCAAAATTTACTGTTGCGAATCTCATAGGTGGTCGCTCATGGTTGCCTTCTACTGGTGTGCCATTCACTGCAGGGCTGTGAATTTGATATTAAATTATTTGTGTAATATTCTAATTATTTTCCATTGATTATTTTGTACATGTATCGTGAACATTGTGAAATTATTCTACTATAGTATATCCATAAGTATTATTTATTCTTTTTTACTTGCTTTCTTGTTAATTTGATCTCTATATAATGTCCCGTCCACTCCCTCTCACAAGTTCCAAATAAATTGAACGAAAATGTTCAAAATAACTCCAAACTTACCCGCCTCTAGCCATTAATCATAAATTTACCAAAATTAGCCCAGTATACAAAAATTGAGAACCTAGATAAATAAGCATTCTTTCTCTCCAAATATTACACGCAAAGATCTCCTCTCATATTTTCAAGCGTGATCAACAACATTAGATTCAAAACGGAAAAGAAATTTTATGGATGAGATAGCAAACAAATTGATGAAACACAAAGGGAAAAAAATATAAGATTCCAAAAACCTAAGCAAAAAGGGAAACGGGTATTGTTGAAATTCATTGAAAGCTAAAGATGAGTCAATATACGAAATTTGAGGAAGATTGGAGGTGATTTGGTATCAAAATTCGTTGTTAAAATCGAATTTAAAAAGTTTTTCTGCGACACATGTATCACGCATGTATCTCGCACACATATATACATGTGATACACATTTGATACAAATATGATGCACAGTGTGATACACATTTCATCTTTTCCATGTTCATCTTCTACTTTGACTTTTCAATTCAAACTACCTCAAAACCCCACCAAATTATCACAAAACTAAGATTCAAACTCCTTAAACTGTACCCAATCTACTCCAACAACATCCACTCAAAAGAAAGCAAAAATTTACTATTTTTTTGCTACAAATAGCTAATTGGTTAATATCGGTAGCATTTAGCCAATATTGGTAATATTTTATGAATTGGTTAATTTTTGTACTAATTTACCTATGGGCTAACATAACTAATAGTAAAATTTACCTAGCTATACTATAATAGAAATTTATTTACTACTTTTTTTTAGGTTCCTTAAAAATTATATTCTCTATCTATATTTACTATTTATATACAAAATCTTAATAAAGAGAGCATCCATAAAACTAGGATGTAACTGATACAACCCTTCCCTCTCCCCTCCCCCTTCCCTCTTCCCTCCCCCATGTCAGCCCCCCCCACTCTCATGTATATCAGTTATACAAAGCCCCTAAAATTACGTTTTCATCCCATAATCAAAACGATTTTGAAATATTTCTCTCTTTCATACAAATTAATCCAAATCTAATCCTCTTCACACATATTCATCGGTATTATCTCTAAAATTGCAGTAGCAAAGAGTTCTCCATTGGCAACCATTAAAAAGCTTCGAATTCAACATTTGAGTTTTACGAAATTGTGATTTTTTCTCATCCTCTTCACACAAATTCATCGACATTATCTCTAAAATTGCAGTAGCAAAGAGTTCTCCATTGACATTCATTAAAAAGTTTTGAAGTTTTGAATTCAACATTTGGGTTTTATGAATTTGTGATTTGTTTAGATTGGGTGCTCTTGCAAATAATTGAGAATATAACTTGGAGTTTATATCTCAATTATGAGGGAGATTGGTTAAGTTTAGATTTATTTTTAGGTAAAATTTCATATTGAAACTCGAAGAAGAAAAGTTTCTGAATTGTATCGATTGTATCATAATTGTATCACAATTGTATCAAAGTTGTATTTGACTTGTATATTATATATCAATATGTAAATAAGACCTAATACAATACTAATACAATATTGTATCAGAATTTAAGTTTAGAGTTGTGATTGAAACTTGAAGAAGATGAAGATCAGAATTGTATCATGATTGTATCATAATTGTATTTGTATCATAATTGTTACAGAAATTGTATCACAAATGTATGATAATTGTATGTGGTGGTGAGCAATTGTAAGTTTGTGACCAATTTCACATTTGGATTGTGTATGAGCCATTATCCTATTAGTAATAATTTTGCTAGAGTTTAATAATTTTTGAATTGTTGAAGAAACTTTTAGCAACTGATTTTTTTTATCATCTCATGACATTCTATGCCGTGTGTATAGATTTATAACTGTAAAGAAAAAGTATTTTTTGGGTAGATTCGGTATCATTTTCCTAACATTATAAGGATAATAGGAACATAGAATATGTAGTATGGCATTATATCCAGTATTTGAAGGTTCCAACCAAAATCATTCAACAACTGAAGCAAAATTACCAGCTTCTTGGTGAAGACGTGCAACTATCGAAGAGAGAAAAGAGGAGATCTGCGTATTGAATAAATTAGGACGCATGAAATGAGGAGAAGTATGAAAAAAGAAAATGATATAATTGAATCCCTTAATTGAAGATATTAATCATGGGATGAGAGCTTTCTAAGGGGGAATGTATACAATTTGTAAGAAAAACCTAGATACTTTTTGAAAATTACAAAATCTAGAGAAAATAAATTAATAAGTTACTATCATAGTATATATAGGAAAAGCTCGCATAGTTTTTTTAAATTGAATCCCAAGTACACATGGCCGATTGGCCCAAAAGTATATGTCATAGCAGTCCAGTCCCTGGGGATTCTAGATCAAACTCGTCTGGTCAAGTGGACCTAAACTCTTACTTAATGTAAATTTGACTTCGTTTTTAAAGCCAAGTCAAAACTTCACCCATTAAACACGACGAGGGAAAAAAATCAACCAAGAGTATTGCGCATGACGGAGACACGGAGCCATGTAATATTCTTGTTGTTCCATATTATATATGTGAGAAAAAGGACTTTTAATAAATAAGCTAAAGACACGTAAAGTATCACAATTGCCCTTACTATTAACAATTATGTTTACCCGTAAAATAATACAATTGAATTTATAATGTGGTTTATAGAGACGTTAATTAATTTGACCAAAAAATATAAAATAAATAAGAATAAAAATAAGATTATAAAATAAACTTATAGGAAATACGAACATGGCTATGAATTTAGCTTTTCCGGTAGCAGAAACAAGAACAATATTAAGAACAAAGTAAAAGAGCAGTCTTATAGAATGAGAGCTAATTTTAGCTTTTGTATACAAAAGGTTTCGTGTCCTACAATGGATATTAATTCTCTTATTTATAGTTCTATTTAGGGAGTCAAGATCCCCATATCAAGCTTCTCTTGAATGTGAATAAAACCGCCATTGATGGCTGCATAACAGTTGGTTATTAATGCATAAATTTTTTTGAGTGACTGATCATTGAATGCTGTCTTTTCCAACCGATGTCTTTCTTTTAAATCTTTGTCTTCAGTTCCCATGCCTTCGGAACTCACTCAGCACCGATCTCATGCTTGTATCCAGTGCCAAATATTTGCTGACTCCCATCCTACTTGTCTTCAGTTCCATGTGTCATCTTATCATTCATTTAACTGTCACTAACCAATTTTACCCCATACAAATAGTCCCCCTACTTTTCGGTGACACAACATCGTGTTACCGGGAAGTAGATAAGACCTCTTTTCTTGGCGGGAAAATTCCTGAACAGTTGCTGACACTTGAAATGATGTACGTCTTCTAACATTTAATGACCCGAACATGTATTATTCCGTGATTTGACAAATATTTTTGCCAGGGTAATCATGACCACGATTTTTTCCTCTATAAACCTCTTGACTACTCATCACTTTTACCCTTCACTTTAACAAATCTTTTTGCTTTCTTTGAATCTCCTTAGAACCCTACTGCAAAATTTCTCTTTCTCAGTAGAATTTCACTACTTGAATTTCTTACCATTACCATGTATTCTAACACCGTTGTCATCGAAAACACTTCTCTTCTCTTCGGTGGAGGCTGTAAGAAGAACAAAATGAAGGAGGTTGATATTGAATCCGAACCTCCTACCGTTAATACCATTATTCCTCTCCAACTTGACTCTCGGTTAGATCTTCAACTCCAAAAAGAACCCATTAATCCTAAAAACGACAGATTCTGGCATGTTCACATATACCCTTCTTCCATACGTCTTGCTAGCATTCTTGTCGTGAAGAGGGATTACGATTGGAATGACATTGGCATCATTGCCCCTAATAAAGTGGAAAGGGTCACCTTCTCCAAATTAGGGATCATGTATGTTTATACATACCCCTTCACTCTAGAATTTTTTAAAGAAATCGACTCTATAATTTTAGAATTCTTCAATCGGTATCAAATATGATTGGCCCAAGTGGGTCCATCGATTTGGCGTATAATGGCCTACCTCCGAAAATTGTGCTCCTGGACTGGGGAAACCCTAAATCTCGCACATGATCAACCTCTATTATCCAATGATCTTCCGTGGAGGTGTGCTAAAGCTCAGCAAACGCGGACACCATGCCCTTCTTACTAGTGTTGATGATGATGATGACCGTGGCTGGATGGAGCGGTTCGTTGTCATCGCTACCAGGGATATTCTCCCTACAACATCACCTGTTATTCCTGAATCGTGGAATCTTCTTCATAAGTCTTCGGATATCTTTTCCTTTCCATGTTTAAGAAGACTTTCCTCCTTCGTTAACTTTGCATTTTACTTATTCCAGCTACTCATTGGGAACCACCATGGGTTCAGAACCTGGTCTAATAGGTACATAAACATTTAGATATTTCTACACCGGAATTTCAAAGGTGGAAATAAATGGCTCCCAGATTTAATTGAAAAGCCAAAAATCATGGTAAGTAAAGGTTCTTTCTTCCTTCTTTCATCTTTTAGCATGACTCAGAATCAATTTGTTAACTCACTTTTTGCAAAACGCAGGACTTCCAAAGGGATCCATTGTCTGCCCCGAAGTTGAGGTTCTTGATGACCCGGAGGAAGCTCAACGAGCATTATAAAATGTCCTTAATCGGAGGAGAGCTAGTAAATCTAATATTGCTTTCAGTGAAGGCACCTCCTCCCGGAGTCCTCAGCCCAAAGATAAAAAACCAAAGAGAAAACGTACCTCTTCGGCGTCAGGAGAAGAAATTGAAAGAAACACCAACCGGACCGGCCATAGTGGTCCTGTATGATGAAGCGGATCCCCTTTAGAGAAGAAAAAGATCTTCATCAGCTCAACCAGATGCTCAGCCAGGTGAGCTTCAAACTCCACAGCCGAGAGAAGTTCAAGGACTCTTCAGGGAAAAGGAAATCATTGGAAACGCTGAGTCCTGCTTTCGGATTCCTGTTGACGTTTCCACTTAGAGGAATCTTAACCCGGAGGTACCTCCACAATTAAATTCTGAGCCAGCTACAATCGCATCTCCTTCTACACTAGCTGCTAACTCTTCACCGGCCCCAACTAAAAAAGCAATAAATGTTCCTTCCCCACGGTCATCTGATCACGGGAATCTAGGGAACACTTTCCTGGTACCCACTCAAAACCTCAGTGGAAAACGAAGTGTCATCCTCATGGTCTCGAATGAGTGCCACGTACTTTCCAAGCCGGTGGAGCTTGCTAACTATCTGAAGCCGTTTGCCATAGAAAATGATTCGAGAATGATGGACTCTCTTTCTGCTGAGTATTTGCTAAACAATAACATGCATTGTTCGACGCAGGTATCAATCTAACTAATTTATATCCCCTTTTCATTTATTATACTTTGCATTAATAACCTTAGATTTAACCTTTTCAGGCCAACCTTCTTGCTTCCGAGGTCATGCAAAGGTTGATGCTGGACAAACAAGAACTTACTTTGGAATGAGATCATCTTTTGGCTTAACGAAATCTGTTTAGCGAGCGCCTTCCGGTGCTAGAAGAAAATATTGCTCAAATGGGTGTGCTCAAAGCTTGACTAGAGCAATCTGAGTAAGACAGAATAGCCCACAACCAAGAAGCCACTCAATTACATAAAGATCTTAAGGAGGCGAAGGCCATATGGGATGGGCTGCATGATGCCATAACTGCAGCGGCTGAGCGTGAGTTTGCTTTTATGGAGCAAATCAATAACTTGGAAGCAAACTTACACTTGAAATCTGAAGAGGCTAATGCCGCGGAGGAGAAGAGAGCCAAAATGAAAGAAATATTCCGATGGGTCATGGAGCAGAACAAACTTCATGCGACAATTAATGATGAGCTTGATTCGAAGATCAACATTGTAAAAGCTAAAAATGATAAGCTCCAATCAAAAATTGGGAAACTCCGAGCTAAACTCGAAGACCAGAAAGATTCTATCCTCCTCGAGAGAATCTACGTCATTTATCACATGAAGAGGAAAACCTTGGAGGAGGCTAAATAAGGCATGGCAAATATAGATGACTGCATTGCCAAAGCTCATGAATTGGAGACAACTACTCTCGAGAACCTCCCAGCTAGGCCCGATGCCTCTAACTCTTCGAAACACTATCTCTGAGTATTCGGGAACCAAAGAGGAATCTGAAGAAGAAGATAAGGATGAAGGCCTCTAACTGGAAGCGGAACAACCCTCTCCTGAAAAGGAAAACGAAGACTCTTCTCTCCCTTCGGGCTCTGGCAGCAAAAATAGCTGATGTCTATTGTTTTTCTTCTGTAACTATGCCAAAACTTCTTTATTGAGTTTGGCATTTTAATTAATGAAAGAAATTTTGTGCTTAAGTGTTGTGCAAAAATATTCTTTTTCATTTAACTGACAAAGCTTCAAAAATTCTTTTCACATCCGATAGTTTTTTATTCCGGGCATTCACACTTCCAGAATCTACCCTTTGACTATAAGGGTTTCATAAGAGAGGGAACTTATGTTTATGGTGCTCTTGAAGAGGATATCTCATGTTCATTCTGGAACAAGCATTTGAAGTTTTAAGTAACTTTCAAACGTAAAAATAAATTAACTTATCATTCTGACAAGAAATAAGATAAAAATAAAAGGATTTTGATTTATTCCTTCTATATTTAAAAGTAAATTTACATAAACATTCATTTGCTTAAGTAAATAAAGTTGTCAATATATATAACTAACTTGAACAACTAATTTCTACGAGACTGATCATGCAGTCCCCGGTCCTGATAAGACATAGATCCCGGTTCTAACAGTCCCCGGTCGTCGTGACACTTTTTGTGCCTTAATATGTAATAGTTCCTCCCCAGTATTTAGATGCTAAGTATGAGAATTCGAACACTGAAAGTCTTGTTTTTTCCGATGACCCTTTCTTCGTAGTATACTTTACATTGCTGCCTCATTAAAAACATTGCTAGAAATATCCAATTGGGACAAAAACTGCACTAAGGGAAAACGATTGCAGCACATGCTTTCAGTATCAATAAGGATCTTTAGCAGTAATACCTTTTGAGGTGAGTTACATTCCAATTTCTTGGAAATTTAACTACTTCTTGATTTTCCAACTGATATGAACCTTTACCAGTTATAGCTGAAATTCGGTATGGTTCTTCCCATGTTAGTCCTAGCTTCCCGACATTAACCTCTCGAGTACTTTGAGTCTTCCATTCTTTATTTTTGTGCAACCATCCTCACATATGCCAGAATCTGATGCTCTTCCAGCAAGTCCAATTTAGCCAGCACTGCTTCATTATTTGTCTCCCCGTTTTCTCGGGAATACCTTATGTTCGGTTCCCCAACCTCCACCGGGATCAAAGCTTCTGCACCGTATACAAGTGAAAAGGGTATTTAACCCATGCTCGATTTCGCCATTGTTCGATATGCCCACAATACACCTGGAAGCTCATTCGACCATTTGCCTTTAGCATGTTCTAACTTATTTTTAAGGTTTTGAATTTTTATCTGTTCGTTGACTCTGCTTTTCCGTTAGAACTTGGGTGATATGGTGAAGATGTGATCCATTTGATCTTCAATCCTTCCAAAAACTTTGTGACTTTGGAATATATAAATTACGGCCCATTGTCACAAGCGATTTCTTTTGGTATTCTAAATCGACAGATGATATGATCCCATATAAAATCAATCACTTCTCATTCTTCTATCTTTTGGTAAGCACCTGCTTCAACCCATTTAGTAAAGTAGTTAGTTGAAACCAAAAGAAATTTAACCTTAACGGGTCCTTGTGGTAAGGGACCAACTATGTCCATTCCTCATTTCATGAGTGGCCATGGTGACGCCATCAAATGCAAAAGTTCCGCTGGTTGATGTACTAACTGTGTATGACACTGACATTTATCACATTTTGGAACAAATGCCTTCACGCACTGCTCCATCCGGGGCCAATAATAACCAGCCCTTATCAATTTGAGAACCAACGAGTCTGCATCAGAATGGTTCCCACATTATGTAGTCAGCCTCCGATGTCCCTAAGCACCGAGCCAGTAGTCCTTGGAACGTTCTCCTGGATAATTAACCGTCAGCAAGACATTAACGAGTTGCCTTAGTCCGTAGTGCCCAGTATACTTTTGGGTTTTTAGGTAATTTGCCATGCCTTAGATATTCTATAAACTCATTTCTCTAATACCAAATTAGGTTGGTTAAGTTAACTTCACAATAGTTGTCCACGTCCAACACCGAATGCAACAATTGAACTACCACACCAGAATCAGATCCTTTCATTTTCGTGGACAACCCCAAATTGGCCAATGCGTCTGCCTCCATGTTTTCCTCCCATGGAATGTGGATGATTGACTATTCCCTGAACCGGGAAAGTAATGCTTGAACCTTATTCAAGTATTATTGCATGTGCTCCTCCTTGGTGTCAAAAATTCCGAATACTTTGTTCACTACTAGCTAGGAGTCGCACTTTGTTTCGATAACCTTGGAGCCTAGTCACCGAGCTAGTTCAAGTCTGTCAACCAAAGCCTCGTACTAGGCTTTATTTTTAGTTAATGGGACAGTTCTAATGGCCTATCTCAGGGTTTCTCCTGAAGCAGTGATTAATACTATCCCAAAATCGAACCCTTTTTCGTTGGAAGCTACATGTATAAACAAGGTCAAACACCTGACACTGTCCCCGATACCAGCACTGCTTCTTTAGCATCTAACAACATCAAATTCGGACTAAATTCAGCGACAAAGTCGGTTAAAACTTGTGACTTGATTGTAGTCCTGGGTTTGATTTCAAAGTCGAACTTAATAACTTCGACTGCCCATTTAGCCAATCAAACTGATAGTTCAGGTTTATGAAGGACATTCCTCAAAAGGAACATTGTCACAATGACTATAGATTAGCAGTTGTTCTCCTTCCTTAGATTTTGGTAACAAAAGAGGGCTAAACAAATACCTTTTTAGGTCTTTCAATGTCTGCTAGCATTCCGGAGTCCACACGAAATCATTCTTCTTTTACAAAACTGAAAAGAAATTATGGCATTTTCTCGAAGATCCCGAGATGAACTTGCTTAGGACAGCCGACCTGCCGGTCAACCTCTGTACTTCCTTTACACTTGTCAATGGTCCGGGATAACATCGATGGCTTTTATCTTATCGGGGTTCACTTCGATTCCTCTTTGAGAGACCAAAAACCCAAGGAACTGACCAGAACCAACTCCGAAAGCACATTTCTTTGGGTTGAGCTTCATGTTGTATTTTCTAAGAATGTCAAATGTTTCTTGGAGATGATTCAAATGATTTCTTGCATTAAGAGACTTAACCAACATCTCGTCAATATAAACCTCCATTGTCTTACTAATTTGTTGTTCAAATATTTTATTAACGAGCCTCTAGTAAGTGGCTCCAGCATTCTTAAGTTTGAAAGGCATCATAATATAACAAAATGTGCCAATGTTTTTGATAAATGAGGTCTTTTCTTGATCTTCCTGGTGTATCCTAATTTGGCTATACCTGGAATGTGCATCGAGAAAATTCATTAACTCATGCCCGGCCATAGCATAATTAATTTGATCAATGTTTGGCAAGGGGAAAGAGTCCTTAGGGCATGCCATATTCAAATCTTTATAACCTACACACATTCTAAATTTATTTTTCTTTTTAGGTACCACTACTGCGTGTGATGACCCAAAGTGTCATCTTTAAATTTAATAATTAATTCTATGTTCTAAGACCTCGAAAAGTACTATTTATCATTTCTCGACTTGCATGCGCAGTCCGTATAATTTTTCGGAAAGTTTTTATGTGAAAAATGGATTAAAATGTGAAATAGAGCTTTAAAACTCAACTGAGTTGACTTTGGTCAATATTTTGATAAAACGGACTCAGATCAGTGTTTTAATAGTTTTAGTAGGTCGGTATCGTGATTTGGGACTTGGGCGTATACCCGAAATCGAATTTCGAGGTCCCTAGCCCGAGATATGGAATTTGGATGAAAAATTAAAAGTTTGAAAGCTTAATGATTTTAAGAATTGACCGATGTTTGGTCTTGTTGACACCGGGTCCATATTTTAGTTCTGGAGCCCGGTATAGGTCCGCTATAATATTTATGACTTGTCTGCCGAATTTGGTAAGAAACATAGTTGATTTGACGTGATTCAGATGTCCGGTTATGAAAATATAAGTTTTAAAGTTTTCTTAAAAATTTCATTCGATTTGGGGTTCAATTTGTAGCTCTAGGTGTTATTTTGGCGATATGATCGCGCGAGCAAGTTCGTATAATGTTTTAGGACTTGGGTGCATATTTAGTTTGGAGCCCCGAGGGCTCGGGTTGATTTCGGATGGTTAACAGATCATTGTTGGCCTTGGTGAGATTGTTGATATCTGCTGCTGCCTTCTTCTAGTTTCCTTATACATGATCGCATAGGTCCATCCGTGATCGCGTAAGCTTATTTGAGGAAAGGGATATTTTGTTCTATTCAATCGCAGAGGAAGGAACGTGATCACGTACGTGAATTAGGCTATGCTTCGCGAACGCGTAGATGAGGTCGTGTTCTCATAGAAGGATTTGAGTAGTAGATGGGGGGAGGAAATTGCTCTTCGCGATCGCGTGGGTCTGAACGTGTTCGCATAGGTTTGAGGGGCAGTGGTCCACGATCGTATGAGTGTTTCCGTGTTCGCGTAGGGTAAAATATGTGGGCAGTCTGCTTGTGCATCGCAATCGCGAGGCCATTTCCGCGATCATGATTAAGAAAAGCTGGGCAGCCAAAAATGTGCTTCGCGGTCGCGAAGCATTGTACGCGATCACATAAGATAAAATTTGGGCAAACAGAACTTAAGTTCTGGAAAATGGGATTCGTCCTATTTTCAACCATTTTTCATTTTTGAGCTTGGGTAAGGCGATTCT
Organism: Nicotiana tomentosiformis; assembly: GCF_000390325.3. Lineage (NCBI taxonomy): Eukaryota > Viridiplantae > Streptophyta > Magnoliopsida > Solanales > Solanaceae > Nicotiana > Nicotiana tomentosiformis. The sequence goes on along the minus strand of NC_090816.1, from coordinate 82,648,474 downwards.
TGGGCGATTTTCACGAAAAAATATTGGGGTAAGTGTTCCTTATCCTATATTGATTATATTTCATGATTCCATACTCATTTATATCATAAATCCATAAAAGTCTCGGAGAAAAAAAATCAAATTTTTATAAAATCTTCCAAAAACGAAATTTAAGGTTTGAAGGTCCATTTGACATCGGAATTTGATAATTTTTTGTATAGTTGGACTCGTCTCGGAATGGGTATTAGTTCTTGAATTCCTGCAATAATTGCTACATGCTTATTTGATTTATGTGCATTAATTGCTACTTGACAATTAGCATATTAAATATTAAGCTGCCTATTTTCTCCCCGATTTCCATAATAAATTGCTATTTGTCATTGTTTGTTTCATAATTAAATCATAATTATTGTATGCTTGTTGTTTTAAAATTTTTATATTAATTATTGCATTTATTGGGGCAATTTCTTCTATAAGAATTGGTAAATGGATATATTGGAGGAGCGGGTTGCACGCCACAACAGAATTAATTGAAATAAATATATTGGAGGATCGGGTTGCACGCCACAACAGACTTATTAAAATTCCATATTGGGGGGATCGGGTTGCACGCCGCAACAGACTTATTAAAAAGTCCATATTGGGGGATCGGATTGCATGCCACAGACTTATTAAAAAGTCCATATTGGGGGATCGGGTTGCACGCCGCAACAGACTTATTAAAAAATCTATATCGGGGGATCGGATTGCACGCCGCAACAGACTTATTTAAAAGCCTATATTGGAGGATCGGATTGCACGCCGCAATAGACTTATTTAAAAGTCTTTATATATATACTTGATTAAAATAAATATATTGGAGGGTTGAAAATGATATATTGTGGGAACGGGTTGCACGCTGCAACGGAAATTGGTTGAAATAATAATTGGATGTGACTGCTGAGTTGGCTTCAACTATTAAAAATGAGTTACCTGATTTATTTCTATTATTGTTGTTGTTACTATTATTGCGTACAAGTTAATGTGAGTGACCTGCCTTAGCCTCGTCACTACTTTGTCGAGGTTAGGCTCAGCACTTACCAGTACATGGGGTCGGTTGTACTGATACTACACTCTGCACTTCTTGTGCAGATTTTGAAGTTGGTCCCAGCGGCGTACCATAAACTTGCTCGGATTTCAGCTATTCAGAGGAGACTTGAGGTATAACTGCACAGCGTCCGTAGTTCTGAAGTCCCCGTCTACATTATTTTAGCTTTTTGTTTACTTTCAGACAATTTTATTTTATTCAGATCTGTATTTGTATTATTCTAGAAGCTCGTGCACTTTTGACACCAATTCTGGGATGGTATTTAGACACCGCTATTTTTATGGATTATTCACTATATTTTAGACTTTACTTCCGCATTTGTTTCTTTGTTATTAATAAATTTAAAAATAGTTTTAAAATGGATAATATTATTCTAGCGTTGGCTTGCCTAGCAAGTGAAATGTTAGGTGCCATCACGGTCCGAAGGTGGGAATTTTGGGTCGTGACAGTTGGTATCAGAGCACTAGGTTACATAGGTCTCACGAGTCACGATCAAGCTTAGTAGAGTCTGAAGGATCGGTATGGAGACGTATGTACTTATCTCTCAGAGGCTATGAAGTTTAGGAACAATATCACTTCTTTCTTATTCTGTCGTGCAAATTTATTCTATCATCGATGATTGAACCATTCTACTCTTATTCTCTCGCAGATGGTGAGAACATGTAATTCATCTACTGATAGATAGGGACCAGAGCCCCCGGTGGCAACTATGGCCAGGGGTAGAGGTTGAGGCCGAGGTCGTGCTAGAGGCCGAGGCAGAGGTAGAGCTCAGTTTAGAGCTCGAGAAGCTGCACCTGTTGTAGAACCTCAGGTGGATCTTCAAGACGAGGTTCCAGTTCAGAATGTACCAGTCAGACCAGTTCAGGTTCCGAAAAGATTCATAGCTACTCCAGTACTTTAGGATGCTCTAGTCCGTTTGGTGAGTCTTATGGAGAGCGTGGCCCAAAATGGTACATTTCCAGTGGCACCAACCGTCTCACATCCTGGGGGAGGAGCACAAACTCCCATTACTCCCGCTCCGGAGCAGATGGCTCCCCAAAATCAAGCTCCAGCCGCCTCGCCAGTTGGGGTAGTTCAGCCAGTTGTTGCGGCATAGACCTGTGATAGGCCCGCCATATCTTTTGAGGCCTTATTGAGACTGGATAAGTTCACTAAGCTCTTTCTATTTCACTTTAGTGGTACACCTCCTGAGGACCCACAGGATTATCTTGACCGCTGCCATGAGGTGCTGCGAAACATGGGTATAGTTGAGACCAGTGGGGTTGATTTTGCTGTATTTCAGATGATGGGTTCCTCCAAGAGGTGGTGGAGAGATTATACATTGACCAGACCAGTTGAATAGCCTGTACTTATCTGGGAGCAGTTCTCTCAGCTATTTTTGGAGAAGTTCCTTCCTATCACACTGAGAGAGGATTACCGCAAGCAATTTGAGCGTTTACAGCAGGGCAGTATGACTGCTACTCAGTATGAGTCCCGTTTTGTGGATTTGGCCCGTCATGCTCTCCTTTTACTACCTACTGAGGGAGAGAGAGTGAGGATGTTTATTGAGGGACTCACTCACCCTATCAGGCTTCTGATGGCCAAGGAGACCGAAAGTGAGATTTTATTTCAGGCGGCTGCTAATGTCGCGAGGAGGATCAAGATGGTTCTTATGCAGGAGAGAGGGTAGAGGTCTAATAAGAGGCCTCGTCAGTTCGGTGGTTTCAGTGGTGCCTCGTCTGGAGGTATGGGTAATTTTGGTAGGGGTCATCCTCCCAGACCGTTTTATTCAGCACTGCAGGCATATCACGGTGCTTTAGGGAGTCACGGTCCTATTATGCCTTACTCTGGGCAGCCAACATTTAGTGCACATTCAGCTCCTATCAGTGCACTACCACTCCGGAGTTACTACAGCGGTTATCCGGCCCATTCGGGTCAGCTTCAGCTTCAGCAGTCACGGCATCAGGATGGGTGCTATGAGTGTGGGAACATTGGTCACATGAGGAGGTATTGCCCTAGATTGGCGAGTAACAGACGTGCCATCATACCGGCACTGGTTGCTTAACTGCCTGCTCAGCCAGCTAGAGGTAGGGGTCAGGTAGCTAGAGGTGGAGGTCAGGCCATTAGAGGTGGAGGTCAGACTGTTAGAGGTGGAGTCCAGCCAGTTAGAGGCCGTCCCAGGGACGCAGTTCAAAGTGGTGGGGCTCAGCCCCGATTTTATGCTTTTCCAGCTAGGCCTGAGGCCGAGTCATCTGATGCTGTGATCACAGGTATTATTCCAGTTTGCCATAGAGATGCTTCAGTTCTATTTGATCTAGGATCTACTTATTCCTATATGTCCTCCTATTTTGCTTCATATTTGGTTGTGCCTTGTGATTCTCTAAGTGCTTCTGTGTGTGTATCTACACCGGTGGGAGACTCTGTTCTAGTAGATCTTATCTATCGTTCATGTGTGGTTACTATTGGTAGTCTTGAGACTAGTGTGGATCTTCTACGTCTTGATATGGTAGATTTTGATGTCATCTTGGGTATAGATTAGTTGTCACCTTATCATGCTATATTGGATTGTCATGCCAAGACAGTGACCCTAGCCATGCCGGGGTTACCTCGGTTAGAGTGGAAAGGAACTCTTGGTCATTCTGCCAGCAGGGTTATTTCTTATATGAAAGCTCGGCGTATGGTAGAGAAAGGGTGCCTAGCCTATTTGGCTTATATTCGCGATCCCAGTGCGGATGTTCCTTCTATGGACTTAGTACCAGTTGTTCGTGAATTTCCAGAAGTATTTCCTGCAGATTTGCTGGGGATGCCACCTGATAGGGATATTGACTTCTGTATTGATTTAGCTCCCGGCACTCAGCCCATTTCTATCCCACCATACCGTATGGCCCCGCCGGAGTTGAATGAATTAAAGGAGCAGTTACAAGACTTGCTTGATCAGGAATTCATTAGACCTAGTATCTCGCCCTGGGGTGCACAAGTATTATTTATAAAGAAGAAAGATGGTTCTATGTGAATGTGTATAGATTATCGGCAGTTGAATAAGGCCACTATCAAAAACAAATATCTGCTGCCAAGAATTGATGACTTATTTGATCAGATTCAGGATTCCAAGGTATTCTCGAAGATCGATTTGAGGTCTGGTTACCATCAGTTGAAGATTAGGGCATCTGATGTCCCTAAAATAGGTTTTCGGACTCGGTATGCGCATTACGAATTCCTAGTGATGTCATTTGGGTTGACAAATGCCCCGGCAACATTTATGGATTTGATGAATCGGGTGTTCAAGCCATATTTGAATTCTTTTGTGGTTGTATTCATTGATGATATCTTAATTTACTCTAGCAGTCGAGAGGAGCATGTGTAACATCTTCGAAGTGTGCTTCATACTTTGAAGAATAATCAGTTATATGCCAAATTTTCAAAATGTCAGTTTTGGTTAGACTCAGTTGCCTTTTTGGGGCATGTGGTATCGGCAGAAGGCATAAAGGTGGATCCTAAGAAGATAAAGGCTGTTCAGAATTGGCCTAGACCTACCCTCAGTTACAGAGATCCGTAGCTTCCTGGGTTTAGCAGGTTACTAACGTCAATTCGTGGAAGGGTTTTCATCTATAGCAAGCCCATTAACTAGACTGACCCAGAAAGGTGTCCCATTCAGATGGTCAGACGAGTGTGAGTCGAGCTTCCAGAAGCTCACGACCGCTTTGATTACGGCACCAGTGTTGGTATTACCCACAGGTTCAGGATCATATACTTGTGACGCATCTCACATTGGACTTGGTGCAGTATTAATGCAAGATGGAAGGGTGATTGTATATGCTTCGCGGCAGTTGAAAGTTCACGAGAAGAATTATCCTGTTCATGACTTAGAATTTGCTGTCATTGTTCATGCGCTGAAGATTTGTAGGCATTGCCTCTACGGTGTCTCGTGTGAGGTATTTACTGATCATCGTAGCCTTCAGTATATGTTCAAACAAAAAGATCTTAATTTGAGGCAGAGAAGATGGTTGGAGTTGTTGAAAGACTATGGTATCACCCCGGAAAGGCCAATGTGGTGGCCGATGCTTTGAGTAGAAAGGTTGTGAGTATGGGCAGCCTTGCTTATATTCCGGTTGGTGAGAGACCGTTAGTTGCAGATGTTCAGACTTTGGCTAATTAGTTCGTGAGGTTAGATGTTTCAGAACCCAGTTAGGTTCTAGCTTCCACAATCGCTCAGTCTTCTTTATATGAGCATATCCGAGAATGACAGTATGATGATTCTCATTTACTTGTCCTTAAGGACACATTGCGGTACGGTGATACCAAACAGGTTATTTTGGGGGAAGATGGAGTTCTGCGAATGCAGGGTCGTATTTATGTGCCTAATGTTGACGGGCTTCGTGAATTAATCCTTGAAGAGGCACACATTTCCAGGTATTCTATTCATCCAGGTACTGCCAAAATATATCAAGATTTGCGGCAACATTATTGGTGGAGGATAATGAAAAAGGATATAGTTGCATATGTAGCTCGGTGTCTGAATTGTCAGCAAGTTAAGTACGAGCATCAGAGACCTGGTTGTTTGCTTCAGAAGTTAGAAATTCCTGAGTGGAAATGTGAGTGTATCACTATGGATTTTGTTGTTGGACTCCCACAGACTCAGAGAAAATTTGACGCAATTTAGGCCATTGTGGACAGGATGACCAAGTCAACACATTTCATTCCAGTGGCAGTTACCTATTCTTCAGAGAGGTTAGCTGAAATTAACATTCGTGAGATTGTCTGCCTTCACGGTGTGCCCGAGTCTATTATTTAAGATCGAGGTACACATTTTACCTCACACTTCTGTAGGGCTGTACAGTGTGAGTTAGGCATGCGGGTTGAGTTGAGTACATCATTTCATCCACAAATAGATGGACAGTCAGAGCACACCATTCAGATATTAGAAGATATGCTTCGCGCTTGTGTTATAGACTTTGGAGGTTCTTGGGATCAATTCTAGCTACTTGCTGAGTTTGCTTATAATAATAGCTACCAGTCGAGCATTTGGATGGCTCCATATAAGGCATTATATGGAAGGCGATGTCGATCGCCCGTTGGTTGGTTTGAACCGGGAGAGGCTAGGTTGTTGGGTATCGATTTGGTACAGGATGGTTTGGATAAGGTCAAAGTTATTCAGGATCGACTTCGTACAGCTCAGTGTAGGCAAAAGAGTTATGCCGATCGTAAAGTTCGTGATATTGCATTCATGGTTAGAGAAAGAATATTACTCCGGGTTTCACCTATGAAAGGTGTAATGAGGTTCGGAAAGAAGGGAAAGTTGAGCCCTAGGTATATTGGACCCTTTGAAATTCTTGAAAGGGTGGGTGAGGTAGCCTACAGGCTTGCATTACCACCTAGTTTATCAGCAGTTCATACGGTGTTCCATGTGTCTATGCTCCGAAAATATCATGGTGATCCGTCCCATGTGTTAGATTTTTGCTCAGTCCAATTGGACAAAGATTTGACTTACGAGGAGGATCCGGTGGCTATTCTAGCACGGCAGGTCCGGCAGTTGAGGTCTAAGAGTTATCCTTCAGTTCGAGTGCAATGGAGAGGTCAGCCGGTAGAGGCATCTACCTGGGAGTTCGAGTTGGACATGGGGAGTAAATATCCACACTTATTCACCAGCTCAGGTACTTTTTCTAACTTCGTTCGAGGACGAACGTTTGTTTTAGAGGTGGAGAATATGATGACCCAGAGTGTCATCTTTAAATTTAATAATTAATTATGTGTTCTAAGACCTCAAAAAATACTATTTATCATTCCTCGACTTACGTGCGCAGTTCGTATAATTTTTCGGAAAGTTTTTATGTAAAAAATGGATTAAAATGTGAAATAGAGCTTTAAAACTCAATTGAGTTGACTTTGGTCAACATTTTGATAAAACGGGCTCAGATCAGTATTTTGACAATTTCGGTAGGTCCGTATCGTGATTTGGGACTTGGGCGTATGTCCAGAATCGAATTTCGAGGTCCCTAGCCCGAGATATGAAATTTTGATGAAAATTTAAAAGTTTGAAAGCTTAACGATTTTATGAATTGACCGATGTTTGGTCTTGTTGACACCGGGTCCGTATTTTGGTTTCGGAGCCCGGTATAGGTCCACTATAATATTTATGACTTGTCTGCCAAATTTAATAAGAAACGGAGTTGATTTGATGTGATTCGGATGTCCGGTTGTGAAAATATAAGTTTTAAATTTTTTTTGAAAATTTCATTCGATTTGGGGTTCAATTCGTAGTTCTAGGTGTTATTTTGGCAATTTGATTTGGGGTTCAATTCGTATGATATTTTAGAACTTGGGGTGCATGTTTGGTTTGGAGCCTCGAGGGCTCGGGTTGATTTCGGGTGGTTAACGGATCATTTTTGGCCTTGGTGAGATTGCTGATATCTGCTGCTACCTTCTTCTGGTTTCCTTATACGCGATCACAGAGTCCATCCGCGATCGCGTAAGCTTTTTTGGGGCAGGGATATTTTGTTCTATACGATCGCAGAGGAAGGAACGCGATCACGTACGTGAATTAGGCTATCACGAACGCGTGGATGAGGTCGCGTTCGCGTAGAAAGATTTGAGCAGTAGATGGGGGGAGGAAATTGCACTACGCGATCGCGTGGGTCTGAACACGTTCGAGTAGGTTTGAAGGGCAGTGGTCCGCGATCGCGTGAGTGTTTCCGTGTTTGCGTAGGGTAAAATGTGTGCACAGTCTTCTTGTGCATCGCGATCGCGAGGCCATTTCCGCGATCGATTAAGAAAAGCTGGGCAGCCAAAAATGTGCTTCGCGATCGCATAAGGTAAAATTTGGGCAAACAGAACTTAAGTTCTGGAAAATGGGCACATTTTCAACCATTTTTCATTTTTGAGCTCGAGTAAGGCGATTCCTGGGCGATTTTCACGAAAAAATATTGGGGTAAGTGTTTCTTATCCTATATTGATTATATTTCATGATTCCATACTCATTTATATCATGAATCCTTGTAATTTTGGGAGAAAAATCAGATTTTTATAAAATCTTCCAAAAATGAAATTTAAGATTTGAAGGTCCATTTGACATCGAAATTTGATAATTTTTGTAGAGTTGGACTCGTCTCGGAATGGGTGTTCGAATTTTATAAGTTTTTCCGAGATTTGAGACATGGTCCCTATTGTCGATTTTTAAAATGAATTTCAGATTTTATCCGAAAAATTAGTAAAGTCATATGGAATTAATTCCTATGATTCGTATTGAGTATATCGAATTGTTTGTGAATAGATTTGAAGCTTTTGGAGACAAATTTAAAGGGAAAAGCTGTGGTCGAGTAATTGATTAAAATTGCAAAGCGAGGTAAGTGTCGTGGTTAACGTTGACTTGAGGGAATAGAACCCTTAAATTATTTGTTATGTGAAATGCATGTGAACGACGTATAGGCGAGGTGACGAGTGTCTATACGTCGTCAAATTAATTCTTTGCCTAATTATTTCAAAATCCTAAATTTATTTTAATACACGAATTAATTGTTATAAAAATTGTTTCTCTCCTATTATTTGTCAAATATTAGTTCTTGAATTCCTGCAATAATTGCTACATACTTATTTGATTTATGTGCATTAATTTCTACTTGACATTTAACATATTAAATATTAAACTGCCTATTTTCTCCCCGATTTTCATAATAAATTGCTATTTGTCATTGTTTGTTTCATAATTATTGTATGCTTGTTGTTTTAAAAATTTTATATTAATTATTGCATTTATTGGGGCAATTTCTTCTATAAGAATTGGTAAATAGATATATTAGAGGAGCGAGTTGCACGGCGCAACAGAATTGATTGAAATGAATATATTGGGGAATCGGGTTGCACGCCGCAATAGACTTATTAAAAATTCATATTGGGGGATCGGTTTGCACGCCGCAACAGACTTATTAAAAAGTCCATATTCGGAGGATCGGGTTGCACGCCGCAACAGACTTATTAAAAAGTCCATATTGGGGTATCGGGTTGCTTGCCGCAACAGACTTATTAAAAAGTCTATATTGGGGGATCGGATTGCACGCCGCAACAGACTTATTTAAAAGTCTATATATATACTTGATTAAAATAAATATATTGGAGGGTTGAAAATGAATATATTGTGAGAACAAGTTGCACGATGCAACTGAAATTGGTTGAAATAATAATTGGTTGTGACTACTGAGTTGGATTGAACTATTAAAAATGAGTTACTTGATTTATTTCTATTATTGTTGTTGTTACTATTATTGCGTACAGGTTAATGTGAGTGACCTGCCTTAGCCTTGTCACTACTTCGTCGAGGTTAGGCTCAGCACTTACCAGTACATGGGGTCGGTTGTTCTGATACTATACTCCGCACTTCTTGTGCAGATTTCGGAGTTGGTCCCAGCGGCATACCATAGACTTGCTCGGATTTCAGCTACTCAGAAGAGACTTGAGGTATAACTGCACGGCGTCCGCAGTTCTGAAATCCCCGTCTACCTTATTTTAGCTGTGTGTTTTCTTTCAGATAACTTTATTTTATTCAGACCTATATTTGTATTATTCTAGAAGCTCGTGCACTTGTGACGCCAATTCTGGGATGGAATTTAGACACCGTTATTTTTGTGAATTATTCATTACATTTCAGACATTACTTCCGCATTTGTTTCTTTGTTATTAATAAATTTAAAAATTGTTTTAAAATGGATAATATTATTCTAGCATTGGCTTTCCTAGCAAGTGAAATGTTAGGCGCCATCACGGTCCGAAGGTGGGAATTTCGGGTCGTGACAATACGTTAGCTAGCAAATCAGGGTAATTTACCTCTCGAATTGAACCTATATTTAGTAACTGGGTTACCTCTTCTTTAACAAGCATGTTTCTGACCTCTGCTATCAGTCGTTTATTCTATCATATCGGAGGGAAGTTAGAATCCAAACTTAATTTGTGGAAAGACACTTCCAACAAAATACATGTCATGTCTGAATGCGACCAAAAAACACAATTGACGTTAGCTTTTAGAAAATCAATAACTTTTAACCTGAGTACCGGGCTCAACCCCATTATAAGTGATATTTCCTTTCCAAAAACTCCACGAACAAGGCCACTTGTTCAAGCTCCTCAGAGGTTTATTTGGTTGCATCCATTTTGTCCGGTACCTGAAAAGACCTCAGTACTTGATAAGAATCCGATGACCCCTCTTCTCCATTATCTTCAACCATGGTAGAAGCGAACACCGACTCCTATAGTTTCTATTTTCTTGTCTCTTTTCCTTTGCTATTAAATAAGGTAACTACATTCATCTCTCTTGTAGCTTGTTGATCTCTTCTAATCTTCTTGACTCCCGTCGGTGTAGGAAATTCAGCAATTGATGATAAGTTGAAGGTACAACCTTCATTTCATGTATCCAAGGCCTTCCAAGGACCATATTGTATCCCGTGTCGCCATATACTACTTCGAATAGGTTGGACTTCATTACGTCCTCGACATGTATTGGCAGTAAGATCTCTCCCCGGGTCATTACACTCATTAAGTTGAACCCAGCATAAAGTTTTGTTTTCGGAACTATAGTTCCAGTTAGCTTTGATGGTTCTACAACATCTCAATTTTTCCCATAGTTATTCTTGGCTCGATCGCTTAAAAATTTATTGAGGTGACCATTCTTCAACAATGTTTCCATTTCTTCACGAAGGTGCCGACAGTCCCCAGTTATGTGACCATGTGTTCCATGGAACTCACACCATAGATTGGGATCCTTTTGGGTAGGATCCAATCGAATTGGTTTAGGGAACCTAGCCTCCTTTATGTTCCTCATAATCTACACCAGTTCTACCAAGCTGATGTTAAAGTTGTAGTCAGATAATCGGGGATACATTAAATCTGGAGACCTTGATGCTTCTTTCTCTTGCAAAGTTCTGCTACTTCGACCACGATATGTTCTTCTATCCGAAGCAAACCTATCCGATGACTGATAACCTTTATTTCCTCGTCGATCGGCACTTTCACAATGCTGAAAAGACCTATGGAAGATCTCAGATCTGTATCAACATCAGCTTTAAACCTTTCCTGATTCCGATCTTGATTATGTCTTTTGGAAGACACCGAGGAACCTAGTTGATGATCATTTATTGTAATCTTTGACTCGTAGCGATTGTGAATATCTACCCATGTGGTTGCCTGAAATTCTAACAAGTTTTCCTTTAGTTTCCTGGAGGCATCAGAGCTCAACGGGTTGAGACCCTTTGTAAATGCTTCCACTCCCCACTCATTTGTTATTGCCGGCAACAATATCGTTTCCTTCTAAAACCAGATTACAAACTCTCGCAATAGTTGGGATTCTCCTTGAGCTATTCAGAATATATCTGCCTTCCTTGCTTGGACCTTTCTTGCTCCAGTATGAGCTTTAATAAAAGAATCTGCAAGCATTTTAAAAGCATCAATGGAATACTCAGGTAAAAGGGAATACCAAGTTAAAGCACCATTCGTTAGGGGTTTGCCAAATTTCTTCAACAAGACCGATTCGATCTCTCGCTGGGCCTAGTCATTTCCCTTTTACAGCCATAGTGTAGGTCGTGATATGTTTCTGTGGATCCAAAGTCCTGTCATGCTTCAGAATATCTGGTATCTTAAACCTTTTTAGAATCAACCCTGGGGTCGCGCTTGGTTTGAACGACAACTACATATTCATTCTTGGAATCCGATCCCTTTAGCACCGGTGGCACTCCTAGGATCTGATCCATCCAAGCGTGGAATTATTTAGCATTTTGATCCATATGTTCATTCATTTCCCTCACGAGCTTGATTTTGAAAGGGTTGTTTGCGTTGTTGTCATTCCCAGATCTACTACCGGTACCTCCTGCCTCATTACACCCGAACTTCTCCCATGGAGCGTCGTTACCGGTTCTTAGAACTATTTGATTAGTAGGGACTTTGGGAGGAATTCGATCTCCTCCATTAGAATTATTGGAATCATAAATAGTGCCTGCTTCAATTCTGTCATCATCTGGTCTTGTCTTGAGAGGTCCTCCATAATAGCCCTTTGTTGCTCTCTCAAGATCTTGACCGTTTGAACAACATGATTGTCATCCGCATCATCAAGAGTTGGACTCCTCACATGCCGATTATTTTGACCTTCATGAACTGGAATTGTTTCATCTCCTTCATTGCGGGTTTCACTAGTTGAATCATCACGTTGGAACACATCATCAGTATATTGTGTGCTCCAACATTTTAGGAATTGTTGACATTGTTAGCTGTCATATCTGATTTTTCTTTTTCTAAGAAAGGAATCAAAACTTGTTAGCAACAGATGAATGGATCAAAGCAATTACACAGTTTCCTATGCCCCAAGATGGGTGCCAAAATGTTTACCCGTAAAATGGTATAATTGTATTTGTAACGTGGTTTATAGACACGTGAACTAATTTGACCTAGAAATATAAAATAAATAAGAACAAAAATAAGATTATAAAGTAAACTTAAAGGAAATACGAGCTTGGCTATGAATTTAACTTCTCCAGTAGCAGAAATAAGAATACTAAGAACAAAGTAAAAAAGCAGTCTTATAGAATGAGAGCTGATTTTAGCTTTTGTATACAAAATGTTTCATGTACTACAATGGATATTAATTCTCCTATTTATAGCTCTATTTTAGGAGACAATACCTCCAAATCAATCTCCTCTTGAATGTGAATAAAACCGCCATTAATGGCTGCATAACGGTTAGTTATTAATACAAAGATTCGTTGTTAAGACTGATCATTGAATGTTGTCTTTTCCAATCGATGCATTTCTTTCTATTCTTTGTCTTCGGTTCCCATGCCTTCAGAACTCACTCAGTACCGATCTCATGCTTGTATCCGGTACCAACTATTTGCTGACTCCCAGCCTACCTGTCTTCAGTTCCACGCGTCACCTTGTCATTCGTCCAATTGTCACTAACCAATTTTACCCCATACAAATTAAATGAGTGATGATAAGAAGTTTATATTTTTCTCTTTTCCTAGATAATATTTTAATATGAAGCGAGCTTTAACAAAATATGGTATGGAGTATTAGGACCGATTAAAATGAGTAGTGAGAAGTATGTGACTTATGAAATTAAAATGTTAGCGTTTTTTCCAGTGGCAGTAAGGCTTTCTGCAGACTAGAGTTGCTTTGTCTTTTGATTGGTATGCACGCCATCAACTCGTCCTACGCCGCCCAGCGAAGATTCTTTAAAAGTTCTCGATCCCTAGAAGTTGAAAATGTCAATTCACCAAACAATCCAATATATCTAAACTTTGCATAATCCAATGGGCTTCTTAGTTTTCATCTCTTAAAAGTCCCTCCATCATTCTAACACAAAGGTCTAGTGGTCTAGCGGTCTAGCGGTTTAGCTATGCCTCTTAAGAGGTCTAGCGGCCGCCGTAAATATAATTCGGTCTAAAGAGTTCGAAGTCAGATCACGCAAAGAACTAAAACTTAGCTACATTTGTTCAATATCGCTAAGAAACACAAGTCCAAATAATTTCCTAATTATAAAGATTATAATATTCATTTATAACTAATTAACTAACAAATACTAGAAAGCAATAACATTATCAACTAATGAGGATAAAAATGGAGACAAGATAAGGAGACCTAGAGTTATGATTTATACAATTATCGGAATCCTTCCTGCTACGTCTCCTATAATTTTTCCTAAGTATTTTCTAGTGATCGTGAGCTCTTCAGATTTCATAATTCTCTCCCGAGCAACTACAATAGAGACATATTCTCCCAAACTATGCAAGATGGCACTAACTTACCACTCACTATGTCCACGTCAAGGCATTTTTATTCCTAAACCCACCTTTAAATCCTCCGTATTGATTCCTCATATACGTTAGGAGTGATATTTTTCAACAACTACCTAAATATGTACCATTTTCAAATAAATACATAATAAATAGGCACAGTCAATTAAGAGTTTTTCAATCAACTGAAATAAGCACGTAATTAAACAAGTAGAGAAATTCAAAGGCTCGATTATATAAAAACGTAACAAGAATTCATCTTCCAAAAGGTTCCATCAAAAACCTATAAGAAATTAGCTACTCATTCTAGTAAGTAAAATTACAATATTAGAATTCATAACAATGGAAAAATAGGAAGAAAGAAGAAAAAAATGTGAAGTTGAATCCTTCTCCTTGCTCCAAGCGTGTTCTTTCCTCCATAAAGTATTCTCTCCTCAAAAAGTGGCTAACTCTCATATTTATATGGTTTAGGTTTGAGTTGGGGCGAATTTGGATTCTCCTAATTTGGATTGGAGAATCTGATTTTTTCTGCTCCGGCCCCGGTCTGGCGATGTGAACCACGCTTCGCTGTCCGAGATTTTTCTCTTCAACTTTTATTTTTCTAAATTTTCTCCTATTTGATCCTTTTCCACGCAAGTTTGTTCTTACACATAAGAAATACGTAATGAGCATATTTTTACTTTGAAAGTGGTGTGAACTCCCATAACTCACATAAGAAATAATATGCAAACATACTAAAAGCATGCATTTCTCAACCTTTATCACCACCCCACACTTAAAGAATCTTGCTCTTCCTCGAGCAACTTAAAATTAAGCGCATAGGCAAGAAACACATTTCAAAATTTACTCAAACATCAGACCAATGATAATGGTTTATATCAACACTTAGAACCCAGCATATGCACTTTTCATATCTTTCTTAAAGTTTTAAACTCATGCAAAGATTATACAAATATTCATGTGACTCTTTCTAATATTCTCGCCTCAAAATTTGACTCTCATATATTTCTCCTTATCACTTGCTTCTTGTACCAACTAAGGATACGAGTTCCTTTCCAATCCATCGTAAAGCATGTACCCTCACCAACAAATCGAAGAGAGTAATCACTCCGCATACTTAAATATAAATTCAAGTATAGTTTAAGGACTCACATATTGAAAGAATTCACTCACTCTCGCAAGAAACTCATGTGCCCCCAAAGCTCGTACCATAGGCTTGCCCATAGTGTAAGTCTCTACTAATTTAAGCTCGCAAAGTCTAGGATCAAATAGGACTTTGTAGGTTATAATGTAGGCTAAAGGACGGTAGGATATATTTGAGAAAGTAGTGATTAACCCTCCTAAGCACTTTACTATTATACTTCACTTCTAAGAACATTCTTGTCATGACCACTTCAATGTCTTGCCATCAAACCATACACATTTAGGCCCTTCTTCATTAAGCACATCAATATATAGATACTTACTAGCCCAGACAGAGATATGGGAGGTGTTATTCATTTTTTTTTCTTCTCCTTTTTTTCCCACACCCTCCTTAATTTGGTATTTCCAGCTAGTAAGGCTTTTAAATCCAAGTGCACCTTTTCGGCCTTTTAATGATTCCACTTAAAGAAAGCCTATATCACTTCCCAAATATACAAGACTTAATCATTTCGCTTTGAATCACACACGGGGTAAGTTCAAGACTAGCCAGGATGGCACAGAGTATACTAAAATCTCACCTCACACACTGCACGCGACTTATTCAGGGCGGCTCGGACCCGATTCTCAGTTAAAGTAACTAGCACAATCATCATAAAATTTAAGCACGCGGGAATTAATCACAAGAGTCAATGATGAGCCTTTGTGTCAAATAAAAGCCACACATATTTTTAAGGCATGCAATTACAAAGACCATAAAAAAAATACTTAATTCAAATGTTCCAGACCTAAGCCCTGATAGAAAACATGTCAAAAGCACAAGTTACTCAAGCTTCTTCCCATCCCATTATCAGTTCTAAAAGAAAAAAAAAGGAAAATATTTTTGTATTTTTTGTTGGACTTTAATTCCTCAAGAAAACTGTATAGGAAGTCCATCATTGGAAAAAGTCCAAAACTTTATAAAAATTCTACCTACAAAAAAAAAACTACTACCCGATTCAAAGAGTCATCAGTTGGAAAAGAACTGTGGCCATAAAAAAACTCAAGATGGATTATTTTTTTATCTAATACTTTTTTTAACACACATAACATAACACAACTAAAATATCATAGGAAATCAAGTAAATAGTCTATTCACCCAACATAACACTTAGTTCTCCCAGATTTGGTTCTTTGTGCGGGCACCCCACACTTAGTTTTAACCATATCACTTATTTTTGCTTTATTCCAATAGCCTTGCTTCCCATGCTGTTAGAGAAATCAAAAACAACACTACAAGAATAATATAATAAAGAAATAAATTAAAAAAATTAAAAATAAAAGAAAGCACTAAGTCGGGTTGCCTCCCAACAAGCGCCTGATTTATCGTCGCGACACTTTCTGCCTCGACCTTGAGCTTATGAATTAAACACCAAATTTTTCTTCAAGCTTATGATTATGCTCTTGGGGCGGTATAAATTTTTATGAGCCAAAAATTAAATAAATTCTCGTGCACTTTCTGGCTCTCGACCGAGGAGTGTCACCTTGCCTAGACGACCATGAAAATTTCAAATTATAAGTCTCATCTACCTCTTTCCTTGGCTCCTTTTTATGCTCATAAGGATCAATTCTCATTTCACCACCTGAACATAATGTAGAGAAGTGCTTGGAATGAGGTCCAACGTGCTCAAATACATGAACTTCAAGATTTTCGACCTCTTCAACACTAATCACACTAGATCAACCAAATTTGTATCTTCAATGTCCTTGGCTGACTCTAGTATTATTTCTTCAATATCGACATCCTCAAATTCTATTGGATAGATTATTGGTGTCCTACTCAGACCTCCTCCATTAGCACCTCAATTTCGGTATCTAATTCATGCTCTTCTTGGCTACTATCTACAATATTGGCTTGTTGAGCATTAAAAGCTTCAACCAGTTGACCCAACTGAACCTCCAAATCGCGAATAGTTGCCTCTTGCCTTTCTATCTATAGTTGTTTTGCATCATTTTGTTCCACAAGACACTTTAACATATCTTTGATCACCTTCAGGTCAGTTTTCCCTTGTTCTTTGTTCCTATTAACTTTATAAGAAATAGTAGAACCATCATAATAAGGGGTTGGGGGAGGATAAGACATATAAGCACAACCATAAAGTGACGATCTTGACCACCAAAAACATCACATACATTTCACACATAAGATTGAGTTGGTGCACATAACTCGCTCTCGGGAATATTTTGATAATTTTGCCACAGTTGGTTTCCTCCACAATATGCATCAACTATAGAATTACCAACATCAAAACTCCCATAATTCTACGATGCCATATTTCTCAAATGAACAGGTAAAACTAAAAAAATATCAAATACTAGAAAATAAAATAGAAGTTCAAACTTGAAACCTAGTAATGTGTACACCTACAGATAAATCATTAGTTTCCCAAAAACGGCGCCAAAATTGATCACGCCCAACTATGCCTCCTAAGAGGTCTAGCGGTCGCTGCAAATATAACCCGATCTTAAAAGTCCGGAGTCGAATCCCACAGAGAACTAATGCTTAGCTATAGTTGTTCAATATCGCTAAGAAACACAAGTCTAAATAATTTTCTAATTATAAAGATTATAATATTTATTTCTAACTAATTAAATTACAAATACTAGAAAGCAATAAAATTATCAACTAACGAGGATAAAGTTGGAGACAAAATTAAGGAGACCTAGAGTTATGATTTCCACAATTATCGAAATTCTTCCCGCTACGTCTCCTATAATTTTGCCTAAGCATTCTCTACTGATCGTGAGCATTTCAGGTTTCATAATTCTCTCCTGAGTAACTACAATAATTTACTAGATATATTCTCCCGAACTATGCTAGCTGGCACTAACTTACCGCTCACTATGACCACGTCAAGGCTTTGTTATTCCTAAATCTACCTTTAAAACCTCCGTGTTCATTCCTCATATACGTTAGGAGTGATGTTGTTCAACAGCTACCTAAATATATACCCCTTTTCACACAATATGTAATAAATAGGCACAGTCAATTGAAAGCTCTTCAATCAACTGAAATAAATACGTAGTTAAACAAGTAGAGAAATTCAAAGGCTCAATTATATAAAAACGTAACAAGAATTTATCCTCCAAAAGGTTCCATCAAAACCCTAGATAAGAAACTAGCTACTCATGCTAGTATGTAAAATTACAATACTAGAATTTATAACAATGGAAAAATAGGAAGAAAGAAGAAAACAAATATGAAGTTGAATCCTTCTCCTTGCTCCAAGCGTGTTCTTGCCTCCACAAAGTCTTCTCTCCTCAAAAGGTGTCTAACTTTCATATTTATATGGTTTAGGGTTGAGTTGAGGCGAATTTGACTTCTCCTAATTCAGATTGGAGAAGCTAATTTTTTACTGCTCTGCTCCAGGTCTGGCGAATCGAACCTCGCTTCGTTGTCCAGGATTTTTCTCTTCAGATTTCTTTTGCCAAATTTTCTCCTATTTGATCCTTTTCCACGCAAGTTTATTCCTACACATAAGAAATACGCAATGATCATATTTTTACTTCAAAAGTGGTGTGAACTACCACAACTCACATAAGAAATAATATACAAACATACTCAAAAACATAAATTTTCACCCTTTATCAACCTCCCATAGAAAAATATTTGCTCGTAACTTGTTCATTGTGTAAAAAGGTCGATTTTAAAGTAATAGATATTTTGTGTAGCAATTGGACAAACACCCAAAAATGTATAGTCATTAATTTGGTCGATAAAGAAGTTAAAGTATATTTGGAACATTTCTTTAGACAAAGGTCAAGGTAATCTTTATGTTGTCAGTGTCATGGTTATAACCATCCAAATTTTAAATCAGAAAAAAGACTATTTGAATTGACAAGGAAAAGAAAGCAATGGGGGAAATGTTAGTAATTCAGTTGGTTGGCTGAACTTTCACCGTGAGGATACGATTCCCCACATTCTAATCCCTTTTCTATTCCTCTAAAATTAAAAGAGAAGAAAAAAGCAAAGGCAATAAAGCTTGGTTTCTTCATACTATTCATTTCTTTCACATTCATTTTACTTGTCTTATCGTTCATTTCCTCTGCGAGTGAAATCAATGCTTGATACAACAAAACCCCTACCCTGATCAACATACGCAATTATTTTCTAACCCATGCTCCTTATTATTTGCACCAAAAAATAAGTTAGATTTAAAAAATATACATGTCCATGCAAATAGCCATGGAGAGAGCCCTCAAAGCTGAGACACACACCAACGTACTTGGTATAAAATGCAAGAATGAATGAGAGAAGGTTGCTTGGCATGATTGCCTGAAGCTCTACGAGAGCACAATTGACTAACTTAATTGAAGTCTCAACCCTAACACCAAATGCACTTGTTGACAACCAATTTTGGCACTACCTTTTCTCAATTAGCTTATTATGTTTCCTAATCGATAATAATTCTATAAAATATGTTGAATCTATTTTTAAAGAATTATTCAAAAATTTTATTATGTATTTTTTAATAATAATAATAATAATAGTAGCCACTAGTATTAATAATACTCATTATTATTAGTAAATTTAGTTTTAGAATTATGATCATTATTTCTCAAATAATTAGTCATCTAGCTATTTACACAATTTTTAAGATATTTATGCTTTACAAATATTAATTGTAACAACCAGATTGATTGTTTGAGCTTTAGCATTTCCTTCAGTGATTTGAGACCTTGAGTAGCTTTATATGATGTACTTGCATATATGGTTGGTTTTGATTTGCAAGGTTGGGGATTGATTTGATAGAGTGGTTCTCAATTTGGAAGCCTTAAGTTGGAAGAGTTGACCAATTTTTGACTTTTGAGTAAACGACATCAGAATCAATATTTGAGAATTTCAATAGGTTAGTATGGTTATTTTAGAGTTGGGTGTATGTTCAGATTTGAATTTGGATGTTCCTAGAATGTTTTGGCTCTATTTGTCGAAAGTTGGCAATTTGAAGAATTGGAGAGTTCATATGTTTGACTTAAAGTTGACTTCGGTGTTATCGACTCCTAGTATAGTTTTGAAATCTTGGTAAGGTTCATATAGTCGATCGAACTTATGTGCAAAGTTTGAAAGTAATCTGAAGTGTGTAAGTATGATTCAGACACTCTTTTGAAAGAATGAAGATTTAATAATTTAAGAGAAATTCTATTTGATTGAGCCTTGATTCTTTGTTGTGATGTTCTTGTGGGTGTTTTGAGCCTTTGAATAAGTTTGGATAATGTATTTGTAAGGCCCCATAAATTTTGCCAAGGAATTTAAGGTTTTGTGGTACCGAGATAGACTAATATGTCCGAAGGTAGTGGTTAATCTTCGCTGTGAGCTTTCTCGCCGCGGTACAAACCTTTTGGGTGGAAGAATGCATTGAGGAGTTGGTGGAAATATTTGGCGGAAAAAGGCAATTATGCGGTCAGTTTCGCAACCGCAGATCTGTTCTGCGGGCTGCATAATCATTGCAGAGTTGAGCAGAAAAATAGTTGAATTTTGAAGGTTGTTTTGCGGTCCATTATGCGATTGCATACCTGTTTCGCGGTCCGCACTTCCATCGCATATTTGGCATGAAGAATTTTGATAGGTGATTCTGTGTTCCATTCTGCGGCCACATAATTGGTTTGCTGACCGCAGACCTGGTCACAGACTGGTCCAGGCCAGCACAATTTTTTGCATCACTTTCGCAGTCCATTTTGCGGCCGCATATCTATTCTGCGGTCCATTATGCGACCACAAAGTTAATTTCAGAGGGTCCATTTTATAGTCTTATAACCCGACCCCATTTTGATTAAAATCCTTAAGTGCTCATTTTGGAGCATACAACTGGCGATTTTAGAGAGAAGTATGAGTATCTTAGATAGAGAAGGAGAAGACCTAGCCATTCTAATCATACATTCTTGCCTCAATCTTAAACAATCATGGAAGCCACTCACTAGACCATCATCTATCCGGGTAAGTTACCTACATCATCCATGCAAGTTTGTTTAGGGTCTAAGTAGATTGTGGAGTTGGAGATAGGCCATGCATGTGACATTAGGTGGTAGTATGTAGGATTGTTGAACTATTTGAGGTAGTTTCTTGTTGAATTTGGTTGAGAGAGGGAGGGATTACCATTGTAGAGCTCTGTAGTCAATTTTGCATAATAGGTGTTTGACAAAATTCATAAGAGAGTTATACCATGAGAATCCTTCTAATTATTATTCGATTTTCGCTATCTTCCTATAGACTGATATTGCTAGAGGTGTTGGGACATTGTAGTAACTTAAGGAAGGTTCAAGCAAGGTATGTTGGCTAAACTACTCTCTTAGAATCGAATTCTATGATGTTCCCGTAAGTTTCAAGTATGGTTGGCCCAGGTTCCTAATTCCTATGTTCCGAGTTATTCCTAATAAAATTGATTATCCCAAGTAAGTGTTGTGTTGAAAGATGCATATACTCAAAACGGGTTCCAATTGTTCCTATCCTATTATGACCCTTTTCGAAAATGTATTCAAGTATGGTGTATGTATTGAAATGTTATGAATTCAATTAGTGTTTCAAATGAAAGTCTACTATGCTTAACTTGGAAAGAAAACCCAACGTGCTTAAGACTCATATTGCTCATATATATATATGAGGTTTTTATTCCAAATTCCCATAATTGTTGGTAACCTATGATGATGTTTGGAAGTGAAAAAAGTGAGAGTGAGATGTATAACGTGGCCATGGTTGTTGTAACTAGTGCATTTGATTTGTATTCGTGTTTCAATCGTAAATCAACATGCTCTCCTTTATAAATATTTCCAATGTGATTTGAGTTATTGCATACTCATGAGCTGAAACTGTTTATTATCCTTTTGGAAAAAAGTATTTCAAGAATAAGTAGTGTGTCACTCATTTATGATTTTAACTCGTGCTTCAATTGATAGTTATTTTGCTCCATTATTTGGAAAGAAATCTATTATGTTTAAAGCCTTCATTACTAATGAATCTAAAATTGTGATTTTCTTAATGTTCTATATGTTGATGTCTATGATGACGGTCTTTGAAAGTAAATAAATGAAAGTATGAAATATGAAATACGGCCAACGTGCGATGAATAAAGAACCATACGTATGGCCAAAAGAGCCAAGAAAATAATGATGTTGTAAATGGTTGAGAGTACTAATGAAGCTACATATATGGTGTAAAAGGTTATGAGGTGAATGTATTTGTACTTTTGTTTCCCTTATATGCAAACAAAAATATTTTTGGGAGTATCATTAGCGAACCGAGGAAGGGTGGGTCGAAACGGCCCACACCCGAAACTATATGTGCCAGTGTAGGAGTGGATTGTGATTATTCTCCTTATTTGGGATGAGATTGAAATGTTAATGTAATTATTCCCTTTAATTTTAATAAGATTGATGATATCTGAGAATTGGAAATGATGAAGTCGACCCAGCAGGTTTGCATCTTCAGTGGTTGCAAGTGGTTCATCAGTGGGTAGCCTTGATCCTCGTTATCAGTTACTCTCTATCTAGCAGGTTTTGGTGAGCCCTACTCTGTTCTAGGACTTATGTCACTTGACGTTGTATTTTGTGTTTTGAGGTATAGCCAGGGCCTTGTCGCCGACACTTCCATACTACTCTTTTGTTGTACTTAGAGACTCCGTAGACATGTTGTGGGTGGTGTACGATGTTGGGTAATGAACTAGAAGGGTTGGTAATTGGAAAACATGTTTTCCTTCGTAATTTTGAACTTGTAATATTTTGAAAATTGTAAAATGAATAACCTTTGAGTAATGGAAAAGAATGTGAAGCACTTGAGTCTTCTCATGTATATTTCTTGCGACTAATTCTTAAATTGTTAATGGGTAAGGTTCGGTAGAAGGCATCAAGTAGACTTGCTAGACTGGGGTATCTCGGTTGAGCGCCGGTCGCGCTCCTCGAGGTCAGGGCATGACAAACTTGGTATCAAAGCCTATGGTTTTAAAGTGTCCTAGGATATCTCGGAGTCGTGTCTAGTAGAGTCCTTCTTAATAGTGTGTTGTCGACCACATCTATAACTAGGAGGCTACTTGGGCATTTAGGAATGTCACCCTTCTTTAATACTCAAGATCGTGCGATAGAGCTCAAAATAGGAAGCTAATTTCCTCTTCATGTCTCCTTTTCCAGATGTGTAATCCACAAATTCGATGCAACCAGGAGGGAATGACCCCGCTATTGAATCTGGGGAAGATTACTGGAGAGTTTGTTGGGAGAATGGGTCGAGTCGTGGAGGAATTTGAAGAATTAGTTGCTAGGGGATGTGCCCTTATTCCTATCAATATCACCGCACCATCGGATCATGTGGTGAGAGAACTTAAGAAACGAAAGAGGATTGTTGCCACCAATAAGCCGAAATGTTTGATATGTAAGAAGAACCACTCGGATTTATATTGGATGACTCTTGAAATATGTTATGGTGTTGGAAAGAGGGGGCACAAGAAGACAAATGTCCTAGGTTGGATACACCTAGCCCGGTTTGCCCGATATGCGGGCGGGAACATTTGGTGTCGAGTTGTGAGCATGCACAGGAGCGTGTTAGGGTGGTAGGCTTGGGAAATTCTAAAGGCCCAGACAGCAATCCGGTACTGAGATTGTTACTCCCACCATGAAGGCTTGGAAGAAGGATAAGGGGGATGCTTATGATGTATGCAAAAAGGGTAAATATCTTGTCAGTGGGGAGAGTCAGTTTAATGGACCTCATCCCTATTTTGTGAAATGTAGGGGATGTCATTCGTGGGTATGTCACTATTGTACCAATGTATGTTATGGATGTGGAGTCGAGGGACACTAATTAAGGTACTGCCCGGTCAACCTAAAGTACCAAGTAAGTCACTTCTTGCTACACCACATACTTCTCCTTGTTGTATACGTACATCTATAGTGAAAAGCCTACATAAACATGGTCTTAACAAGAGACTGAATCACAAAATATTGCATGTACCTACTCTTTGAACGAGATGCATTATTCGTGAAGCCTCTTTATCACAATTCTCTTATTTACGACCTCTTGAGGGATTGAGTTCCATAATGATTTTCTTGAAATGAGTTATAACTCTAGGTTAATACTTCCCACTTGCTTCCCCAAATTCTCAACAAAGGACTATACCCGACAAATTTCTTATAGGACCTTCTGATTCAAATAGATAACACATGCTCACTTGTGCTTGTGCATGCACCATCATAATGTTTACCTATATGGTATCGAATCTAATGTAAAGCAGCCCGGTGTTAAGATCTTTCTTGAGCCACACTCTCTCCCTCTCATGTGTATGTAGCTCATATAGTTTGAACAATCACTTCACTCACTTTTTGAACAATATCATAAACCCTTTTCACTGTCTAGTAACATAAGAGCATATCTTACGACCTATAATATGTGTGCATGTCAATTGAAATGGCTACTTGTCCGCATAAGGTTTCTCTCAAATTTGAGATCCTCACAAATTCATCGTAAGAAGATCTTTTGTTTGCCCATCTCTGTATAACTTTTATGTCTACTTGGACCATTCCACAGTAAGTAAATCACCTTGTTCCTAGTATTGTAGCTACCCATAAAGTGGCCTGATATTGCGATTTGAGAGTTAGTATGGCAGAAACATATCCAGCTCATAACAAGTGTTCATTTTCTCAATACACCACTACCACATGTTTTGACTGTGTTCCTTGGTTAGTAAGCTTATTGTGGTGGTCTCCCAACACTTGTTAGATAACCATGAGAGAGAGTGTTCTCCCATGATTCGCTTTAACACTTCCTTTCTCGTAGAATTATTAAGGGGGCTCTCCATTAAGACCGAATGAACCTTCGGGGTTATCATAGCATCATGTCTGCTTCTTATGTTTTTCCCATCCTCCAGTAGCATATGGGTAGTTATCAAGTGATAAAATCCATGGCAAACTCATTATGAACATTCACAAACCTTTCATGATTATTTTATAATGTCTCCCTGGGTTTCGTTATCTTTAAACACCCGGCTTCTAGAATCATTTACTATGACATTGTTACGTGCGGAGAATTTACTATCCTAAATATTCCACATACCTGGGTGGATAGGAGTTTTTGTCTCTCTCCCCGGAGCATCATATTAGTCATTAGAACCTCTCTAACCAATGCATGATTTAATCCAAATATTGAGATGTCCTAGCTACATGGTTTCACTCGTGTATGATTAAAGTTAAGTAGCTTTACCATGACCTTTCCCTCCCCACTTCAGGTGGATATTTCCGATTTTGGCACATATCATGAGCATATTGATTTGAAAGACAAGTTTATCGCATATCTAGTCCTCTCATATAGGATCAACCATCGAGAAGGGTTAAGCTGCTACGATAATAACCTTACAAGTGCTCAACCTCCTTTTAAACCTCGTGGGCTTGTGGCATAGATTCCTTGTGTCAAATACTGTTAAGAGCGTAATGCAAATTCATGATGTTTTTAAACCTTTATTACATTCGTGGCGAAAGAATCTTCTCCTATCAAGTTAAACTGATTTTCCCTACACTTAAGAAGACAGCTGGTGTCACGTACTTGGTTATGTCTTCTTAAGACTTACTATTTCCGAACAAAGCACGTATGGAATGAAACAATTATTACTCTACCTTTAATAACTCATCGTATTCAAAGAATGAGTGACACTAACGTCTTTATCCTCCCGATCATACCTCCTACATATCACATGTCTAAAATGACTCACTTCTTTTACATCTTAAGATCATGTACATGGTTCCATCGTTATCAATGTGTACTAGTTATAATTAACTCTATGCCTCATTTGTCGAATCAATGATGTCATCACAATGACTAACCATGATGGCTCTGTGAGTCGAGGAGGTCACCTCGAAGTCCAAGAGTGTTGTGGAAAGAAAATATTTTCACTTGTTTATATAGCCAAATGGTTATGGTTCGAAAGGTACTTTTATGTGTTATGATTTAAATATGTGCAGTTCATGTCCAAATACCGTTTTTGATAATATAATGCCTGTAATATTGAGATTAGTGTTGCTGATATATACTGTGATGCTTTGACGAGTTGTGGGTGTGTTGTTAGGGTGGTTTTGGTGATTCTCTGGCAGGTGGATAAGCACAATTACAGGGAAAACTCTACCAAAATTTCTGAACAATTTGGAAGTTAATCAAATTTGGGGGCTTGAGATGTTTGAAAGAAGAGTTAAGTTATGTTAGGTGTTGGGGAGGACTCTACTCTTCATTCGAGGATGAATGATCCTAAGAGGGGGAGGATGTAAGGCCCCATAAATTTTGCCAAGGAATTTAAGGTTTTGGTGTGCCGAGGTAGACTAATATGTTCGAAGGTAGTGGTTAATCTTCGCGGTGAGCCTGCTCGCTGTGGTACAGACATTTTGGGTTGAGGAATGCATCGAGGAGTTGGTAAATATTTTTGGCAGAAGAAGGAAATTATGCGGTCAGTTTCACGACCACAGATATGTTCTACGGGCCGCATAATCATCGCAGAGTTGAGCAGAAAACTAGTTGAATTTTGAAGGTTATTTTGCGGTCCATTATGCGATCGCATCCCAAGTAAGTGTTATGTTGAAAGATGCATATACTAAAAATGGGTTCCAATTTTTCCTATCCTATTATGACCCTTTTCGAAAATGTGTTTAAGTATGGTTTATGTATTGAAATGTTATGAAATCAATTAGTGTTTCAAATGAAAGTCTACTATGCTTAACTTGGAAAGAAAACCTAACGTGCTTAAGACTCATATTGCTCATATACATATTTGAGGTCTTGATTCCAAATGCCCATAATGTTTGGTAGCCTATGATGATGTTTGGAAGTGAAAAAAGTGAGAGTGAGATGTAAAACGTGGCCATGGTTGTTGTAACTAGTGCATTTGATTTGTATTCCTGTTTCAATCGTAAATCACCATGCTTTCCTTTATAAATATTTCCAATGTGATTTTAGTTCTTACATACTCATGAGCTGAAACTTTGTATTGTCCCTTTGGAAAAAGGTATTTCAAGAATAAGTGGTGTGTCACTCGTTTATGATTTTAACTCGTGCTTCAATTGCCAGTCATTTTGCTCCATTCATAGGATAGGAATCTATTATGTTAAAAGCCTTCATTACTAATGAACCTAAAATTGTGATTTCCGGAATGTTGTATATGTTGATGTCTATGATGATGGTCTTTGAAAGTAAAGAAATGAAAGTGTGGAATATGAAATACGGCCAACGTGCCATGAATGAAGAAACATACGTATGGCCAAGAGAGCCAAGGAAATAATGATGTTGTGAATGGTTGAGAGTACTAATGAAGCTACATATATGGTGTGAAAGGTTATGAGGTGAATTTATATGTACTTCTACTTCCCTTGTGTGCAACCAAAAAATATTTTTGGGAGTATCAGTAGCGAACGGAGGAAGGGTGGGTCGAAACGGCCCATACCCAAAACTACATATGCCGTTGTAGGAGTGGATTGTGATTATTCCCCTTATTTTGTTTGAGATTGAAATATTAATGTGATTATTCCCCTTAATTGGGATGAGATTGATGATAGCTATGAATTGGAAATGATGAAGCCGACCCACACGACATATGTGGGAAGGCGGCATAACCGATCGGGTGGAGATCGGACGCCATGTCGCACACATGGTGGTTCCTACTCGTGGTAACACCTTTTATTTAGTATCACTTGATCTCCCAACCAAAAATAATATTATTTTTGTATGTTGAAAAATTGTTATGTTTTAACTTGGCATTTAGATATTGTTGATTGTTACTTGCCGCTTCCATGGTTTTCCCCTTCTTATTTTGGCATTCTATTTCGAAAGAGGACAATGAGCTTTACATACTGTTCCTAGTCCACATGTACTAACGTACCTTTTGCCGGGGGTATTGCATCTTCAATGGATGCAGGTGGTTCGTCAACAGGCAGCCATGATCCTCGTTAGCAGTTACTCTCTATCCAGTAGGTTTTGGTGAGCCCTACTCTGTTCCGGACCTTATGTCACTTGACATTGTATTTTGCGTTTTGAGGTATAGTAGGGGCCTTGTCGCCGGCACATTCATACTGCTCTTATGTTGTACTTAGATGCTCCGTAGACATATTGTGGGTGGTGTACGATGTTGGGTAATGAACTAGAAGGGTTGGTAATTGGCAAACATGTTTTCCCTCTTAATTTTGAACTTGTAATATTTTGAAAATTGTAAAATGAATAACCTTTGAGTAATGGAAAAGAATGTGAAGCACTTGATTCTTCTCATGTATATTTCTTGCGACTAATTCTTAAATTGTTCATGGGTAAGATTGGGTAGAAGGCATCAAGTAGTTTTGGTTAACCGGGGTATCTCGGTCGAGCGTCGGTCGTGCTCCCCGAGTTTGAGGCGTGACAATATTTGTACTTGTTGGCATATTTGGATGGGGTCCCGAGGGGCTCAGGTGTATTTTGGGTCATTGGTTGAGAGACTAGTTAAGTTAAGTATTTGGAGTTTGACCACACTCAACATTGGGCCAAGACGACCTCTTTTAGTTGTTTTGAGTGCGCGAGTAGGTTCATAGGGTGTTTATGATTGGAATGCATATACAGTCTGTGTTCGGAGGGTTCCAGATGAGTTTCAGGTGCTTAGACTAAGATTTTGCAATTGCTTAATTTTCTGGTGTAACAATTCTGAAATTACCGGTTATGTCCCTTAAGTTCGTCCATAAGTTTCAGACTGCCTTTAAAACTTCAAACTATCATATCTCTCTTATTTTAAAGCCAAATTAGGCAATTAAAAAGAGTATCTTGGGTGGAATCTCGTAAGGATTATATTGGGCTTATCAAAAGTGAGTTTTGAGATCATCTAGTATTTGATTCAGGTTGGGACAACTGCTGCATTTTTTACTTGTTTCGAAATTTAGTCTATTTTTCTCACAAAATTTTGGAGCTCGGGAAGAGGCAATATTTAAAGAGATTTTCATCACTACTTTATGGGTAAGTATATATATATATATTGATTTTCCATGGATTTCTACTCCTAAAATATGGATTTTTAGTGTAAAATTTGGGAATTTTGTCTACAAGATAAGAAAGTATATTTTGGGGTTTTGAATATTTATTTGAATTCGAATATGGAAAGTAATCACATACTTGGACTCGACTAGTTATGGGTCATCGAGATTAGGTATTGGTTTCAAATTTCAGGCATGCAGGATCGAATTGACTCTTGTTGACTTTATGAGAATTCATCAAAGATCGAAGCTCCATTGATTGAGATTGCTTCCTATAGCATTGTTTGGCTTACATGGATGATGTTTGACTTGAATTTGCGTGGTTGTAGGGCTAGAGCAAGGTTTTGATGCAATTTGAGGTTGAAGACTAACCAGATGAGGTAAGTGTCTTGCCTAGCTTTGGTTTAAAGTACTTTTTTCTAGCGACCCGACCGTTCGTTTTGAACTCTAGCATGTCATCCGGTGTCACGACCCAAAATCCAACTAGTCGTGATGGAACCTAACCCAACCCGCTAGGTAAGCCAGTTAGTAACAATCCAATTCAATGAGATTTACTGATAAAATAAATGATGAACTAACTAAACTTTTATACACTTCCTAAGGACTGGTAGTACAAATCACGAGCTTCTAAGATTTCGAGTTTACAAAGCCAGTATGAAATAAATACATCATCTGTTTGAAATATACAGGAACAGATTAATAACTCTAAAGCTACTAAGAACAAGAGGCATTTATGACCGAAACGCAGGTACATCTTCAATGCCACCTCCCACCATACACAGCAACATCAGCCTCCAAATTTTACACGCAAGTTGCAGAAATGTAGTATGAGTACAGCTGACCCCATGTACTCAATAAGTAACAAACCTAACCTTAGGTTGCAAGTAGTAACGAGCTTGGACAACAGTCAGACTCCAACACCAACAGCCAGGAACAACTCGTAACAACACGAATAAAGCAATACAAGTAATAACTCAAATATGTGATGCTGATCTCGTTCACAGTTCCGAAAAATAGGCATGCTTTTCAAGTATAACAGTAAAACCCAATTCTTTCGCCGAAATCACCAAAATATGAGTACATCTGAAAATTGTGATTTTTCCTAAAAACTTTCAAAAATAGATAAGATGTTTTATTATCAGATGACATGAGAAAAGTACATCTCTATGCCTACATGCCAATGTGCATGTGAAGTCACGAATGTCACAATGTCGTACAAGATGAGGAAATGCATCTCAATTCCTACATATCAAGTATGCATGCCAACTATAATTCAACATAGTGATAAAACCATATAAATACACATGGAGTATCTATTCGCTCAGCCCTCCCAGTCACTCAGTCCCCACAGTCACTCAGTCCTCATAGTCGCTCGACACTCGCGCTCGGCACTCGTACTTGACACTCGTACTTGACACTCGCACTCGCACTCAGTAGGTACCTGCACTCACTGCTGGTAAGTTAGACTCCGGAGGGGCAGATCTTGCCCAAGTGCTAATATAAGCAAATCATGGCATGAATAAATAAAGCTTGCTGCAACGTGCAACCCGATCCTATAAACGTCCTCACAATTAGGCCCTCGGCCTCACTCAGCCATCAATCTCTCCAGTCTCTCTGCCTCAGAAATCTCATGCCAATCAGCCCAAACAATGATAATATGATGCGAGACAAATGATAACAGAGACTGAGATATGATATGCAATGAATGAGTATGACTGAGTATGTAATTGCAGTTTAAGCAAATAACTCAACAAAATAAATGAACTCAGTAGGTCCCAACAAAATAAGCATATAGCCTAAACAGGGTTTCTAACATGGATCACAGCTCAATTACTCTAGCAAGTAGAAAGTTCATGGATAGAAACAAGATTAGGTTACTACACAGTACCATAAAATCAATCGAGTCATAATTCACACGGTGCACGCCCACACGCAGTCACCTAGTATGTGTGCCACCTCAACACCAAATACATAACACGTATATTCAGGGGTTCATACCCTCAACACCAAGTTTAGAAGTGTTATTTACCTTGAACAAGTCGAATCCAATACCGAGCAAGCAAAACAATACTCTAGAAATGCCATCCTGCGCATACCAACCTCCGAACGACTCAAAACTAGTCAAAAGCAACTCAAGAACATCAAATAATGCCTAAGGAAACAAACCCAATTGATAAAGGTCAAATCTTTAATCAAATGCATAAAGTCAACCCAAATTCAAACCCAAGCTCGCACCTCGGAACCCAACAAAAATCATAAAATCGGACAACCCACTCCATTACGAGTCCAATCATACTAGTTTCACTCAAATCCGACTCCAAATCAATGCTCAAAACTCGAAAATTCACTTTATGAAATTTTAGACAAAAAACCCCCAATTTATCTTTTGAAATTATCAACCAAATGCCAAAAACGAGGATAGATTCATGAAATATAATCAAAACCGAGTAGAGAACACTTACCCTAATCCATATGGTGAAAATCGCTTCAAAAATTGTGTCAATCTGAGCTCCATAGCTCCAAATATGCAATAAATGGCCGAAACCCCCAAAAATAGAGTACTTATAATCACTAAACGAATTAATGAATCGCGATCGTGGAAATACTATTGCGATCGTGAAGAGGAAAAATGCACTGCCCCAGAAATACTCTATGCGATCGCAGAACAACCATCACGATCAAGAAGAACAAAAGCCACTACCACCAAAATGCAATGCGCGTTCGCGACACTAGCCACCCAAATGCGATGACCACAGAAGACAAAGCTCCGTGAACGTGACCCATATAAAGCGATCGCATTGAAGAATCCTCCAGCTCTCAGCTGCCCAGTCTCAACACTATGCAATTACGATCCTCATCCGCGAACGCAGATAGTAACCCACACAGTCCTACGCAAATACGGTCATCCAATCGTGACCGCGATGAAGAAAGTTCCTAGCTATAGATTTCCTCTACGCGATCGCATCCCCATATTCACAATCACGAAGGACAATCGAGGCATCAACAACCAGCAATGAAAATATGAAGAAAAGTGGTCCGAAATCAATCCGAAACATGCCCGAGCCCCTCGGGACCCCGTCCAAACATACCAACAAGTCCCATAACATAACACGAACCTACTCGAGGCCTCAAATCACGCATAACAACATCAAAACCACAAATCGCACCCCAAATAGAACTTAATGAACTTTAAACTTCCAAAACTCGTGCCGAATCATATCAAATCAACACTGAATGAACTCAAATATTGCACACAAGTCCTAAATGATATAACGAAGCTATTCCAATTCTTGGAATCACAATCCGAACCCGATATCATCAAAGTCAACTCTTGGTCAAATTTATGAATATTCCAAAAATTTCAAACTCTCGCCAATTAATGCCGAAACCTTCTAGAAATATCCAAATGCAAATCCGGGAATACGCCTGAGTCCAATATTACCATCCGGACCTAACGGAACCATCAAAACTCCAATCCGAGGTCAAAATCTAAAAAGTCAAACTTAGTCAACTCTTCCAACTTAAAGTTTCAATCATGAAATTCATTCTTCCAAACTAATTTCGGAACACTTGAAAACCAAAACCGACGACACACAAATATATCTTACGAAGCTAATCAAGACTCCAAATAGCTGAACGAATTGCTAATGTTAAAAACGATTAGGTCGTTACATTCTCCCCACTTAAACATATGTTCATTCTCGAACGTGCCCAGAGTCATTCCCAACCAACAAATCGTCGTGTAACCTTACCATACACATACCGGGGGGTGATCCCACATCACCCCAATCAATGCAAGCCTGACAACATAACATAACTATAGATCATTACTTAAATCCAGTCTGTAAGCCTTAGAACCCAATTTTCAACATCTGGAATTCCTTCCAAGACCCGAATATCGCATCTGCACATTGTATAAGTCTGAACAAGCTATATCGAGCCATAACAATAACCCAAGATTAATCACATAATATACCACATAAATCACATACTTGTCGCAATAATTCCCGATCACAGTAGCTGCTCAAAACAAACCCAATACCAGTAATGAACCTTATATCAAGTTAAACCTCATTCGAAACCTTCGTATACTGCCGATGATGAAAGAAACACGTAGAAACTCATAACTACTCATTAGATCAACAATTAATGGAGCCCTTTCGCCTAACCAGAACCATAGCCCCAAATTCTAAGCTTACCTCCGATATTACTCTTCCCAACACACTATAATCAAATTTGATAGCAATTAATTCAGGCCCAAAGACTTCATCTCATAAAATACAAGCTACTCTACTGACATGCCACATCAATACTACCTAGAGCCACAAACCGTGCAATCCGTGCACCAACACGCAATAATTCAAATGCACCCAAAAATGAAAAATGACTCAAACGAGAGAACCGTCTCGCAAGCTCCACAAGTACCACCACAACACAATGATAAGAACCCATCACACACAGTAGAATAAAAATACACAAATCTAACACTAAGGATCATATCCCAATATAGCCCCGCTACAATGCGTAACACATCTAAACACCTGCCCAGATGAAATATCCGAAGTCACCATGATGAAAATTAACAACTACACGCAATTCGATATCAAATACACAAAGTATGACCACAACCATGGAGAAGCAAATAGCATAATATACCACGACCCGGAGAGAAAATAACCAAGGTGCAATCAACCATTCAACACCCCAATAACCATCTCGCTCAAATGCCGCTACAAGGCCCGGACAGAACCACATCATGTGTGCATATAACCAATAAATCACAACCCCTCGTAGCATAGAAGAGTAAGGCATAAAACATATCAGAACACGAACAAGCTCAACTCTAGCCGAATGACATAACTTTCAGTAATAACGGTGCTGAGTCAACAAATCTGACCCGGTGTAGAACACACATCCTCCTCGGGTCATCCCTAAATGGATAAATGGACCTCCAAAAGGCCACAATGACCTAACCATAGCACGTACCATCATCTAGCTAACTTTGGCCACATCTTCACAGTCCGCAACCCCGAAACAATCTGCTTCTGAGAACTCCCAGTCTCCAAATCCATGGAACGCATGAATCACCATAGCCGATCCCAACTCCACCACTTGAATGACTAACACATCTATCATACATAATTATCCCCACGAGAAATACTTCTATAATTCTTCCATGTTGCATAGCAAAATTTGAACTATGCGAGTACCACAATACTAATAAAGCATCTGTAAGCTAAAACACAATGCACCTTCTAAAATGCGCACCCTTCTCAGGCAATACCAAGTAGTAATAGCATTCACTAAATATCCGAAACCGTCCATATTGTTCAAAATTCATGACATTCCCTCCAAAACTGAATCGTCACCTTGTACATGCAAATCTCAATCACACAGGACGCACCTCTATCATGCCATCATATAACAAGTACGAGAATCTCATAATCAACTCTGAGATACCAGCAGAACATATAACCGATCAGTTAAAAACCTTCAATTTGATCACATCCAAGAGAAAATTACAGTACGCAACATGCTCCTCACACCGGTAGGAAATATTCATCTCAAACTATGATAGAAACCATTGAGAACTCTTCGAAACCCATTTGCACATAACCAAGCCATCCGAACTGAATCTGTCTAACTCAACCAAGCCACGCAGGTTGCCAAACCCAAGAGTATTGCCATCAAAACACCTGTAGGGATTGACCACATCATAAGTACCCAAAGAACCGATTATATCTATTACCGTGCTGATCCAACCTATTACTAAGTTGTCATATTTCTTCGAGTTCCTTCCGAATTACCCTTAAGTTGACACTTCTCCTTGCCAGAACACCACGATCCTTACCCAAAGCTCACCACAAGAGATCCTAGCATAAAACCACACCGCCCTAATGCCCATAAGCTGTTGTATTACTTCTTGAGAGTCCCAAAAGTACCACAATCGAGACACCCACTCTGAAGAGACCTTCTATGAATATAAAAGCGTTTCCTTCACCTTCCAGATACTGAAATATAGAATCCATAATGATATAGAAATACTACGAGTCTTGACACCATCCAATGCAAATCTCATATTCTAGCCATATACCCATATGAAATTCTCAATTGCTACATATAAATCTTGAATCCACTAGAACCTTCTCGAGAGTCATCCACTCTGCTCAAATCTCAATTGCACTGCCCAAACGGGCCGAACGACCTGTGCCCCATTAGCATGACAACACCCAAAGAAGTAATCCACACCTCTAAGCAACCGAGTAAATCCCTACTCCATAAACACAACATCCGTCACGAATAACAAGCTCAAATCATTCTGTGATTTCCATATACCCATAAAGTGTAATACACCATGCATCTAGAAATTTCCTTGCTTAAGTCATCCTCAAAACCAACCTCTGCAAGCCATAGCCGATCCACAAGTATGCTCAGACCGAAACCAATACAACATTAACCATGTAACCAAATCGTCGATAGCAGACTCCCCCACTTGGCTTAAAGCCATAGATCAAAACACTCGATAACTCACAATGCCTATACTTTATTACTGCCATAATACCGCTGCGAGATTCAACTAAATCCTTCATAATCTCAAGTAACACAAACTATATAGTACCTCAAATCATCTACTAAGCTCGCATTCATCCTCGTGACGGTCAGGTCAACTTTCTCAACCAATCCAAACTCAAATCACAACACCTATACCCACTGGGAGAAAAATAAGCCTCCATATGTCACCATAAGGATCACACATCCGTAGATTACCCTGCAGGTGATAACCCACCTGCTTAGCCTCAAACTGACATCTCTCTATACCCTTTTACAGCCACAACTACTATGCAATCACTTAATCTTCCTGAGTTTGAACTCATCAATAAGATATGAAAATCTACTTCGACCCACCAATGAAATAACATGAAAGAATCCCTCAAAATCCTCATAACTCCAAACAGTATAACACATCCATAGAAATCAATCACCCAATAGCACTTTTTGCATCCCAAGCAAACTCTTCTCAACACATTCAAACCATCCGAACACATCTCGCAGTCACATCATACTCATCATATAGCCATCCAACCACTTATCGAGCCACAAACTCCACTCATATGGACGCTACTGTACATATCGGTCCAAAAGCAGGTTCTCACACAATCGAAATCATCATGCTCACGTTATGGTTAAAACCCAGCTTCAAGTCTTCCAGACTGGCCCATCATTGGCATATAGAAAATACATCTCGCACCTCATCCATGGAATCACAAGCCTTCGATGCACAGCTGATATCGAGCACTCATGTATGCATACATTTCAAGCTGAATCAATACCGCATGATAAATAAAGAAAGATGGGAAGTTTATCCTAAATGACATGTAGCCTCTCGAAGATAGGTATGGACGTCATCATATCGATCCGCAAGATTCTACTAGACACTTGCCCATGACTTGTAGAACCTATGAACCTAGAGTTCTGATACCAACTTGTCACGACCCAAAATGTAACTAGTCGTGATGGCACCTAACCCAACCCGATAGGTAAGCCAATTAGCAATAATCTAATTCAATGAGATTTACTGAGAAAATAAATGAAGAAATAATTGAATTTTTATGCACTTCCCAATGAATGGTAGTACAAATCATGAGCTTCTAAGATTTATAGTGTACAAAGCTGGTATGAAATAAATACATCTTTTGTTTGAAATATACATGAGTAGATTAATAATTTTAAAGCTACCAAGAACAAGAGGCAGCTATGACCAGAATGTAGGTACATCTTCAATGTCAGCTCCCGCCATACACAACAACATCAGTATTCAAAATATGCACGCAAGGTACATAAGTGTAGTATGAGTACAACCGACCCCATGTACTCAATAAGTAACAAACCTAACCTTAGGTTGAAAGTAGTGACGAGCTTGGAAAACGGTCAAAGTCCAACACCAACAGCCACAAACAACTCATAACAACATAAATAAAGTAGTACAAGTAATAACTCAAAGATGCTCAACTCAGCTCGTTCACAGTTTCGGAAAATAGGCATGCTTTTCAAGTAAAACAGTAAAACCCAAATCTTTCACCGAAATCACCGAAATATAAGTAAATCTGAAAAAGTGATTTTTTCCAAAACCTTTCAACAACAGATAAGATGTTCCATTTTCAGATGGCATAAGTAAAGTACATATCTATGCCTATATGTCAATGTGCATGTGAAATCATGAATGCCACAATGTCGTACAACATGAGGAAATGCATCTTAAAACCTACATACAAAGTGTGCATGCCAACTGTAATGCAACGTAGTGATAAAACCATATGCATACTCTTTGAGTATCAATTCACTCAGCCCTCATAGGCACTCAGTCCTCACATTCACTCAGTCCTTATAGTCATTAGTCCTCACAGTCGCTCGACACTCGCTCTCGACAATCGCACTCGTCACTCGCACTCAGCACTCGCACTTGCACTCACTACTAGTAAGCCAAACTCCGTAGGGGCGGATCCTGCCCAAGCGCTAATATAAGCCAATCATGGCATGAATCAATAAAACCTCTTATAATCAGGCCCTCGACCTCACTCAAACATCAATCTCTCTAGTCTCTCATGTAAGGCCCTATAAAACGTTTTCTAATGATTTAAGACTTTATAGTGCACCAACAATAATTGGGAATAATATTTTTAAGTTCTAAAGGAGACCTATGGGATAGAACCATATTATTTTTACTTGAAAATGCATATGGAGAGTGTTTTGGAACATATTAAGGAGGTTTGTAAGTGGGAAGAACTTGTTTGGAATGAGTTGGAAATATAAAGTGGAATAGATGTCAAAATTTTCACAATACTTGATTTTGAACGGGTATAACTCTCTTAATATAAAGATAGTTTCAATGACTTTTGCCCCTAGAGTGTAGCCCTTCGAGTCTGGTTTCAAATGCATTAAAACATTTGTCAGTTGGATATTTCTACAAGACGTTATGATCAAATTACTAAAATAAGGCAGGCAGAACAAGGAAAGTCTAGCTTAGGGTTTAAGGCCTTAAATTGCGCCTCGAGATCTCCACTTTTTGCATGTGTACCCCATATGGCTATGGATGAGGATAAAATTGTATAATCATGGTTTCATACTTATATGAAGTTTTGGAAGTGAATTGGGGTCTACATCATAGCAAGGTATCGAAGGAGGGTAAGTTGGAAAACGAGAAATATAGGAAGGATGAATCTAGGGGGCTCGTCTGAACTCATGCGCTGCACAGGTTTGAACGAGAAAGGACCCCCAGTCATTTAAAAAAATAGCGAAGTATTGCCCCAGCACGCGAACTTGAATGAGAGCTCGTCCATGTCTGCGCGACGCATGAGGATGGACAAGCTAAGCCTGAAGCCTTTATAAAATGCATTTCGGCATCTCACTTCCCCCATTTCTCTTGGCCGATTCTTGGAGCTCCTCTCCACTCTCTCAAGACTCCCAACTCCCTCATCATCAAGGTGAGAAATCCCTACTATTTTGGTGTTTCATTTAATCAATTCCACCATACAACTAACCAAATCCACCATGGAATCATTAGATTTTCAAGGAATCTTCCCAAGAGCTCAAGTGACAACTTTGTAAGATTCACCCCAAAGGTAATTCCATCTCCTTGGACTTGCAGGCATGACTTAATAATGAATATATGAGTAGAAATTTAGGGCTAGAACTTATTGCATTGTGATCGGAAGCCATAGTTTCACCAATTGGAATTTATAGAATTTGTAGAGAATGAAAAGTGATTTATGTGATGAATTGGTTGGTCGGGGATGGATGGTAAAACATGAATACATTGTTGGAGGTCATAAACTATTAAAGTCTGGTTATAATATGAATTTGTGGGGCAAAGAGTGGGTATTGAATAAAGAGATATCATCAAAGAAGGTTGTAGAGAAATGTGCACACTCAATGTTTGATAAAATGCCTAAGTTAGCTGAATGTTATGAACCCCTTCCTAATGATGGTCCAATTTGACCATGTTTCTATAGATTGATGTTGCCAAGGGTATTGGAACATTGTAGCAACTCTAACGAAAGCTCTTTCGAGGTATGTTGGCTAAACTCCTCTCTTAGAATTTGAATTCCCACGATGATCTTGCAAGTCCTGAGTTGTCCATTATGAATTGACTTTTCTGAATAAGTTTGGCGTCAGATGATGTATAAATATATGAATATGTTCAAAATGTGTTTCGAATATTTTTATCATATTGTGCTATTCTTCGGGAGGGTATTTGAAGTATGAGTATGCATTAAAATGTTCTGACTTCAAGTCAAGTCCAAATGAAAGTGATCACATCAAATTGTACAAGAGATCATATGTGCCTAAGACCCTAATTTTCTCACGTATGTGTTTAAAGTCTTCATTTGAAAGGCCTTGTTATTGATTATCCTTGATAATGATTGAAAGTGGAATAGTGAGATTGAATTATGAAGTACGACTAATGTGCCAAGAATGATATTGCGTTATGGCCAATGATGCCAATAAAATGAATGACATGAAAAAGAGTATGAATTGAGTGGTAAATACTTTTAATAATAAATGCCTTGGGAGTATCGTTTATCCACTGAGGATGGGTAGATCCAAATAACCTAACCCCGAAACTACACGTGCCGGTGTAGGAGTGACTGAGGGGTAAATCCCCGTGCTAATGTGATGAGACTATTTCCCCTTATATGGGATGTGATTAGTGTGTTGAGATGTTTTCTCCTTACATGGAATGAGATTATTGCTAGCGAGATGTGATGTGATGTGGATCCACATGGCATTGTGGTGAAATGGATGCCATGCCGAGCACATGGTGGTATTGTCAGTGTACATCTCAGGGTGAGACAGTTTAGCCGATCAGGCTGAGATCAGACTCCATGCTAAAATATGGTGGTGTATCGGTGCTAAAGATCTCCCAACTTAAATTACTTGAAATTTACCTTTCCCCTAACTTTACACCTTGTTACTGTTTGAGTATTTTATTGATTCCATGTTTTATTCTCCGTTTTCTATTACTCGTTCTATTGAGAAGGTATTTAGTTTTACATACTAGTACTATTCCATATGTACTAACGTCCCTTTTGCCGGGGGAGCTGCATCTCTAATGGATGCATGTGGTTCCATATTAGGTGGTATTGATCAATGATAGCATCACACCCTCTCCTCAGCTGATTTGGTGAGCCCCACTTCATTTCGGGGTCCTGTATCTTCTATCTTTTGTACATAGCATTTTGAGGCATAGTCGGGGCCTTGTTGTTGGTACTGTCATAGCACTTTTTGTTCCTGTTAGAGGTTCCGTAGACATAGTGTGGGTTGTGTATTAGCGTGAGAAAGTTAAACTAAAGATGTCGTAATTGTATCTCATGCTTCCACTGTAAAACTATAGTTGTGAAATGTATTATTTTTTAGACTTATAAATGAAGTAACTAATGGTGATAAAACTAGTGTTGTTCATGAACCCTTATGATATTAATTAATGAAGTTTATATTCTCTTTATTTATGGGTGAGTTGGGTAGAAGGAAATCCAGCAGGTTTGCTCGGCCAGGTTAACTCGGTTGAGCGCCGGTCGAGCTCCCCGAGGTCGAGCGTGACAAACTTGGTATCAGAGCCTAAGGTTTTAAAGTGTCCTAGGATGTCTCTGAGCTGTGTCTGGTATATTCTTTCTTATTGGTATGTTGTCAACCACATCTATAATTAGGAGGCTACTTGGACATTTAGGAATGTTACCCTTCTTCAACTCTCTAGATCGTGCGATAGAGCTTGACTATAAGATTGTCTTCTAACTCGTGCGTTGTGGCTCAGGGTAAGTCTAAATGTTCTTCCGTCTATTCCGAGTAATATTGTCATATGACATGACGAATGGGTAGAGGCCTGAATATTAAAGAGATGGCACATGTATCATGTTGAATGAATGGTATGGACACATAAGAGATAAGT
Source organism: Nicotiana tomentosiformis (assembly GCF_000390325.3). Classification (NCBI taxonomy): domain Eukaryota; kingdom Viridiplantae; phylum Streptophyta; class Magnoliopsida; order Solanales; family Solanaceae; genus Nicotiana; species Nicotiana tomentosiformis. Next base: position 82,607,595 of record NC_090816.1, on the reverse strand, counting down.
TTATATTACCCGGAGCATAGTTTATATGAAAAAAGTACTAAAAGTGATTACCCACCTCCAAATAGACATTGTCATGATAACTGAGACATAGGCTTAACTAGTACATGTGGATAGTGTGGGACCCATATATATTATCCTAAGATGTAAAAGAAAATTTGTTATATAGGCATGTGGTATATGAAAGGCATGACTTGGAGGGTAATAATGATAGTGTAGGTCTCTCACAGGAGACAAGAAATTATGAAAGGGATAACGATGAGTTTTTTATGCCCATATGTGACTTGTTAGGAGAACATAAAAGTATATGTCATAAGATGTCCCTTTGAGTATAAGGAGAGTCAATTGAACTCACAATGAGAAAACCCTTGCACCATGAATGTTATAACAGTCCCAGAAATGTACGAAGTTGTGTTACACTCTTAAAAGACATTGACATAGGTAATTTGGGTCCCCAAGTGGGAAAGGAAGGGACATAGTGAGGCTACTTAAGTACAATAAAACAAGAGTGGAACCATGTATCTATGACGTTTGAATATTTTGTTGAAGATATATATAGTCTAGAAAAGTGGTAAGGGTTAATGTGATTCTCTGAAAAGATATGCTAATGATAGACCACTAGTACACCAAGAATGTGGAAGGTTAAGAAAAGTAAATTCTTCATACATGACATGGTCAACGATCCTAGGAACTAAGGGAGAGAAAAAGGGATAAGAGTAAGGCTTGCAAGAGGGTTTTATACTTGTTAGAGAGTCAAGGACAATGGAACCCAAGAAAGTACTATAGATCAAATGCGAAAGGCTTGGGAGTATTTAGAATGAGTTAATCAGGGATTTGCGATTTAGCTAAATTTTCAAGACTCTAAGAAAGACGGAACGAGTGGGAGAAATAAATGTGATGCTATAATAACCCAAGAGTTCATTTGGACTCGATGGAGAGTCTCTTAAGAATCTTACAAGTAAGGGAGTGTTAAGTGATACATGGAAGAACACACTTTCTCACGGGAATCTCAACAAGTGTCGAGAGGCTAGCATGATGAATTCACCACTAAGGGAAAGGACCACGTAACATATGGGAGACTGCATAACTATTCATTAACCAAGAAGAATGAGTCAAGAAGGATTGGAAGAAAATCTATAAATTTAGATGGTCATAGTTATCGTACAACAATTCGTACTAGGATTGTGGACTTGCCTAGGGCACAAGTGTTAATAGAAGGTATAAAGAACCAACCATAATGCAGCCGACTTGGGTGACACTGAAGATCAATTAAAAGATGTAGAGGTAGTTCATGTCTACATATTGCAATGGAAATTGAGACTACTAGTGATGAAGTGGTGGTGTGGTAAACTCAATAAGCCAAGCACAATGATACTACGAGTTTATGGGAGATGTGTGTGTGGATACAATAAGGCTATTAATTAAGCATTAAGGTCAAAATGGGATGGGAATAAATGTTCTGGTCGCAAAGAAAAGATAGTACCAGCATATTATCTAGACCAAAAGGGTGATCACAAAGGAAAAAAAACAACACAATCTACCAAATGAACAAAGGGAAATGTTTGAAACAAATTGAGAGAGGATGAATACTTGTTACAAACCAGGCATGTTTAACATAATAGCTCTAAAGCTGCAATACCAAGAAATACCATTGGTAGCCACAATATTGGGAATAAGGTGAGTTACTTATATAGGATGGAATCAGGTGGACTAAGTCTTACACTTAGAAGGAAAACAAGAACTCATTGTTGAAGGATTCAGGAGGATCTCAAGTTTTAAAAAAAGGCCATATTCGGGCCAGTGACTCTTTTGAATTGAATATGTATAAAGAGTGTTGAGATGTGCTTTGTAGGTGTTTAATAGTAAAGAGGGATCGTGAGAATGTTCACAAAGGAACTAGAGTGACTTCTTAAATCCTATAAGGCACATAAGAAGAAAAGAGATTGGCTAAGAAGGTCTGAGCACAATGTTGCTTTACATTTGATGCGATGTCATGCAAGTTAATGTTACGAGGGTGTGTGCACAAGCTAGCGGATGTTATTCATTTGAAATAGAAGGTTCTATAAGAAACTCATCGAGTAAAGTCCTTTGTTGAGAATTTTTAGAAGTAAGTTGCAAGTATTAACAAATGGTTGTAACTCTATCAAGGAAATTATTGTAGAACACAATTCCTAAGAGGTCATATGTAAGAGAAATGTGATGAAGATGTTCTACTAATGATGCATCTGGTTCAAAAGTATGTACATGAAATTTTTGGTGACTCAATGTTACGTTAAGATCATATTTATGTTGCCTCTTCAATATATATGTCCATATATGACATGGGAAGTAATCTATTATTCATAATGATGTAATTTTGTATATCGGATCATGATTGGGGCAATGAGTGGAAACAACAACTTATTTTGATGGGTATAGGGTCAATGAAGGTCGTGGTCAAGCATTTTATCGTATATTGGGTTATTGTTGCACTATGTGGTGCCTCGTTTGGAAAGAGAAATAGATCTCCCATGGGATGGCCTAAAGTTGGTGTACAGAGTTGATAGGGACATACATCATTCACTAAGATATGGCAAAAGTCAAGATCGTCAAGGAATGGTTGAAGAAGGCTAAAGGTCGTCAAAAGTTCTATTCAGATGTTCGACATAGAGATTTGGAGTTTTAGGAAAATGAATTTGTATTTCTAAAGAGTTTCCCCATGAAAATGCTATGTGATTTGTTAAGAAATGGGAATTAAGTCTATGATATATTGGGTCATATACAATCTTGAGGAAAATTGGCCAAGTTACCTATGCGCTTGAATTACCTCATGAGTTGTCCTCCATGCATCTCGTATTGCATGTGTCTCTATTAAAGCAAATGATTGGGGATCCGCCACTCATTGTCCTTATGGTGAATGTTGGAATTAATAAAGGTTTGACCTATAAAGATGTTCCTATTGCCATCTTTTGTAGACAAGTTCGAAAGCTGAGAACCAAGGGAGTTTCATCCTCATGGCGTTATGGTGGGAAAAGCATGTGGAAGAAGAGACTTACGAGGCGGAAGAATTTATGAGGAGGAGATAACCTCATTATTTGTAGGACAAAGTAATAGTATGTAAAGACTATTGAGAGCCCTCTTCTTGTGGATATGATATTTTATGCTCATGTATGTGCGCCTCCATGGCTTAGAGCAGTTACATAAGTTAAAAACAATGAAATGGTAAGAAATGGTGTGTTTAGTGCTATGTGTACTTATGATGATTTCTATGGCATGTGGATATGTTTATGTGGTTGGTTTATCTAAATCTTTGACAGGTGGATAGACCTATATATAAAGGAGACTCTGCAAATAATTTTTGAAAATTTGGGGAGTTAGTTAAATTTTGAAGAACTAAGGCTTGAGTGTAAGTTATGAACCATTAAAATGATGGTTTAGGGGTAAAGATAATGACTCTCTACTTAGACAAGGCTTGTGGAATTTTCAATAAATCGATTAAGGTTTGAGAACTAAAGGAGATGAATAAGAGGCAAAAAAACTTAAGTACTCTCTCTAAAAGATCCAACATACGAGGATGAATGTTCCCAAGTGGGAAAGAATGTAAGGCCCTGTAAAACTTTTCTAATGATTTAAGACTTTATAGTGCACGAACAATAATTGGGAATAATATTTTTGAGTTCTAAGAAAGAACTATGGGATAGAACCATATTATTTTGACTTGCAAATATATATGGAAAGTGTTTTGGAACATATTAAGGAGGTTTGTAAGTGGGAAGAAGTTGTTTGGAACGAGTTGGAAATATTAAGTGGAATAGATGTTAAAATTTGCACAACACTTGACTTTAAATGGGTATAACTATCTTAATATAAAGATAGTTTCAATGAATTTTGCCTATAGAGTGTAGCCCTTCGAGTCTGGTTTCAAACGCATCAAACCATTTGTCATTTAGATATTTCTACAAGAAGTTATGATCCAATTACTAAAATAATGCAGGTGGAACAAGGAAAGTCTAGCTAAGGCTTTAAGGCCTTAAATCGCGCCTCGAGAACTCCACTTTTCGCATGTGTACCCCAGATGGCTATGGATGAATATAACATTGTGTAATCATGGTTTCATACTTATATGAAGGTTTGGAAGTGAATTGGGGTCTACATAATAACAAGGTATCGAAGGAGGGTAGGTTGGAAAACGAGAAATAAAGGAAGGATGCATCTAGGGGCTCGTGTGAACTCGTGCGCCACACGGGTTTGAACGAGCAAAGACCCCCAGTCATTTCACAAAAAGAGAAAAGTATTGCCCCAGCATACAAGCTTGAATGAGAGCTCGTCCATGTCAGCACGACGCACGAGGATGGACAAGCTAAGCCCGAAGCCTTTAAAAAATGCATTTCGGCAGCTCACTTCCCCCACTTCTCTTGGTCGATTCATGGAGCTCCTCTCTACTCTCTCAAGACCCCAACTCCCCCCATTATCAAGGTGAGAAATACCTACTAGTTTGGTATTTCATTCCATCAATTCTATCCTACAAATATCTAAATCCACCATGGAATCATTATATTTTCAAGGAATCTTCCCAAGAGCTCAAGTGAGGACTTTGTATGATTCACCCCCCAAAGGTAATTCCATGTCTTTGGACTTGCAGGCATGTCTTAATAATGAATATATTAGTAGCAATTTAGAGCTAAAACTTATTGCATGATGATCGGAAGCCATAGTTTTACCAATTTACATTTTTATAATTTGTTGAGAATAAAAAGTGATTTGTGTGATGAATTGGTAAGTTGGGGATGGATTGTAAGACATGAATACATTATTGGAGGTCATAAACTATTAAAGGCAGGTTGTAATATGAATTGGTGGGCATAGAGTGGGTATTGAATAAAGAGATATCATCAAAGAAGGTTGTAGAGAAATGTGCACACTTAATGTTTGATAAAATGCCTAAGTTAGCTGAATGTTATGAACCCCTTCCTAATGATGGTCCAATTTGACCATGTTTCTATAGATTGATGTTGCCAAGGGTATTGGAACATTGTAGCAACTCTATCGAAAGCTCTTTCGAGGTATGTTGGCTAAACTCCTCTCTTAGAATTTGAATTCCCACGATGATCTTGCAAGCCACGAGTTGTCCATTATGAATTGACTTTTCTGAATAAGTTTAGCGTCAGATGATGTGTGTGTGTGTGTATATATATATATATATATATATATATATATATATATATATATATATATATATATATATATATATGAATATGTTCAAAATGTGTTTCGAATATTTTTATCATATTGTGCTATTCTTCGGGAGGGTATTTGAAGTATTAGTATGTATTAAAATGTTGTGACTTCAAGTCAAGTCCAAATGAAAGTGATTACATCAAATTGTACAAGTCTTAATTTGAAAGGCCTTGTTGTTGATTATCCATAATAATGATTGAAAGTGGAATAGTGAGATTGAATTATGAAGTACGACCAATGTGCCAAGAATGATATTGCGTCATGGCCAATGATGCCAATAAAATGAATGACATGAAAAAGAGTATAAATTGAGTGGTAAATACTTTTAATAATAAATACCTTGGGAGTATTGTTTAGCCACCGAGGAAGGGTAGGTCGGAACAATCTAACCCCGAAACTACACGTGCCGGTGTAGGAGTGACTGAGGGGTAACTCCCCATGCTAATGTGATGAGACTATTTCCCCTTATATGGGATGAGATTGGTATGTTGAGATGTTTTCCCCTTAAATGGGATAAGATTATTGCTAGCGATATGTGATGTGATGTCGATCCACACGACATTATGGTGAGATGGCTTGGTCGATCGGTCTGAGATTGGACGCTATGCCGCGCACATGGTGGTATTATGAGTGTACATCTCGGGGTGAGACGGCTTAGCCGGTCTGGCAGAGATTGGACTACTAAAACACAGTGGTGTATCGGTGCTAAAGATCTCCCAACTTAAATTACTTGAAATTTACCATTCCCCTAACTTGACAACTTGTTACTGTTTGATTCTTTTATTGATTCCATGTTTTATTCTCCGTTTTCTGTTACTCGTTCTATTGAGAGGGTGTTTAGTTTTACATACTAGTACTATTCCATATGTACTAAAGTCCTTTTTGCCGGGGGTGCTGCATCTTTAATGTATGCAGGTGGTTCCATAGCAAATGGTATTGATCAGTGATAGAGGCACACCCTCTCCTCAGCTGATTTGGTGAGCCCCACTTCATTTTGGGGTTCTATATCTTCTTTCCTTTGTATATATCATTTTGAGATATAGCTAGGGCCTTGTTTCCGGAACTATCATAGCACTTTTTGTTCATGTTAGAGGCTCCGTAGACATAGTTTGGGTTGCGTATTAGTGTGGGAAAGTTAAACTAAGGATGTCGTAATTGTATCTCATGCTTCCACTATAAAACTATAGTTGTGAAATGTATTGTTTTGGAGACTTATAAATGAAGTAACTAATGGTGATGGAACTAAGGTTGTTCATGAACCCTCGTTTATATTCTCTTTATTTAAGGGCGAGTTGGGTAGAAGGAAATCCAGCAGGCTTGCTCGGCCGAGTTATCTCGGTTGAGCGCCGATCGTGCTCTCCGAGGTCGGGGCGTGACATCTCAGCCTCCCAAATCTCATGCCAATCAGCCCAAACAATGCTAATATGATGTGAGAAAAATGATAACAGAGACTGAGATATGATATGCAATGAATGAGTATGACTGATTATGTAATTGAAATATAAGCAAATAACTCAATAGCAGAAATGACCTCAGTAGGTCCCGAAAAGATAAGCATATAGCCTAAACATGGTTTCTAACATGTATCACAGCTCAATTACTCTAGCACGTAGAAATTTCATGTATAGAAACAAGATTAGGTCACTACACAGTACCACAAATCAATCGAGTCATAATTCACACGGTGCACGCCCACACGCAGTCACCTAGCATGTGCACCACCTCAACACCAAACACATAACACGTATATTCAGGGGTTCATTCCCTCACCACCATGTTTAGAAGTGTTACTTACCTCGAACAACCCGAATCCAATACCGTACAAGCAAAATAATACTCTAGAAATGCCATCCCGTGCGTACCGACCTATGTACGACTCAAAACTAGCCAAAAGCAACTCAAGAACATCGAATAATGCCTAAGGAAACAAACCCAATCGATAAAGGTTGAATCTTTAATCAAAAGCCCAAAGTCAACCCAAAAGTCAAACCCGGGCCCGCACCATAGAACCCAACAAAACTCACAAAATCCGACAACTCATTCCATTATGAGTCAAACCATACTAGTTTTATTCAAATCCGACTTCGAATCGATGCTCAAAACTCGAAAATTCACTTTATGAAATTTTAGACAAAAACACCCCCAATTTCTCTTTTGAAATCATCAACCAAATGCCAAAAATAAGGATAGATTCATGAAATATAATCAAAATCGAGTAGAGAATACTTACCCCAATCCATATGGAGAAAATCACTTCAAAAATCATCTCAATCCGAGCTCCATATCTCCAAATATGCAAAAAATGACTGAAACCCAGTACTTATAACCAATGGACAAATTAATGAATCGTGATCGCGGAAACACCATTTCAATCACGAAGAGGAAAAAGGCACTGCTCCAGAAATACTTTATGAGATCACGGAACAACCATCATGATCGCGAAGAACAAAAGATACTGCCACAAAAATGCAATACGCGTTCGTAACACTAGCCACGCGAACGCGAAGACCACAGACGACAAAGCTCCACGAATGCGAGCCATATAATGCGATCTTTTAAGAATCATCTAGCTCTCAGCTGCCCAGTCTCAACACTATGCGACCGCAATTCCTCATCCACGAACGCGGACAGTAATCTACACAGCCCTACACGAATGCGGTCATCGAATTGCGATTGCGATGAAGAAAGTTCCCAGCTCCATATTTCCTCTACGCGATCGCATCCCCATATTCGTGATCACGGATGACAATCGAGGCATCAACAACCAGCAATGAAAACATGAAGAAAAATGGTCTGAAATTAATCTGAAACATGCCCGAGTCCCTCGGTACCCCGTCCGAACATACCAACAAGTCCCATAACATAACACGAACCTACTCGAGGACTCAAATCATGCATAACAACATCAAAACCATGAATCGCACCCCAAATCGAACTTAATGAACTATTGAACTTTTAACTTCCAAAACTCGTGCCGAATCATATCAAATGAACCCGGAATAAACTCAAATTTTGCACACAAGTCCCAAATGATATAACAAAGCTATTTCAATTCCTAGAACCATAATCCGAACCCGATATCATCAAAGTCAACTCTCAGTGAAACTTATGAACATTCCAAACCTTCAAATTTCCAACTCTCTCCAATTAGTGCCGAAACATTCTAGAAATACCCAAATGCAAATCCGTGCATATGCCCAAGTCCAAAATCACCATCCGAACCTAACAAAACCATCAAAATACCAATCCAAGGTCAAATGCTAAAAAGTCAAACTTGGTCAAGTCTTCTAACTTAAAGCTTCAATGATGAAATTCATTCTTCCAAACTAATTCTAAAACACCTGAAAAACAAAACTGATGATACACACAAGTCATAATACATTTTACAAAGCTACTAAAGACTCCAAATAGCTGAACGGAATGCTAATGCTCAAAATGACCGGTCGGATCGTTACATCCGTCGGTTTGAGACCTTGAGTAGATTCAATTTATGTATTAGGACTTGCACGTGTAGTTGGTTTTGATTTTCGAAAGGTTCGGAGTTGATTTAGAAGAATAATTATCAATTCAGAAGCTTTATGTTGGAAGAGTTGATCAAGGTTCAACTTTTGAGTAAACGACCTCAAAATAGGGATTTGAAGATTGCTATATTTCGTAAGGTGATTTCGGGGATTGACTATCGAATGGTATGGGTTGAGTATCAGATGGTCTGGGAGAAATTCCATGCTTATTATCGAAAGTTTGCATTTTGAAGGTTATGAAATTTGCTAAGTTTGACTTAGAGTGTACTTTGATGTTATCGGACTCCGAACATTGTTTCGGGACCTTGGATAGGATCATTTTATTGATTGGAACTTGTGCGTATAGTTTGGTCGTGATAAGGTATGTCTAAGTGTGACTCGGATGCGTTCGGCTAAGTTTGAAGGTTTGAAAGTTCAAAGAAGGATTTTGATTATTGTTTCATGGTTTTAATGTTATTTGTGGTGTTTCTAGCCTTTGGATAAGGTATTAGGACTGGTTGGTAATATTGGACAGGGTCCTGGAGACCTCGGTGTGATTTGGGGTGGTTTCGGGTTAAGTTGGGAGTTTTGCTGCTGGTGGTGTTGTGCTTCGCGATCACGAGTGGATGTACGCGATCTCGAAGAAGGATTTTGTGGGCTGCCATTTTGTGCTTCGCGATAGCAAAAGGGGAATCGCGATCGCGAAGAAGGAACGGAGGGCTAGGGGTATTTTGTTCTACGCGAACGCGACGGAGGGGTCAACCCCTATCCATATACCACCGCATGCGTATCAATATCACAACACAATAAACAACTCGCACCACATGTGCCCATCTACCACAACACTTTGCAAAAATCAACAATACCAATGTTACCACAACATATAGCCCATGGTTCAACCACAATATGTACAAGAATCTCAATAATAACAAAATGAATGAGAATTACTTAACAAGGAAAGATATCTCAATAATCAACAACTTCAACCTCAATGTGATAATAGCTTTCATAACTTCAACTTCAATAGCTCAAAATAAAGGTATTCCCACGCCAATTCAATTGTATAACATAAGCTTAACAACGAAAATAATAGTATGAAATAACAACTACGTCTAAATACATGAGAATAATTCAACATGAAGAGACATCATGAAATAACTTCAAATGAGAATAACTCAACAAATAAAAAGGCACATGGCAATAAGAGAGATAACAACACCGATTAAGGCATATAAGAGCATGTTTGACAATACAAGATAGAGCATGTGATAACAACATCAATTAAAGCATGTAAGAGCAATTTAACAATGGAAGATATAACATGGTATTGCAATTCTAATTCAATGCATGAAAGAGCCTAAGAGTCTAAACCGGTTATATTACCATATATTAGACCGTGTAAACACTCGTCACCTCATGTACACATCATTCACATAATCAAATAGTAAATTCAAACCCAATCCTAAGGGGTACTTCCCCCACACAAAGTTAGGCAAGATACTTACCTCAATAAGGCCAATTCAAACCCAATCCTTAAATGCATGAAAGAGCCTAAAAGTTTAAACCGGTCATATTACCACATATAAGCCCATGTACATGCTCGTCACCTCATGTACACATCTTTCACATAATCAAGTAATACAATCAAAACCAATCATAAGGGGTAGTTCCCCCACACAAAGTTAAGCTATATACTTACCTTAATTAGACCAATTCAACCCTCAGAAATAGCTTTTCCCCTAAAATTTGCCTCCGTACAGATCAAATCTAACAAATATGTCTTAATAGCATCAAACAATGCAAGAGAAACCAATCACAATAAATAAAGCTATGATCCTTACACAATTCCCCAAAAGGCAACTCTGGGCACGACCTGTCAAAACTCGGGTCCAAGGGTAGATTCCGACAACCCACAACCCTACGAGTCCATATATGTGTTTTGTTTTCAAATCCGAGTCCAATAACCCATACAATGTCAAATTTCTTCGGAGTTCATGGGATCCCAACAATGAAATCTATGGTAATACACTCTCATTTCCACTCGGGAATCTTATGTATTTGAAGCAAACTGCCTGGCCTCAGATACTCATACTTCACTAGCTGGCAGTTCAAACACCGAGCCACATACTCTACTATATCTTTCTTCATTCTTCTCCACCAATTGTGTTGCCTCGAATCTTGATAAATCTTAGTGGCACCCAGAAGAATGGAGTATCGTGAACTGTGGGCCTCCTCAAGGATCAAATCACGTAACCCATCCATATTGGGCACACATATCCATCCCTGCATCCTCAAAACCCTTTTATCTCTGATAGAAACCTCCCTGGTATCGTCATGCTCCACTGTGTCCTTCAGAACAAGCAAATGGGGTTCGTCATACTGTCGTGACCCGATGCACTCATACAAAGAAGACCGATAAACCATGCAAGCTAGAACTCGGCTAGGCTCCGAAATATCCAATCTCACAAACCGATTGGCCAAGGCCTGAACATCCAATGAAAATGGTCTCTCCCCAATCGGAATGTATGCAAGGCTACCCATACTCTCTACCTTCCTACTCAAGTCATCGGCCACCACATTGGCCTTCCGGGGATGATACAGAATAGTGATATCATCATCTTTTAACAGCTTCAACCACCTATGCTGCCTCAAGTTTAGATAATTTTTCTTAAACAATTATTGTATACTCCTATGATATGTGAATACCTCGCAAGACACGCCATAGAGATAGTGGCTCCAAATCTTCAATGCATGAACAATAGCTGCCAAATCTCGATCATGAACGTGGTAGTTCTTCTCATAGGACTTCAACTGGAGCGAAACATAAGCAATAACCCTACCTTCCTACATCAAGACACACCCAATACTAAGCGGCGAAGCATCACAATAAATCGTCTAGGTGCGGCAATGGACTAGAAAGCTCTCCTCACATTAGTCGGACTACCTGAATGGAGTACCCTTCTGAGTCAATATGGATAAAGGTGCGGCAATGGACTAGAAACCCTCTACAAAATGGAGATAGTACCCAGCCAAACCAAGAAAACTCTGGATTTTAGTAGCTGAAGACGGTCTAAGCCAACTCTGAACTGCTTCAATCTTCTTCGTATCTACCTTAATCCCCTCACTGGACACCACATGTCCTAAAATGCCATCGAATCAAGCCAGAATTCACACTTTGAGAATTTAGCATATAACGTTTTCTCCCTTAATGTCTGGAGCATGACCCTAAAATGCTGGTCATGATCCTCCTGGCTGCAGGAATACACCAAGATGTCGTCAATGAATATGATGATGAAGGAATCAAAATATGGCTGGAAGACACTATTTATCAGGTGCATAAATGTTGCTGGGGCGTTGGTTAGCCCAAATGACATCATTAGAAACTCGTAGTGACCATATCGAGTCCTAAAAGTAATCTTCAGGATATCCAAGTCCTGAATCTACAGCTGATGATACCCTGACCCCAAATCAATCTTTGAGAACACTCTTGCACCCTGAATCTAATCAAATAAGTAATCAATGCGTGGTAGTGGGTACTTATTCTTGACTGCAACTTTGTTCAGCTACTTATAATTGATACACGTCCTCATAGTACAATCATTCTTCTTCACAAACAAAACTGGAGCACCCCAAGGCGAGACACTCGGTCGGATGAAACTCTTATCAAGAAACTCCTGAAGCTGCTCCTTCATCTCCTTCAACTCCACATGTGCCATGCGATATGGTGGAATAGAAATGAGCTGAGTGCTTGGCACCAGGTCAATACCAAAATCGATGTCCCTATCGGGTAGCATGCCCTGTAGATCTGCTGTAAACACATCTGGGAAATCCATCATTACCGAAACTGACTCAACGGTAGGAGTATCAGCACTAACATCCCTCACAAAGGCTAGATATGCTTCACACCCTTTCTCAACCATTCGTTCCACCTTCAGAAAGGATACAACCCTACTAGGAATATAATCCAATGTACCCCTCCACTCCAACCACAGCAAATCTGGCATAGCCAATGTCACGGTCTTGGCATGGCAGTCCATTATAGCATGATAGGGTGACAACCACTCAATTCGCAAGATCAAATCATTGTCTACCATATTGAGTAAGAATAGATCAACTTTGGTATCGTAACTAGCAATAGTGACTAAGAACGACCAATAAACACGGTCTATAACAATAGAATCTCACACAAGCGTTGACACATATAGAGGAGCACTCAAAGAATCACATGATATATCCAAATATGGAGCAAAGTAAGATGACACATATGAGTAAGTGGATCCCAGATCAAATAAGATCTATGCATCCCTATAACAGACTGGAACTATACCTGTGATGACAACATCCGATGCAACTACCTCCCTCCTACTCGGGAAAGCATAGAATCTGCATGGCCTCCCCCTTTAGGGTGACCTCTACTCACCTGACCTCCACACCTAGCTAGCGGTGCAGGTGGAGCGGCAATTCGAGCACCAACCATGGCCTGAGAACCCTGTGGACCTTGTGGACCCTGAGTAGTCTGTGGAGGTGCACCCCTCCTAAGTCTAGGACAGTCCCTCACCATATGTCTGGTATCTCCATACTCAAAATAAGCTCTCAGTAGGCGTGCCTGCTAAAGCTGACCCTGGCCTAATTAGCTAGACTGACCACTGAAGGCACTCCGTGCAGGAGGTGCACTGGAAAGTGGCTGAGAAAAATAAGCAACCTGAGACCTCGGGACACCCAGAACACTACTAGTTGCTAGAAGTGCTGAATGAACTAGGCGACTCACATAACCTCTACCCTGACAGGCTGCAATCAGAGCATGGGCACCACTATATTCTCCCGATTCTCGATGCCTCTTTGCCTCCCTGTGCTCCCTCTCCTGGCCCCGCATTCCCTTCATCCTCTAGGCAATCTCTACCACCTGCTAGAATGGGGTATCCGTCTCAGACTCTTGAGCTATGCTGAATCAAAGACCATAATTGAGCCTCTCGATGAATCCGATGACTCGCTCTTTGACTATAGAAACCAAGGCAGGTGAATGTCGGGACAACTCTCTGAATCTGATAGCATACTCTGACACTAACATAGTACCCTGGCGCAGCTGCTCAAACTATGTGCGCTATACTACCTGAAGGGTCTGGGGAATAAACTCTCTTAAGAATATCTCTAAAAACTGAGCCCAAGTGAGTGAGGCTACATCTGTTAGCCTACCCTCCTCGTAAGTCTACCACAACCGATATGCTACTCCTGACAGGTGAAATGTAATGAAAGTAACTCCGCTCACCTGTACAATGCCCATTACTGTGGCACTTCTCTAGAATACCCTGCGGATCCTCGGTAGTCATGCCACTGAAAGTAGGATGGTGATATTTCTTGAACCTCTCAAGTCTCAGCTACTCCTCCTCAGATGACTCTGCCCTGACCTCGGGCAGAACCTGAATAATAGGCTGCACTGGCATAACTCTCGGGAACTGATCAACATGGACCCGCTACTCTAGAGTACGGGCCGTGGGAGTCTGAGCTCCTCCTCCAGCCTGAGATGTAACTGGTACGAGGGGAACCATTCCGAACATGCTTAAAAACTATGCTAGAGTCTCTTGAAGTGCAGGGGTGACAACTGGCGCCTCGGGTGCCTGTCCCCCAATCAGAGCTACTAGTGGCTCCTCAATGGCTGCTCGGGCAGATGCTCTAGCTGCACCACATGCCCATTCTCAGCCTCTACACCGGCGTCGGCCTCTCGTGACATTCACAAGGGCACGAGTGTCTGATCATCGGATCCAGCAGTGCGTGTCCTAACCATTTATGACTGAATATAAAGACAAAGACTCATATTTCGAAATCAACAAATTCGCACGATAAGGAATCAAAGAAGTGGAATTTCTTAACAGTCCTTTAGCCTCTTGAAGATAAGTGCAGACGTTTCCGTACCGATTTGTAAGACTCTACTTAACTTTCTTATGACTCGTAACACCTATGAACCTAAAGCTCTGATACCAACTTGTCAAGACCCCAAATCCCCACCTTAGGATATTGTAATGGCACCTAGTCTCTAAGACTAGGTAAGCCTAACATTCATTGATATTTAAGAGAAATAACAAGGACTAAGATAATAGGATAAATCAGATAAAGTCATAAAAACTCCAAAATGGAACTTCAGTAACAAAATCCCCAAAACCAGTGAAACTGAGCCATAAGCTCTACAGGAAATATAATAAGAATCTTGAATACAACATTGTCTGAATATAGGGGAAACAATAGTAAATGTAAAGACATGAGGTGACTCCGAGACCTACGAGCGCCAAACAGGTATACCTTGAAGTCTCCGAAATGTATGATCAAATCGCTAGTACCTAGCCTGAGCTGAAGTACCTGAACCTGCATAAAAATATGTAGAAGCGTAGTATGAGTACACCACAATAGTACCTAGTAAGTATCAAGCCTAACCTAGGTAGAGTAGTGATGAGGTCAGGTCAAGACACCTACTAGGACTAGAAAATTGAATAGAGTATAGTATAGTCAAGTAATGGAAGGAGAGGAAATGAATGACAATAAAGTAGTTCAATAATGAAATCTAACAATGAAATTTAACGCAATAAAGGTAGCAAGGAGTGAACACATGTGAAGAACAACATGAAATCAATACGGACAAATACAAGTAAGGCAAATGAAGAGATAACAAAACTGTTCAACCAACAAGCTTCTTTAACATAGAATGTACAACAAGAATCACATCCGAGGTACCACATCTCACAATATCATTTCACAAGTCACAATAACAATCTTCCTAATATCACCGCGTGAGCCTTGCATTTATTTTTGAATAACATTTTTCCCGAAATAGCTACACGCGTTTTAGCCCCCTTATCTCACCGCATTCATATCAACCCCTATCATTATACCACCACATGCATATCAATATCATAACAATAAACAACTCGCACCACATGTGCCCATATGCCACAACACTTTACCAAAATCAATAATACCAATGTTACCACGATATATAGCCCATGGTTCAACCACAATATGTACCAGAATCTCAATAATAACAAAATGAATGAGAATTACTTACCAAGGAAAGATATCTCAATAATCAAAAACATCAACCTCAATGTGATAATAGCTTCCATAACTTCAACTTCAATAACTCTTCGTATTCCCACGAAAAGATAACTTCTAATTCAATTGTATAACATAAGCTTAACAACGAAAATGATAGTATGAAATAGAAATTATGTCTAAATACATGATAATAATTCAACATGAAGAGACATCATGAAATAATAACTTAACTCAGCAAATAAAAAGACACATGGCATTAAGAGAGATAACAACATCGATTAAGGCATATAAGAGTATGTTTGACAATAAAAGATAGAGCATGTGATAACAACATCAAGTAAAGCATGTAAGAGTAATTTAACAATGGAAGATATAACATGGTATTGCAATTCTAATTCAATGCATGAAAGAGCCTAAGAGTCTAAACTGGTTATATTACCACATATAAGACCGTGTAAACACTCGTCACCTCATGTACACATCATTCACATAATCAAATAGTACAATCAAACCCAATCCTAAGGGGCAGTTCCCCCACACAAAGTTAGGCAAGATACTTACCTCAATAAGGCCAATTCAACCCTCAAAATAGCTTATCCCCTAAAATTTGCCTCCACACGGCTCAAATATAATCAACAACGACTTAATAACATAAAACAATGCAAGAGAAACCAATTACGATTAATAAAGCTATGAACCTTACATAATTTTCCAAAAGATAACAAAAGTCTACCTGGGTCCAAGGGTAGATTCCGACTATCCATACCCCACGAGTCTATATATGTGTTTTGTTTTCAAATCCAAGTCCAAAACGACTCTCAAAACCCAAATTTTTATTTTTCAAAACTTTGACAAAAATTCCCAAATTTCATCTTTGATTCTCACAAATGTGATGTTAAATCTAGTGTATAATCATGAAATATAGTTGGAATTTTATTAGAATTGCTTAAATAATGATTATAGTAGAAAATCCCCTCTCCAAGTCGCCTCCTACCGAGTCTAGGTTTGTAAAATGAGAGAAAATGAGATGAAATCCTGACTACCAGCCATTTTGTTCAGTTGCATATGGTGCAATTGTGACACTGGGTTCGGAATTGCGAAGAAAAGCTCGCAAATGCGGCTACTGATAGCCTAAGGGGAAGTCTCAAATGTGACATTGGGTTCGCAATTACGACTAAAAATGTTGCAAATGCGATTCTACCTAGACCAACCCATCTTCGCAAATGCGAACAAGGTATCACAATTGTGATACATGAATATCCCCTTTCATTTGCACAATTGCGATGCTGGTACTCGTAATTATGATAACTACAGCACCAACACACCAACAACCTGTATTTGAGTTCAATCGAATCTGACACACATCTGAAACTCACTCGAGCCCTTGGGGCTCCAAACCAACCATCAACACAAGTTAAAAACATCATATGAACTCGATCGTACGATCAAAGGACAAAAATAACATCTAGATATACGAATCGGACCTCAAATCGCATGAAATTCAAAGAAAATTTCAAGAGCCTCTTGAATTGAAACCAAGCGTCTTAATCCTATCAAATCGACTCCAAATAACACCAAATTTGGTAGACAAGTTAAAAATACCAAAACTATTTCACGTCCCAAAACTAAATTCCGAATTCGTTAACAAAAAAATCAACATACGGTCAAACTGAAGGAAATATCTAAACCTCAAATTGCAAACATTTGGCAAAACAAGACAAATCAACCTAGGGACATCCGAATTCAATTTCGGACATACGCCCAAGTCCAACATTATGATACGAACCTATCGTACCCATCAAAACACCATTCCAGGGTTGTTTTCACAAAAAATTAAACTTTGGTCAACATTTCTAACTTAATCTTTTGAACTAAGAACCAAAGGGTCCAAATCAATCCAAAACTTCCCGGGAATGAAACTAACTAACCATGCAAATCATATAACTACAATTACATCTGTGTGAATTATCAAAAGGGGGAATGGGGCTCAAATACACAAAATGAACGGTCAGGTCGCTACAATCACTCTTATAGGATCGGGTTATTCGCCTAGACAGAATCGTACAAAATATTTGATAAGGAGTCACTGTACTTATAAGTTTCTTGACTTGAGTTGTTATATTTTATTTGGTGTTGACCATTATGCATTCCATTCGAGGTGGTATCCGGGATTTGAGGGCATCGTATTTACTTTTATGTCGAGGATCGTATTATGCACATATATTTGTTTCGTTGCTTTTATCTGTTATGCCCCATGCCTGTCTACTTTTATGCACTTTGATTATTAGTCCACTAGTAAGTGTCATTGTCGACCCCTCGTACTACTTATTTGAGGTTAGGCTGGATACTTACTAGGTATGAGTTGATTTAAGTACTCATACTACACTTCTACACTACTTGTGCATGTACTGAGACAAGTACATTTGGTGGTTGTCTTGGTTCATAGGTGCATCTGATAAGGAGACTTTGTGGTGAGATTCACTCCATGTTATGATCCGCAGCACACAGAGTCCACATCTTATTCATTTATTTTATCCTATCTATTTTATATTTCAGACAGATGTTGTAGTAGTATTGTACTTCCTAGTAGATGCTCATGTTCTTGTGACACCGGATTTTGGAGATTTAGATTCCTGGTTATGATTCAAGGTTTATATTTTTTCCATATTCGAACATTTAAAATAATAACATTTATACGTTTTTATGAGAACAAATGATTTTCAATCTTTATTTCTTTAATTGTCTCAAAATGCATTTTGGATTAACTATTGACGTGTTGATTTAATAGCAGGATTTCCTAATGGTAGTGTTGGGTGCCATCACAACCTACAGTAGGTTTTGGGTCATGGCAGCTTGGTATTAGAGCACTAGGTTCACCTATGTCTCACGAGTCATGAGCATGTCTAGTAGAGTCATGTGGATCGGTATGGAGACATCTGTACTTATCTTCAGAGGCTACATGGCTGTGAGGAGAACTTCCTTTTCTTGATTCGTTGTGGTGCAAATTGATTTTGGTTAAAGCTTATATCTTTAGTTCATTCCTCCTCATTCGTATGCAATGTTGAGCATTAGATATCTGTTAGGCACCAATGTGTTCTGGAGATGCTACAGATGTGGTGCAGGATATTTTTCCCTGCATATGCGGGAAGTCTACAATCATCTACTTATGGAGGGGTGTTCAGTTGTTCTGGTCCAGTGTTTGTGTTACCCACAGGTTCAAGGCTATATACGATGTATTGTGATGTTCATGCATTGTTATTGCGTAGTTCTGGTGTAAATAGTAGGGTTCTAACTTATGTGTCACGGTAATGAATGATTCGGGAGGAGGATTATTCGGTTCATAATGGGGATATTCCGCATTTAATTACGGCAAAGGAGTGGAAAATGGGCTATGGATGTTTGGGCATTGGTTGACGAAGTTGTAAGATTTGATATTTCATGATGTGTTGCCGTTCTTGTTTGAGAGAACTAAGGCTTGTTTGTATGATGGTCTTCATTTGTTTCCCTTTGGGGGGTAGGGTGTTGTGAAGTGGTACCTAAGAAGCGGTTATCTGAGATGACGGTGTATTGCGACTTCCGGGTTGGATCGGTGTCTCCAGTGTGATGGCTCGAGGGAGATGACCCTTAAGGAGGCTTAGAGTTGATGGAAATCTTTGTGTTCACATGCTACGGAGATGGATCATGATTTGGGGTAGTATTATTGGTGGCGGATGATAAGAAAGGACATGGTGGGATATGTTTCATGGCGGTTGAATTATTAGCAGGTCAAGTACGAGCAGCAAAGACCGAGTAGTTTGCTTAGGAAGATGGTTTTATCAGAGTGGGAGTGGTAGCGTATCATATGTATTTTGTGGTAGGATAACACCATGCTTTGAGGAATCTTGGGGCAATTTGGATCATGGTGTATAAATTACTAAGTCTGTTTATTTCGTTTGGGGTGGTGGCTTCTATACTTAGGAAGTTCAAATGTGACGAAAAGAGTTTCCTTGGAATGTAGAGGAATGGGAACGCTTAATTGTCATTTTGGGATGTAATATAGCTTCGAGTTTTAAACGGATTGTTGGACCTTCAGTTGATGCTAATGGAATGAACGGATTCATACGACTAGAAGATGAGTGTAGACCCAGGAGAATTAACTTATTTCATAATGGATCTAACTATGGAAATGTCGTTGGAGGATGTCAATATGAGATTACATAGGTGTGCTATCTCCTATTGTAGTGACCCGCCCAGTCATTTCGAGAGTTATAGCCTCGTTTTCCCCATTTCTACTTCCTTTTGTGCTTTTCAGCTATGTTATGATATACCGGGTTAGTTGGTTCGGGTCCGGAGTGGTTTCAGAGTGGATTGAGACGCTTAGTCTCTTATTTAGAAGCTTAAGTTTGAAAAGTCATCCGGATGCTTACTTATGTGTAAACGATCTCGAAATTGAATTCTGCTGGTTCCAATAGCTTCGTTAGGTGATTTTGGACTTAGGAGCGCGTCCGGAATGTGATTTGGAGGTCCGTAGTGGAATTATGCTTGAATTGGCAAAGGTTGGAAATTTGGCGGTTTCGGTCGGTAGTGGAAAATTTGGTATCGGGTTCGGAATGATTTCTGGAAATTAGAGTAGATTCGTGGTGTCATTTTTGACGTGTGTGTAACATTTGAGGTCATTCAGACGTGGTTTGGTAGGTTTCGACGTCATTTGTGGAATTTGGAAGTTTAGAATTGTTTTGAGTGATTCGAAGGCTCGAGTAAATTTGTATGTTGTTATATGACTTGTTGGTATGGTTGGTTGAGGTCCCGAGGGGCTCGGGGTGATTCTGGGTGGTTAACGGATTGTTTGAGGTTGAAAAAATGCAGCTGAAGTTGCTACTACTGGTATTTCCACACCTGCGGAGGGGGAGCCGCAGGTGCGAGGTCGCTGGTGCGCTTGGTAAGCCGCAGATTTGGACATGAAGGACCTGGGCTAGAACTGCAGGTGCGTAGAAGTGGTCGCATCTACAAGCCCACATATGCGAGGCTGAGTCACAGATGCGAAAATGAGGAGGGCTGGCAGTGGCCGCAGGTGCGAGGTCTTTTCCGCACCTACGAGGTCGTAGAAGCGGATAGGGAGCGCAGGTGCAGAGATGGGCACTTAAGTGATTTTCCACAGATGCGGAGATTTGTGCGCAAAAGCGGCTCCGCATGTGCGTATTTGGAGCCGCAAGTGCAAAATACCTGGGCAGAGCATATAGATAGAAGACTTCGCGAATTTTTGTTCATTTCCACCATTTTCAAGTCGGACCTTAGAGCTTTTAGAGCGAGTTTTGAAGGGGATTCAAGGGTATTCACTGATGTAAGATGCTTGAGCTCTATTATCATTAGCTATGATGTTTTCCCATTAATTTCTCACCTAATTAGTATGATTTTTAGAGTGAAATAAGGGGTTAGGGCTTGGGATTTTCGGAGAGAGTAATTTGGGGATTTGAGGGACCAAATGAGGTCGGATTTTGATGAATTTAGTATGGGTAAACTCGGGAGTGAATGGGCTTTCGGGTTTTGTGACTTTTGTTGGATTTCGAGACGTGGGCCCGGGGGCCGGGTTTGAGTGAATTTCGGGATTTGGCCTATAATTTGGTA
This sequence comes from Nicotiana tomentosiformis, assembly GCF_000390325.3. NCBI lineage: Eukaryota > Viridiplantae > Streptophyta > Magnoliopsida > Solanales > Solanaceae > Nicotiana > Nicotiana tomentosiformis. The sequence continues at coordinate 82,586,233 of NC_090816.1, read as the reverse complement.
TTTTCCTTGTGGGATTCATTCTTTAGCTCATATTGATCTTGTTTTATTGCTTGTGGCTAGATTCGGGTTATTTGGAGGCCGGTTCGAGAGGAAAAGGGAAGTTCGGAGTAGGAATTCTACGCTGTTGAGGTAAGTAACAACTTTAAATCTGGTCTTGAGGGTATGAAACCCAGAGTTTGGTATAATGTGAGTGTTTGGAGGCGGCACCCATGCTAGGTGACAAGCGTGTGGGTGTATGCCATGAGGGATTGAGACTTGGTCCATCCCGGGAGACTGTGAAGTCTAATAGCCTTTATTTGTGTTTATATGCATTCCTGTCTACTAGAACTTGACTGCCTTTCATGTTCGAAATCATGCTTAGGCTATATTCCTGCTCATGGTAGTTATATTCAGTCATAGTGATTCTTGTACATGTTTACCTCAGTCTCGGTTATTTGCCCATCTGATATACTGTAACACTTTGATTTGGGTTGTTTTCCCTTTCTTTATTGAGAGCTATGAGACTAGAGAGGTTCATGACCGAGTAAGGTATAGCACGTGAGTTGTCCGTGCAACATGTGAGTTGTCCGTGCAGATCCTTATATTATACTATAGCACGTGAGTTGTCCATGCGGATATAGATATTTATACTATGGCACGTGAGTTGTCCGTGCAAATTATAGCGCTTGGGCTGTAGAAGCCCCTCATGAGTCTTAACACCACCAGTGAGCGCGGCTACCTATTGAGCTTGTGCATTGAGGGCTGAGTATTGAGTGTCGAGTTATTGAGGGTTTGAGTGACAGTGTCTGTGAGGTTTCATCTAATTCACTTTGTTGCTGCATTTAGCTGAAAATTGTCTGGCTGGAATGTGTAATTATGCAACAGATCTTTTACTCATGTTTACTCTTAACTGTGAAAATTATCAACTGAATTTTTCTGTATAGCTCGTCACTACTTCTCGATTCCTTATTTATTTCTGTTACTTGATGAGTTGGTTATACTCATACTACACCCTGCACTACATGTGCAGATCCAGATGTGTCTGAGCACGGAGATTGTTGAGTCCAGGCCTGTTTGAGTTTCGGAGACTGCAAGGTAGCTGCCAGCGTCCGCAGGACCTTGTTACTCCTTCCATATTTCGTTTTGTTTTGTAATGATATTTAGACATTGACTGTAATAGTTTTAAATACTTAGAAGCTTATGACTAGTGACACCCCAATGTTTGGGGTTGGTTTCTGCATTTTGATTCTATATTGAGTTCAACTTTGGTTTTTATGAAAATTTCTGATATGAAAACATTTTAAACTACCTTTTCTATTGAATTACTGGAGTATTTTTGGTAAAGTCAGCCTGCCTAGTACCATCAATAGGCGCCATCATGACAGGTTAGGTTTTTGGGCCATGACACCTGTGAGAAGGTTAGGAGTCACATGGCTTCTGATGAAGTTTCTATAAAAAGTTTTGCCTTCTATCTAATAGGATGCATGTACTATGATGTGGGCTTGGACTGCTTAAAGAAGATGGTGAGACTGTCAGAAGGTCGAGTGTGTGTTTGTTGCTAAAAATATGGGATGTATTATGATTAGTGCAACAAGATCCTGTGAGAAATTTGGTTGAGTAATGGTGTGAGATCATGGTAGTTAGGAGGAGAAGTCATTATGGGTCCTTAGATTTTGCGATTGTGGCTTAAATCCAACTAGGGGAGCCTACCATCGATGATTGGGTCATGTGGTTATGTGTTTTTATAGTTTCCAGTTATCAGTACGTTGATGGATTAGTTATGAATGAGGAAGAGAACATCAGGGGTGATTCGAGCAACGAATTTGATAGATGTGTTCTACATTTCACCTTATTGTTATGTGAAGGTTGTGAAATGACCCAGAGTTGATATTGCTTTGTGAAGGTGATGTGCAAGGGAAGCGATTCGTTTAATTGCTTCTTCTGGAGTATTTGTGTGCTAACGGAGCACTGGTTGTTAGCTATATATTCAGGATTAGGTCAGAGTAGGCGACTCTCAACAATGGTTCTAGTAGGTTCAAGAATTAGAGTTCGATACCTAAGGATTTTCGGGTTCATCGTGTGGCTAAGGAATTAGTTTTGCAGCGGAGTATGAAAGAGACTTGGAATATTTCTATGAATATCACCTGGGCTGCGGTGCGGTGTTAGAAAGATAGAAAAAACAACTTCGAATTCACAGAAGATCTTTCCAGAACGAGTGTATCAGTTGGAGATACTATTGAGTGCATGAGGAGAGTATAAAGTGGCTTAAGGGTGTTGAGGAACCGTGATCTTGTGGTTTGGGGTCACTCGGGATGAGTGTCGATAGAGGACCATTGTGTGCTGGAAAGGAGAGGTATTAGTTCTGAAGATAAGTCAAGAGAAAACTGAGGAGTTGAGTCAGTTTAATAGTGGTTTGGATCGTCATGGTATAGGAAATGATCAGTTCCTTCCGTGCGATAAGGCTATACAGGTGCGTTGTGGCTGTACTTGCAGGCTTGGCAGTCTCCGTAATTTAGTTGTTTCAGAGGGATTCAATTCTGATGGTTTGGATATGCGCAAATGGGTCCCGAAAGAGTTATGGCGGTTTAGGACACGACTTGAGGTTTGTGTCTTCCGCGGTTAGGGGAAGTTAGTTGAGCGTTGCGATTTCTTATCTTCCGAAATGAGGTAAGTGAAAGGTTTTTAGCCGATGAAGTGTTTATTGTACTGGTGGCTTAGGGTTGTGATGAAATTCATATACTCTCGCGTAACAACATGGTAGATGCAGCGAGTGGTATGAAATTGGGATGGAATGATCAAGGTTGTGGTTCATTTGTAATAGAAATGTCACGAGCTTGGAGGAGCGGGGGATATTTCGGATGTTTAGAGTATACTGGAACTATTTTATTGTCGCATGAAAATAGTGTGTTCTATGGAAGGGGAATTTGTTTATTGGTTTGCAGATTCTTGATTAGAACTACAGAAATATCCTTGTTGGTAGCTGCTGATGTTCAGATTTTGTTACTTAGTGCGTAATATGTGGGAGTATATCCCATGGGATGATTATGTAGGTGTGACATATCGTTCATTTGAGTAGTGGAGATTGAGGTCAGGTACAGAGATTCTGGTTTTGTCATAAATTGGAGAGTTATGTCTGAGAAACACATAATCCCTATGGTTGTGGGCTGTGAAAATTTGTTCTGGATTTGACAGTTGCTTGTACGTGTCATGGATAGGGTCATTGTGGATCTTGAAAGGATATTTATCTATTTGGAAGTGTTTGGAATTGATCTAGAGGCTCATTGGTAGGACTAATGTGAAAGTACATATTCAGTACTAGATCAGATATATTTATTCAGCACAACATTTGTCTATGGATGAGTCTTCGATAATGGTTGATGTTATTCCTGTCATTATATATTTCCGATGTTCCATTTTATGCTATGAGGTGACTTGATTATTCACTTGCATGTTGTGGTCCTGTGTAGTTTGTGGTATTATAGGAGTGAGATGACCCTCGAAATGCTGGTTGTTTATTGCAACTTAGCCATGCTTGGCCCTTTTTAGTGCATGATGCTACCCATCTCCCCAAGGTTATGTGTATGAGCATTTTTGGCTCGATGGGTACCCCCATTGCTGATTGTTATGTGTGGATCGAGTGGCACGCTGCCACAGGTATGATTTTTGGATTGGGTTGCACATCGCAATGGTATCACGTGTACATCGGGTTGCATGCCGCAATAGTGAGATGTTGGGTACGGTTCATTATACTAATCTTGTGCGTATTGTTTCTCATCTGTGAGATAGGATCATAGCATTTGTTCGGTTGTTTTATCCGTTATGCGGACTGGATAGTTTTGCACTCCGGTTCACTTTTTCTTATTAGTCATATTCAAGTTGTGGCTTGCTGGCACATTGATGACGTCCTATGAGATTTTAGATGGTATTTAGTGTGGCTTATTGGTCGAGCAGCTTGTACTGGGTGAGACAATGTTGATAGACCTGGAACCAGCGCAAACGAATTTGTATAATGTATGTTTGAAGGGAGAATACTGCTAATCAGTTCAGAATACGGCAATGGTTCTTGTCGAATGGAAAAACCCCATGATTTATTGATCTATCAGGTGATTATGAGAGTCTGCACCTCTCTTTCATTGTTGCAGTATTGCGATCTTTGGAATATAATTTTTATGTGTCATGAGGTATATTATCGGTACCGGGTTCGTAAATTACAACTAGTATGGTTGGGAGATATTACTATGTGCATATAAATTATGCGATGCACCGTGTGGTTAGGACTTGACTGTATACGTATGTTTTGGTACATCTTATGGAGATTGATACAGTGTATGTAGGCAAGGAAGTTGGATCTTATAGGATATTTCGGATGTTGGAGTTTGGTTCTAAGGCTTGTGGATTAAGGTAGAAAGAAGCATCTTTAGTCTGGGTTAAGCTAATATGTTCATATGGATTATGGTGGCACGGGTAGGTGCACAACAAGTTAAATAGTGATTTTAGCAACTTTGGAACGACTCTTAGTACGTTCGAGCACGAATGTATGTTAATTGGGGAGAATGTAATGATCATACTAGTCGTTCTGAGCTCTACCATGTCATTCTGCGGTTTGAGAACTTAAGTAGCTTCACTTTATGTATTACGACTTGCACGTGCAGTCGGTTTTAATTTTCGAGTTGTTCAGAGTTGATTTGGAAGAATAATTCTCAATTCAGAAGCTTTAAGTTAGAAGAGTTGACCATGGTTCAACTTATAAGTAAACGACCAAGGAATATGGATTTGAAGATTCCTATAGGTTTGTAAGGTGATTTCGGACTTGGGCGTATGTTCGAGTTGAGTATTGGATCGTCTGTGAGCGATTCGACGGTTATTATTGGAAGTTTGCATTTTGAATGTTTTGAAATTTACTAAGTTTGACTTAGAGTGGACTTTGGTTTTATCAGACTACAGGCAGTGTTCTGGGACCTTGGATACGTTCATTTTATTGATTGGAACTTGTGCGTGAAGTTTGGTTGTGATCTGGTATGTCTAAGTGTGATTCGAAAGCGTTCGGCGAAGTTTGAAGGTTTAAATGTTTTGATTGGTTTGCATGTTCTTTGACTAGTTATAGATTGTATGGCATTGGTTTGAGGTGTTAAAGAGGCGGTGGAGCTGGTCATCGTATTTCGGAGCGAGGTAAGTCTCATGTCTAACCTTGTGATGGGTTACTTACCCCGTAGGTGCTATATTTGTTATGTGCTATGTGTTTTGGGAGCTACGTATGTATGAGGTGAGGAGTGTCCGTGCGTATGCTAGGATTCCTAATTATGCCTGAGTAGACTTAGACTCACACCATGCTATAATTATATTATTTGAGTCATTCTTGCCTGTTTAAATGCATTAATTTATATTTTTCCCGAGACTAGACTTGCATAAGGGATCATACTTGCTATTTTAGATACTTGGTGAGCTACTTGATTAGTAGTAGAAATTTATACTTCCTTTTACGGATTTTCCCCGCATTATACGAATTTTTTCTGAAAGCCTCTTGAATTTCATAACTCACACATATATTTGTGAAATGAATTTTTTTGAAAGTCTCTTGAATTTCATAATTCACACATATATTCTTGAGTGGGGCTAGTGACCCATCAAATTTCACTATTCCAATTGGGTCGGGATGAACGCCTCAACAGTACCATTCTGGGATCGGGCTGCTCGCACGGGGTAAATTATAGACAACTTTATGCCTTGTTTGGTTGTGTGCTCTACTCGTTCTATGTTTTACTTGATTGAATGACTACTTGAGTACAATGAGCTATGCTAGAGTTAATGTTTAGGTTAATGATACTTTACAAACACAAATCTGTACTTGTTATTCTTGTGTTGTGCCTCAAATTGTTGTATGAGTACCTAAAATTCAACATGATATTGATATTCATTATTCGTATGCATGTGTTCTTGTATATGCTTTCTATGAGATGGACTGGATTGACAGCATGTGAGTCATCCGTGCGGGTTGAGTTATTATAGCACGGGAGTTATTCATACCGTTGTTATGATTATGGCACGTGAATTATTTGCATTGTTTTTATGATTATGGCACGTTTATTGTCCATGTGATTATTATTATTGTACGTGAGATATGTCTTGTAGTGTCTCTAGTGGTGGGATTGATTGCTTAGTGAGTGACAAGATAGCTATGTGATGGGTATTATGTGATTGAGGACTACGTTTATATGGTTTGGAAGTGACGAGAAATATTTACTTAGGATGTGAAGGTGTAACGACCTGACTGGTCATTTTGTGTATTTGAGCCTCGTTCTCCTATTTTATTCTTCTTGTGTGCTTATTTGTGGTTATGCGACTTGCGGGGATGGTTGGTTTGGTTTCGGGGAGGTTTTGGATTGAGCTGGAACATTTAGTTCCTAGTTCGGAAGCTTAAGTTGGAAGTGTTGATCAAATTTGATTTTTGTGTATTTGACCTCGGATCAGAGTTTATATTCCTCTGTTAGGTCCTGATAGTAATTTTGGAATTAGTCATATGTCATGATTTGGATTTGGAGGTTCCTAGGTTGATTTTGTTCTAATTGGCGAAAATTGGTAATTTGAAAGTTTAGAAGTTCATAGGTTTGACCCATAGCTGATTTTGTAGTTATCGATGCCCGTCTGGAATTTCGAGCCTTGGACTAGGTTCGTATGGTCCTTTATGACTTGCATGTGAAATTTGGGGTCATTCCAAATTGTTTTGGCATGTTCGGCGCAAGTTTGGAATTCAAATATTTGGATTAGTTCATTAAGATTGAATTGGCGCGTGATTCATGGTTTTGATGTTATTTTGTGTCACGCTCCAAACTCGGGGAGCATGACCGGCGCTCAACCGAGTGAACCCGATCGAGCAAGCCTACTAGATACTTTCTACCCAACTCACCCATGATTAATAGAAGACATGATTTCATTAATTAGACATTAGGAAGATCATATATACAATACTAGATCGTCTCATTGGTTACCTCACTTTTAAGTTTCAAGATGCACACATTTTTATGATTCGAGTGGAGAAAGAGATCAAAACACAACATAATCTGTTTGACGTTTCTAGCACCCATGTACAACCCACATAGTGTCTATGGAGCCTCTAAAAGATACAAAAGAGTGTTATGATAGTGCCGCCAACAAGGCCCCGGCTATACCTCAAAATATGATAATAATATGAACAAAAGATACAATACATGACCCCGAGATGAAGTGGGGCTCACCAAGTCTGTTGGGAAGAGGAGGTACAACTATCGCTGATCAACACTGCCTGCTATGGAACTACTTGCATCCATTTAAAGATGCAGCGCCCTCGGTAAAAGGGACGTTAGTACTGTCGAATTGTACTAGTATGTAAAACTAAACACCATCTCAATAGAATGAATAATAATACAAGGGGGAAACAGTCATGAGTTCAATAAGAGCTTCAAACAATACTAAAATATCAAGTAAGGATCACATAAGTTCTCAAGTCAATTTCCATGTTATTAGGTTGGGTGATCTTTAGTGCCGATATACAATAATTCACAATACCACTGTATTCTTACACGGAGTCCGATCACGACCCGATCGGCTAGGTGGTCTCATTTGAGACATCAACCATAACCATAATTTCATTATAATTTTCAGCACAATTACCACCATGTGTGCGGCATGGAGTCCGATCACGACCCGATCGGCTAGGCCATCTCATCCGAGACATTACCTTTTTTAGTCAATCATCTCACATCATACTTCTTTCACATCCATTCAATTCATTGGCACTAGTGGCCACAATTATAAAGTCATTCTTGGCACTTGGCCGTATTTTATAATTCCAGTTTCCCCTTTCCACATTCAAACATCATTATCATTATCAACAACAATAAGGCTTCCCATTCAAGACATTAAATTCACATATGAGAAATTTGAGAATCTTAGGCACATAGAGGCTTTTCATACAATTTGACATAACAACCTTTATTCGATCTTGACATAAAGTTTTAACATTTCTAACACATATTCCACATTTTGATCGCATCCTTAAATGACAAGATGACATGAGGAAGCATTTAGAATAAATATTGAATATACATCCTTCAACACAAACACATTAGGAATAGCCAATTCTATAATGATCAATTTGGGACTTACAATAATTACATGAACACTGTGGGATTCGATTCTTAAGAAGAAGGGGGTTTAGCCAACATACCTCAATTGAGCTCCCTTTAAACTTTTAAAATGTTTTGAAATTCTTAGCAACTTCAATCTATTTTAGAAATATGACAAGTTGAATCAAAATTAGGAAGATGGTCATGATTCTAGCTCATTTGAGCACATTATCAAAAAGTAGATGTGCATTAATGTTTTTAAGGCCTTTTTTCAAAAGATTCCATCATCCCTCAACCCATTCTCTATCATTTTTAGCTCACAACCTTCTTACACCCTTTGATAACACATGCATGCAAGATGAACCACTCCCATGCCCGAACATTGTCTTGCTAATTACTCCCTTTTTAGTAGATTTTCGAAATTATGAGCTAGGGCATAGATTCTTACCTCTAAGATGAGGACTTTCTTGATAATCTTCAAGGATTGAGCAAGAATTGTTGGATATTAGGTTGAAGGTTACTTCCCCACTCTAAGAACTCCTTCTCACTCTAAAAATATTTGAAATATGCTAAAAATGGACAATGGCACATGTTTTAACGAAATAGGGTCGAGTTTAAAAACCCTAAAAATGAAGCTCCGGAATAGGGTATGCGGTCGCATATGCAACAGCAGAATGGATATGTGGTCCACATATCGGCCGCATAATTTGGTGCCAAAATCTGGAAAGAATCTTCCTGGGTCTGCGGTAGTTATGCGGCCCACAGACCTGTTCTGTGACCGCATAATGCGCCGCAGAACCTCCCTCCGCAAAAATCCAAAGGCTGATTATGTGATCAAAGTGCGGGCCGTGAAATAGTTGTGCGGTCGCATAACTGGCCGTGAAATTGACATAAAAAATGGACCAAGTAGCTGCTTCACGCTGCGGCCATTCTGCGGCCCGCAGAGTGATTATGCAGTCGCGTAATGGGCCGCAGAAATGCCCATCTCTGCAAAATATTTTCCTTTAATTCCCCAGCGCACTGTTCAATTCAAAAAGTCTGAACAGCGGCTTGCAAGCTCGTAGCGAAGAATATCTACTATCATTAACCACTACGCCTACCCCGGCATCACGGAACCCCGATTTTTAGGAAAAGTTTTACGGGGCCTTATATTTGTATCATTTGGGGCCTCGAGTAAGCCCGTGATACCTTTTGTGATTGGTTGGACGGGGTCCCCAGGGCTTCGGTGTGTTTCATGTAGGTTTCAGACAATTTCACTCATGTTTGGAGTTGCTGAATTCTGGTGTTCTTGTGTTCATCGCGATCGCAGAGGGTGTGTCATGGTCGTGGAGTGTGTTTTGGGTGGCTGGTAAATTTTCCTTCACGTTCGCGCTCGCGATCGCGAAAGGGACACCTGAGCAGACTTAAATAATTCAATTTTGAGGGTTTTTGTTACTTTATCATATTTTAAAATTTGGGAGCTCGGTATTGGGCTATTCTTTAGGGAATTTTCACGATTTAAATTGGGGTAAGTGTTTTTGAATCGAATTTGGTTATTATTCATGATTCCAACCTTGATTTTTGCATTTGAATGATGAATCTAAGTGAAGTAAATTAGGGATTTTGGAAAACCTTTTGAAAATAAAAAAAAAATGAGGATTTCTTAATGAGATTTGGATGAAACTTATATGGCTGGACTCGTATTCAAATGGGTGTTCAAAATTTTGACTTTTTGGGGGTTCCAGGAGATGGAGCCGGGTTGAATTTTTGGTTGACTTTTGATTTTTGTTAAAGATTAGAGCTATATTAATTGGAATCGATTTCTATAGCCATGATTGATATTATTGAGCTGGTTTTGGCTAGATTTGACCCGTTCGGAGGCAATTTGAGAGGCAATGGCTTTTTAGAGTATTGATTTGACTTGTTTGAGGTAACTATCTTGCCTAACCTTATATGGGGGGAATACTCCTTGAGATTTAGCCTTAATTGCCTAATTGTGTTATTTGAAAAGTAACTTGTGCACGAGGTGATGAGCGTGTACACGGGTGCTATGTATGGTTTATTACCAGATTGGATTGTAGGCTATTAATATGCCCTAATTTGATAATGTAACTTATATGAAACTTGATTAACCTATCTTGTGATTACATGATCATGATCGTTAAATTTGATTTAGCCATAGTCATGGTTTATTGTTGAACGGTTCTCCGCACTTTTATGTTATTGCCATGTCCTTATGTAGTTTATTGTTATGTTGTGAGCTTATATCTTGATGAAACTTTAGGTAATGTTGTTTTGTGATATTGTGGCACATGTGGATATGTTGTGCGGGTTGATTGATGTTGTGTGGAGTATAAGGGTGGCGAGATGCACATGTGGCGACATAAGAGAGGCATTTCATTATGATGCGCATGTGGCGAGATAAGGGTGGCATTGTTGATTATGTTATGTGATGATTTGGGGTGAATTTCTTGATTTTGTTATGTGTGAAACAGGGTCAATATTTTGATTCTTACATGTTTCTTAAAAGCTTTTGTCTTGTATTTTAATGAGTTGTTAGTTGAATTGACATATTATTACATCCCCTATTTCTTAAAGATTTGTTGACTAAGAAATGAGTTTGCTACATTTAGTTGTTCTCACATGCTCTACGACATGGTTGATATTGTTCTTTTGTACATATATTCTATTTGCAGTTATTGATATATTGCACATGTTTTAGACTAGTGAGTATCACATGACTTGAACCTTGTCACTACTTCACCGAGGTTAGTATTGATACTTACTGGGTACCGACTGTGGTGCAGTCATACTACGCTTCTACACATTCTTTGTGCAAATCAAGGTACTTCTGACCATGCGAATATCTAGAGAGGCATGCTCGATCTATTTGGAGACTTCAAGGTATCCATGTTGTTCATTTCGTAGGCCCCAGAGTCATCCTTTTACTTTAGTTCTATTGTTTATGTATTTCAAATAGTATTGCACTCTTTGAGACTTGATATGTATTCTATTTAGAGCTTATAACCCAGTACTACCGGGTTTTAGAAAGTTAATTATTGTATCCGATTTGGCTCTATTATCGCATTTTGCAGTTTTTGTTAAATTTAAAGTTGTTATATTTTGATTGCTATCGTTATGTAATATGCTTACCTAGTCTTAGAGGATAGGTGTCATTACGACCCCTATGGTGGGATTATGGTAGTGATAGAAGGGCTATAGATGCTTGATTATTATCTCGATGTGTTGTACAATCTTGGGATGTGGACATGTTGGTGGATCTTTCAGTTGTTCATTATTGGAATGAAGTAGATTCTTATATTATGATGACGAGTGTAGACTCGGGGAGATTAATTGATTGTAAAATGGTTGTGACCATGGTAAGATCATATGAAGATGTCATTTGGGGGTTAAGCAGGTGGGTTATCCCCCTTCGAGAAGGTTTGAGGTTGTATGATTCTTATGAGGCTTCTATGAAGAGTTTTCCTTCAATCCAGTGGAATGCATGTGCTACGATTGGAGTTTGGATTGCTTGAGAAAGTTCGCACGACTATCATGAGGATAAGTATACACTCTACAGATGATTTGGAAGGCGTAATTACAAGTGTTTCATGAGCTTATGAGGAGATTCGACTAGAAAATAGTGCGAGACCATGGCAGTTAAGAAGGAAGAATATTGTGGATTATCAAAATGATGTGTTTGTGACTTTAAGCCAAGTGGAGAAGTCTATCATTGATGATTGGATAATGTCGGCAGGTAATGGTTTAGTTCCTAGATATGGTTACGCTTGTGGATTGGATATGGTTTGAGAAGGATGTAGTCGAGGATGATTAGGGCAAGGAAATTTGCTCGATGCATCAATGTATTATACCTTATTAATACATGTAGGTTGTGGAATTAATCTTGTTTATATTCATTGTGGATTTAGTGTGCAAAAAGAAAGGATCCACTTGGTTGCTTAAGGATGAGGTTGCTTCTTAATGTATCTATGTGCTAATGCAGCACAAGTTATTCGGCACGTATTGGTTGTGCATCGGAGATTGGCGCAGAGTGGATGACTCTCGAGAAAGGCTCTAGTGGATTTAAGTCCTAGGATGAGTGCTTAAGTATTTGCCGGATTTTGTTGTGTGGATAAAGATTTGAGATCTACCTTAGATGGTGCCGAGACTTATAGTATTTGTGTATCATTATTGATTAAACATTGCAGTATTCGAGAAATAAATTGCAACAACTTCACATTCATTAAATATTTCTTTGGACGAGTGTTTTGATTGAGGTACTTTGGGGTTTGGCGATCAACGAGGTTTGGCTGATTTAGATGGACTCAGTTCTGATGGATTAGTTAGGTTCTAATGGATTTCGAAGAGTTCATAATGGTTTTGACTACGGCTCGAGGTTGATTTCTTCTACGGGCATAGAAGGTCTATTGTGTGTTATGATGTTCTTCTGAAATGTGTTAAGTGAAAGGTTTCTGATTGATGTAGTATATATCCTACTTGTGATTTTGAGTTAATAATGAGATTCTCATATTTTCATATGATAGCATGATAGATGCGGAGCACCTGTGGGATTGCGATCGCATGGATAAGGTTGCGGTTCAACTTTGAAAGGAAGGTCATAAGTTCTAGATAGCATGGGAAATTTTAGATTCTTAAGAGAATGCTAGCACCATCTTGTATCTCCTGAGAAGGGTGTATGTTGTAAAAGACATGTTGTGTAATGAGTTGCGGATGCTTGATTAGTACTACACAGATTACGTAGTTGGTAACCACTGATGTTCAAATTTTGTTGCTTGGTGCAAAAGGTGTATGTGAGTATTTCTCATAAGGTGATTGTGTATCAGTGATATTTCTGTCATTTAAGTGGGAGAGTTGGAGATATAATATGGAGATTCCTATATTCTTGAGGTTTAGAGACTGGATGTTTAGAGGCAGATTATTCCTTTGGTTGCAGATTGTGAAAGTGTGTTAAGGGTTTGACAGCTAATTATATGTATCATGGATAGGGTCACTGTGAATGTTTGGAAGGTTATATACATATGAGAATGTGTATTCTATAAAAGGTTGGATTTGCTTACTCTTGTGCTGCATTTGTTGTGGGTGTATCATCGGGCGGAATAGATGTTATTCATGCCCTGATTTGTTTCATATGCTACTCTCTTGTGCTATAATGGGTTGTGAGGCTACAGGATTATTCACACGGCTGTTGTGGTCTTGTTTAGTCCTTGTGGCGACATATGAGCGAGATGGATTTTATAATGTTTATTTGCTTATAGCACTGTAATAGTGCTTGCCTTTTTCATAGCTCATTATGTTATCCGTCTTCCCATGATTATTTAATGCACGTAGCGTTCTTGTTGTTGATATACACGTATTTGGCGAGTATGAGGATTATGGCTTATGGGTATTCCCATGTGGGTTGGTATGATGTTGGATTGGGTTGCACGCCGCAACGTAGTTATGTTTGGATATGTGTCATGCCCCAAACTCAGGGAGCGCGACCGGCGCTCAAGCGAGAGAACCCGGCCGAGCAAGCCTATTAGACTTACTTCTACCCAAACTCATCAATGAATAAAGAGGAGATGTACTCCATTAATGAATCACTAAAAAGATTTTATTAAAAACTTCCTTTTCATTCCCATTAGTAGCTTTATTCATAATTTTCAAAATATTACAAGTTTATAGAATTAATGAAAAACATAATTTTCATGTACCAACATTTTTAGTTCAATTCCCATTATCAACCATAACCCACAACCTGTCTACGGAGCCTCTAAATACAATAGAAGAGTAATATGAAAATGCCGGCAACAAGGCCCCGGCTATACCTCAAGACACTGTACATGAGAAGCAAAAGATACATGACCCCGAAATAAAGTGGGGCTCACCAAATCAGCTGAAAAGAGTGTACTGCTATCACTGATCAATGCCGCCTGCTGAAAAACCACCTGCATCCATTAAAGATGCAGCGCCCCCGGTAAAAGGGACGTCAGTACTGTCGAATAGCACTAGTATGTATAGCTAAAAAATTTCTTTCAAAATAGAATGCTCATATAAGAAAAGGCAACACATAGAAACAACAAGTCGGAATCAACAATATCCAAACGTCCAGTTAAAACACAATAATTTCCAAAATACAAACTTCATATATAATTTTGGTTAGGAGATCATTAGCACCGATATACCACCGTCTTTGTTAGCACGGAGTCCGATCACGCCCGATCAGCTAGGCCATCTCCCCACGAATAATGTGGTTTGACATGTGATGCGAAAGAAAGTTGTTACCAAGAGTAGTACCACCATATGCGCAATATGGCGTCTGATCTCCACCCGATCAGCTAGGCCGCCTTCCCACATATGCCGTGCGGGTTGGCTTTTTCAATCCACAAAGGTTCCAGCTTCATCCCAATTAAGGGGAATAATATCACAATCCACCCCTACACCGGCACGTGTAGTTTCAGGTGTGGGCCTTATGACCCACCCTTCCTCGGTATTGCTAATGATGCTCCCAAAAATAGTTTTGATTTGATTTGCAAACACAAATATCATAAATACAATTGTACTCACCTCAACATCTTTCACATGGTATGAATTCTCATTAGTATTTCCAGTCATTCAAAATGACAATATTTTCTTGGCTCATTAGGCCATTCACAAGATTCTTTATTCCTGGCACGATGGCCATATTTCATATTCCACACTTTCACCTCTTTTAATTTATAAGATCACCATCAAGTATCAACATATACGATATTTTAAAAATCATGTACATCAAATCCATTTGAAATAAAAACTTCAAACACAAATTGTTTCTTCCCAAAGAAAGAAGCATGCCAACCAACAATAGAAACACACATGAAAAATCATAAACAGTCAATACACCATTTACTCTTGCACTACTCTCCCCCAGAAATGACAATGTACAATTTCAACACATAAGTATATAGAACTCGAATCACACTAGATATATTTATAAATCAAAGCATTAGTTAAAGCAGCCACTAATGGGCATGAATTTAGTACAAAAGCTTTTAGACAATTCTATCTTTCATTGAAACACGACTCAAAGCCATAACCTTTTAATACGTAACCCACACTTTGAAACTTATAGAAACATTATGGAATTCAATTCCAAGAGAGAAAGTTTAGCCAACATACCTCAATCGCGCTTCTTTAGACTTTACAATTATCCGGAACCCTTAGCAACCTCAATCTATTTTAGCAATATACAAATTGAACCCAAAATTAGGAAAACGTTCATGGTTCTAGTTCACTTTTTATTTTTCCCACACTCTTTATCACATGCATGCAAGATGAACCACCCTCATACCCATGAAGTATCATACTAATACCCCATTATAGCTATGTTTGAAATTAAGAGCTGGGGTGATGAAGCCTTACCTTTTAGGGTGAAGAATTTTGGTGCTCTACTTGAATATTTCCAAGGCTTTGAGTGATGGTTGAAGATAAATTGATGAAACTTAGGCCCTCCCTCTAGAACCCTCTCTCTCTCACACTAGAAATATCGGAAATGAGCTTCAAAATAGACTAAAGGGGTGTTTTAACAGAATGGGGGTCGGGTTTTAAATTAAAAAAATAGGTGCCCCGACACAGGTCTGCGGCCGCATATGTGACTGCATAATGGTTATGCAGTCTGCAAAGTGACTGCAGAAATGGCCCTCAAGGGCCTAAACTTTCAGCCCAGGTATGCAACAAGTATGCGGTCCGCATACTCGTTCTGCGATCGCATAATGCACCACAGAACTCCCTCTGCAAAAACCCAAGAGGGATTATGTGATTGATATGCGGTCCGCTTATCGATTATGCGGTTGCATAATCGACCGCAAAAAGGACCTCATGTTGGCCAAACTTACTGCTTCACTCTGCGGCCATTATGCGGTCCGCAGAGTGATTATGCGGCCGCATAATGGTCCGCATAAACGCGCTTTTCTGCCAAATATTTTTCTTTACTTTTTGACACATTGTACAACCTAAAAAGTCCATCCTCAAACACGTAAGCCTACTCCAGCACCACGAAACCTTGAATTCATTTGCAAAAATTACGAGGCTTTACACTGAAATACTTCAAAATTTTTCGGGGTGTTACAATATGATTCCTCCTACTTATTTTGTGTGTTTTGTTTCTCTCTTGTAGATGGGTTCATAGCATTGTGCTTTTGTGGTGGTATTTGTTGACTTTATTGGATAATTCTTTTATTTGGTTCTCTTTTTATTATTAGTTACATTCGAGTTGTTGCTTGTTTGGTGCACGGAATGCATCATATGTGGTTCTAAGGGGCATTTGGGTTGTCTATCGGTCGAGCAGCTTGTACTAGGTGAGATGGGGTTATTAGTGCAATCGGATTTGGATAAGGTATGTTTGGAAGAAGAATATCATTAGTCAGCTTAGAGTTTTGCAAATAGTTCTTGTTGGGTGAGAGGACCCCATGACTTATTGATTTGATGGGAGGTTATGAGTTTCCACATGTTTCTTTCACTATTAGTAGTGTTTCTAAGGTTCAGAACAAGGTTTATTTGATAAAAGGTATGTTACCCGTACCATGTTTGGTAATGAGCAGCTAATGTGGGCAGAAAGTATTGTTATAAATATATGAGTTATGCAGTACATCAGGTGGTTATATCATGGGATTATATTTATGGCTTGGTGCAGCTTGTGCGGATTGATATAGTATACAAGTACAAGAACCGAATGTTAGAGGGAGTTCCGAAAGTTAGAATTTGGTTCTAAGGATTGTAAGCTAAGGTTGAAGAAAGAATTGTCAGTTAGGATTATGTTAATGGGATTATGTGGATTGAGGTGATGATATATCATCCACGAGTATATATACTATGAATTATACAGTGATTTGGCAGCTTTGGAACGACTTTTGGCACGTTTGAAGATGGACGTATGTTTAAGTGGGGGAGAATTAAACGACCGGACCGATCGTTTTGAGCTTTAGCATTCCGTTTGGCAGTTTGAGACCTTGAATAGCTTCATATGATGTACTTATGTATTTGCCGGTTTTAATTTGCAAGGTTTGGGATTGATTTGATTGAGTGATTCTCAATTTGGAAGTCTTGCATCGGAAGAGTTGACAAAAAGTCTGACTTATGAGCAAACAACCTCGGAATCGGGATTTGAGGATTTCAATAGGTTCGCATGGTAATTTTAGACTTGGGCGTATGTTCAAATTTGAATTTGTATGTTCCTAGAAGGTTTTGGCTCTATTTGTCGAAAGTCAACAATTTGAAGAGTTGGAGAGTTCATAGGTTTGACCTGGAGTTTAATTTGGTATTTTCCAGACTCCTAGTGTGATTTTGAAACCATGCATAGGTTCATATATTTTAATGGAACTTATGTTCAAGGTTTGAAAGTAATCCAAATTGTGTGAGTGTGATTCAGACACTCTTTTGAAAGAATAAAGATTAAACAACTTTTAAAAAAAAATTATTTGGTTGAGCCTCGATTCTTTGTTGTGATATTCCAATAGGTGTCTTGAGACTTTGGATAAGTTTGAATAATTGTGGTTACCTGATAGGTCATTTTGAGTTTTAGCATTTATTACCGTATTCCGAGACCTCGATTAGCTCTATTTAGCATCCTTGATTTGTGTGCACAGTCCGTGTCTTGTTCCGGAAAGTTTTTATGTGAAATATTGAAGAAAATGTGAATCTTTGTCTTAAAAATGGTTTGAGTTGACTACGGTCAACATTTTGTGTAAACTGACCCGGTTCAGTATTTTGACGGTTCCGGTGGGTCCGTATCATGATTTGGGACTTGGGAGTATGCCCGGAATTGAATTCGGAAGTCCCTAACTTGATTTTACGTGATTTGTTGAAAACTATATTTGAAGGTTTAAAGATTTTCGAAGTTTGACCGTAGGTTGACTTTATAGCTACCGGGTTTAGATTTCGGTTCCTGAACTTGGTATAGGTTCATTTGACTATTATTGACTTGTTTGCAAAATTTGGTTCAAAACGGAGTTGATTTGATATTATTCGGATACTCGGTTATAAATTTGAAACTTCTTAACTTTCATTGAAAATTTCATGCATTTTGATGTCTGATTCATGGTTCTAGGTGTTATTTTTGTGATTTGATTCCACGAGCAAGTTCGTACGATATTATTACACTTGTGTGCATGTATGGTTTGGATCCCGAGGGGCTCGGGGAGTTTAGGATAGGCTACGGGTCATTTTTGGACTTAGAAGGTTGCTGGTTTTCACTGTTGCTGATGTCTGGTGTGTTTTTCTTCGCGATCGCGAAGAGTAACTTGAGCTGGGGGTGGATTTCTTCATCGCGAACGCAATGCCTAGGTCGCGAATGCGAAGTACTGGAAGATTACCCTTCGCGATCGCGATCGCGGCCAGCCTCTCACGAACGCATAGTGTTAGGGGGCCTGGGAATAAACTTGATGGTTTCTCTATGTGAACGCGAGCCCTGGCTCACGAACGCAAAGGTCAGGGGGTGAAGCCTTCGCTAACGCGTAGGCCATTCTAGCTGATGTGCATTGTGAACGCTTCTGACCTTTCACGAATGCGAAAAAGCCTGACGCCTAATGACTTAAATTTCTCAAAGTCGGGATTTAACCCATTTTTTCACCATTTCCAAGTTTGAGCTCAGCCTAGAGGCGATTTTGAAGAGATATTTTATCCCAACTTCATAGGTTAGTAGATTTTAACTTGTTTTCTTCCATTTCCATAAACACCCATTGATTTCTAATGTCACGACCCAAAATCCGACTAGTCGTGATGGAACCTAACCCAACCCACTAGGTAAGCCAATTATCAACTATCCAATTCCAATGAATTTAGTAAGGCAATTAATTAAAAGAAAATATATGAAACCAATACATTTCCCCAAGAACTGGTAGTACAAATCATGAGCTTCTAAGAATAGAGTTTACAAAGCTGGTATGAAATAAATACATTATCTGTTTGAAAAGTATATAAACAGAGTTTTATGAATCTAAGGCTACCATGAACAAGAGGCAGCTACAACCGTAACGCAGGTACACCTTTAGATCCAGCTCCCGGCGAACACAGCAACATCAGCAGCCAACATCTGTACACAAGGTGCAGAAGTATAGTATGAGTACAACCGACCCCATATACTCAATAAGTAACAAACCTAACCTTAAGTTGAAAGTAGTGACGAGTTTGTACCAAGGTCAGAGTCCAACTCCAATAACCAACAACAGTTCATAACCACATAAAGCAAGTAATGAAAGAAGTAACCCAAGGAACAAATGCTCAACTAAATCATGATTTTCAAAAATAGCTCTGCCTTTCAAGTGTATCAGTGAAAGTCCCAAGTCGTTTACCGAAGTTACCAAAAATACGAATAAGTTTGAAAACAGTAATTTTTCCCAAAAATCCTTTCAACAATGATAAGATGTTTTATTTTCTTTCAAGATACCGGTGGAAAAATGCATTACTATGCCAATAGACCAATATGTGTGAGAAGTCATGAATGACGTGATACCGTACAGCGTGAGGAAAATACATCTCTATGTCTGTATGTCATGGGTGCATGTCAATGCAATGTATTTCAGTGATAAAACCATATGCATACTTCTTAGAGTATCAATTCACTCAGTCCTCCCCATCACTCAGTCATCACAGTCACTTAGTCCTCACAGTCACTTAATCCTCCCAATCGCTCGGCACTCACACTCGTACTCGCACTCGGCACTCACACTCAGTAGGTACCTGCGCTCACTGGGGGTATGTACAGACTCCGGAGGGGCTCCTTCAGCCCAAGCGCTAAATCTACACGGACAACTCACGTGTTGCACAGACAACTCACGTGCTATAGTATCAATATTTGTATACGCACGGATAACTCACGTGCTATAGTATCAATATTTGTATACGCACGGACAACTCACGTGCTATAATAAAGCCTACAAGGCCTGCTGCAGGCGGGCAGCCCCGATCCATATAATAATAAAGTATATAAAACCAATATGGCTTGCTGCGGCGTGCAGCCCGATCCCATAATTATCCTCACAATCAGGCCCTCGGCCTCACTCAGTTATCAATCTCTCTAGTATCTCGGGCTCACAATGTCATGAAACTAGCCCAAAATGATGATATGATGAATCAATAAATAGCAACAGAGACTGAGAGATGATATGAAATGAATGAACATGACTAAGTATAAAATTTCATTTTAAACCAATAATTCAACAACAATATGATTCTCAGCTCAATTTCTTTAACACATAAAACTACATAGAAAATGCTAAGATTATTTGACTACAAAATTTCACGGAACCAATTACATCACAATTTCTATAGTGCCCGCCCACACGCCCGTCACCTAGCATGTGCGTCACCTACAAACAATTCACATAATACGTATATTGAGGATTCATACCCTCAGCTCCAAGATTAGAAGAGTTACTTACCACGAACACGACGAATCCAATGTCGAGCAAGCTAAACAATACTTCAGAAATCCAATTCTGCACGTATCAACTTCTGAACGGCTCGAATCTAGCCACAATTAATTCGATTCAGCCAATACCAATTATTGTAATTAATTCAATAAAAAAATACTAATTTTTCAATAAAAATCCAAAATTAACTCAATAATCTCCTGTGGGGCCGACGTCTCGGAACCCGACAAAAGTTACAAAATATGAACGCTCATTCAACCACGAGTCCAACCATGCTAATTTTATCAAATTCCGACACCAACTCGGCCCTCAAATCTTCAAATTAAAGTCTATGACATTTTCTACTATTTTCAACCCAAAACACTAATATGTTGATAAAAACAACAATAGATTCATATAATTTAACCAAAACTGAGTTAGAATTACTTACCCCAATCCATAAGGTGAAAAATCGCCTCAAAAATCACTTCAATCCGAGATCCATAGCTCCAAATGTGTTAAAATGGCCGAAACCTCAAAATATAGCTTCTGTCCAGGTATTTACTCTTCACGATCGTGAAGCACAAAAATTTCCAGCCCAAAATTTGCACTTCGTGATCGCGGAAAACCACTCGCGATCGCGAAGCACAAACTCCCCAACTCTTCCAGATAGCCTATAGTATAATAGTCATAACGTTTTATACAACACTCCAAATGATAAATGGTTTGATTTTCTGAAAACTAGACATTAAGGGCTATAACTTTCATTTTTGGATCATCTTCATATTCCTTGTAGATTGCGAGATAT
Organism: Nicotiana tomentosiformis; assembly: GCF_000390325.3. Taxonomy (NCBI): domain Eukaryota; kingdom Viridiplantae; phylum Streptophyta; class Magnoliopsida; order Solanales; family Solanaceae; genus Nicotiana; species Nicotiana tomentosiformis. The sequence goes on along the minus strand of NC_090816.1, from coordinate 82,564,979 downwards.
AAGCTTCCAAAGTTGGGTTAGTGCAGCAAAGATTTTGTTCTGCGCGATCGCGAAAGAGCTTCCGCGATCGCAATTCACAAGGCCCCAAACTGCTGTTTGCTCTTCGCGAACGCGACAAAATTTTCGCGATCGCGATGCACACCTCTGTAGATAGAAACCAGCAATTAAAAATGGCTTAGAAATGGTCTGAAACCACCCCGAAACTCACCCAAGCCCCTCGGGACCTCAACCAAATATACCAACAAGTCCTAAAACATCATACGAACTTAGTCGAAGCCTCAAATCACATCAAGAAACGTTAAAACCATGAATCATGCCCCAATTTAAGTTTAATAAAACTACAAAATTCCAAGTTCTACATTCGATGCCGAAACCTATCGAATCAAATTCGATTGACCTCAAATTTTGCACACAAGTCATAAATGACATAACGAACCTATTCCAATTTCCAGAATCGAATTCCGACCCCAATATCAAAAAGTCAACTCCTCGGTCAAACTTCGAAACTTAAATTTCTATTTTAGCCATTTCAAGCCTAATTTAGCTACAAGCTTCCAAATAATTTTTCGGATACGCTCCTATGTCCAAAATCGCTATACGGAGCTACTGGAATCATCAAAACTCTATTCCGGGGTCGTTTACACATAAATCGACATCCAGTCACTATTTTAACCTAAGCTTTAAGCCTTGGATTTCATTCTTCCAAACTAACTCCGAAATACCTGAAAACCAAAACCGATAATTCACACAAGTCATAATACATCGTATGATGGTATTTAAGACTTCAAATAGTAGAAAGGAGCATAAATACCCAAAACAACCGGTCGGATCGTTACATCTAACCTTTTATCTATGCTTTTCGTGGAAGAAATTAGGGATTTAGGTAGAAATTGGGGATTTTGAGAAATTGAGATTTAGACCTCAAATGGAGGTCAGATTTCGAAACTATTCACATAATCGGGCTCGGGGGCGAATAGATTATTGAGTTTTTGTTCGAATCTCGGGTTTTGACCAAGCGGGCCCGGTATTGATTTTTGTTGACTTTATCCAAAATCATTAAAGATTGAATCTTTTTGAAATATGGGTAGTTTCTAAAGCTTATTTTAAATTGTTTGAACTATATTTGGTTAGATCTGATTGGTTTGGAGATGCATTTCAGAGGAAAGGACCTTGTTGAGCTTTGATTTGATTGCGGAGTGAGGTAAGTGTTTAATCTAACCTTGACTTGAGGGAATTAGGAATTTTTGAACTATATGTGTTGTATGGATTTTGTGAGAAAACAGCATATATGCGAGGTGGCGAGTGTATATATGCCGTCAAGATATTTGTTTCCGTGTTTCTCGTTATTTCATGAATTATCTTATTCCATGCCTTAATTATTACATGATTTATTTGACTTCTATGTCGTAATTGTTAATTGTAATTTATTTATTCTTGTATTATATTGTTTGTCCCTTCCATGACTCCGTGCTTAATTGCTACTTTCCTTTAACTGTTTCACTTACACTCTTTGACTGTCACATGCTTTACTTGTCCTATTATTTTTGTAATATTTATTACATTCTAAGATGTAGTTTCATTTGCGCGAGTTGTTGAGTTTGTTAGATACCGATAAACCTTTAAATTAGAGACTTCGAATTTTAAAGATACTTGGATTATTATGTGGTCCTTTATTGCCTTGTACTTTTACTCTTTGATGTAGAAATTCTAGTAAATTGAGTTATTGGATTGTTTATGTTAATTGGAAGTATTTGGGGATTGGGTTGTATGCCGCAACGGAAATTGAAAGATATTGAATTGAAATGGTGGAATAAGGGAGGATACTTATTGACGGTCAATTTTGACCCTCCCTTTTAAAATTAATTTATTTATAATTAATAATTTACAATGAATGTTTTGAAAATATTTTCTATCAATAAATACCTCTTTCTAAGAATTAATTCAGTATTAGTTTTTAAAATTAATCATTTGGTATGAGTATTATATAATTAAAAATATATTTACTATTTTAGGATTATTAAAATAATTTCTATGCGTAAGTTTTATAATTAACTCAATAAATTATTTCTTAAAATAGTTAATTAGTTTACTATTTTAATAATTCAAAATTAATGTCCTAGTGAAGTATTTTACCAATAATCAACTGCATTAATTAGTGGTATTTAAGAATTATAATTTTTACTATATTTTATTGAAAATAATTAAGTTTATTTAAATTAATTTCAAAACAGTTAAAAACCAAAAGGCTACAATTGCAATTCTTTTATTAATTACAAAGTGGCTACCATTTAAATAATTTCTAGCCCAAATACAAGGCCCAATCCGAAATGACCCAGTCCAAACACCCATCTCATTTGCCACCTTGGTGATCCGTGATACCCTATCTTAGCCAATGAGAGCGTGCCACATCACTCGCCTCTCTCACTCACAAAATAAGCATAAAGTCATCTGGGTCGTTCATTTTTTGATCAATGACCCATGATTTTCACTTCATGTTCTCTTTAATTTTTAAACACTCAAACCATTTAATCCTAATAGTTGGATTTCAGGAATCCAACGGACACCGAAATTCCGCCCCAAAAATCTTTAATCCTTGATTTATTAGGGCCGTTGATCTAATGATCCAACGGCCCAGGTTCTATCTCCCAACTTTAACCTAAAGACCAACCAAACTTCCCCCAAACCATGATCATTCTACTCAAAGACTCGGCCGCCTCCATTCCCCTTTCCTCTCTATTCTCTCAACTCCCATTACCCTAATAAATCAAGAAAACCTTGCACAAATTTGTGAAAAGCCTCAAATCGCCCAGAAAAAATTCCTTCTGCCCTTATTACCCAGGATTCTCGCTGAATCCTTATCATTTTGCCTTTGAAATTCATTGCCCCAAATCCGAAAACCCTAGCCTGGAGAGGAAACTTCAAATCAACCATGGCTTTTCAAATCCATGGCATGCATGGCCTTTCATTTTGTCTTTAAACTACAAAGCTCATCATTCCTTTCCTTTTTCGCCATTCGATTTCAAAAGCCCTATTTGAAGAGGTCACAACAAATAGTGAAATTTTAACTCGACAGACCTCCTCCTCTGTCTTTTCAAATCAAAGGCGAGTCTGGGACATTAGATGGCCTCAATGTTGATATTCAACACCAGTGGTCAAATGCAATGACCTTTGAGTATTAGGGTTCTAACCAGTGGTCCTTCGCACCTCATCGATTAGCTTCTCTCTTCTCAGGTAAATCCTCAAACGATATTCCCTTTATTCTCTTTCAGTTTCAATCAATATTGCTATCATTTTCAATCTGTCATCACTTTCCACTATTATTTTGAATTCTTTGAAACCCTAGAGCTTTAAATGGCACTATAAGTAGAGCTTTTAATGTTCTCACCAAAGACACAAAAAAATTACGAACCGATCACCTAACACTGAAAAGAAACGCACACACACAAATACTGAGAAGTTTATGATTCCAAGCCTTAGGTTTCTTACTGTTTTTCCTTTCTTTTTGCTAAGTACTATTGTTAGTCTAAACTTGAGGTTTCTGGGATCTTACGCGACTGAAAGAGCTCTCGTTTGGTCTGCTGCTCTCAAAAAGGTCAGCACATCTCTCATTCTTCTCTTTTGTTCATTTTATTTGAATACTACAAGCATGCTAAGTTAGGTTATGAACATTACAATTATTTTTATGGTGTTAATATGTTAATACTTGTGTTCAGTTAGTTTAATGGCTACTTGTGATTAGTTGTCTTGCTATGAATCTTTAAATGATGATAGATTAAACTATATAATTGATTCTTGTTGATCTTATTTCCTTAGTTTCCAACAGTCTACATATTTAAGTTATTATATGTTCATGTTCACATGAAAATCATAGCTCTTATTGACAATCAATAACCTTTATCCTTGCATGTAGCATCTCTGTAGTTTGTGAGCTTATGAAGTTAAACTTATATTTTGATAACTATGATTGGATGAATTTGAAGGGGTTAAGTTTATATCCTCTATCCCTTTAAACCTTAAGCAGGAACTTTGAGTGTTTATATGCTAGCTTCCCTGCTTATGTCTGCTAGACTGTTTCTGAGTTACTACTATGGTCTTTCACTTTGTTTTAGTTGCTTGTTGCTTCTATTAACCTAATCTTGTTTGAACTAAACCTCTCCTTTCTTCTCCCAGTAATCCTATTGTACACACCTGTCAAGGTTAACTTATGTTTTCTCACAATGTGATCATGATCCTTGTTCTTTCTATTTGTTATAAAGACTAATATTGGTTAGACTGAACTTAACTATTTTCTTGATAAGTCAAAACCCTCAACAGCATATTCATTTGGTATCATATATCTTATCTCTTATCTTTAAAGTTATCATTCATTCATCTTTGAAAAGCTTGCATGCATTTTATCTTTTAAAAGGACCTAGTCACTCTGCCTTAACTAAGTGACAACTTGTAAAAAAGAAAGCATGATTATCTTTGGTATCCATATACTAACTTAGAATTACGTTTTGAGTTAAACCTATCCTGATGTAGTTTCTTTCCCTTATCTGAAACTCTTTTGCTTAAACTAATCCTACAAAAATATTTAAAGTTTACCCTGTTTACATAAGAATCATTAGTGCATTTGAAGTGTTTAAGTATCTGACTGAATACTGCATGCTCTTGTTTAGTTCTTGATTATATATCCTATCTAGAATTGCCCTAATCCTTGCACTCTCGATAACTTTTAAACCAAGTCTAATCCACAAAGTCTCATAAGGATCCTTGCTGATGTTATCTAAATTTGATGATTTGTTAGGAGCATGATTCTGTAGAAATCCATTGGGATTCCATGTTGTAGTCTATAAATTGCATACCTATTAAAAGGCTTGATCATGTCCAGGATATCTTTGACAACCTCTGTAAATGATTAGTCATGACTGTGTTGCTTGAATTTTCATTGCTGATTCTATTTTAAAATGTTAATATAGTAGTACCGACCTATATATGTGCTGAAAGCAAAGTAAGTCAGTTCCTACTAGGTTTGCCATACATAAGAAACCTCTGCATATGTTGAGTTGCTGCCGTATAGCTTTGCCTTTCTTGGAATGTTATTCTACCCTAAATTTAGACCTTTGTAATATGCTTATGATGCTCACATGTATGTGTTTCAGAATCATATCTTTAGAATTCATGTGGTATATGTTTGTTTCGTAATTCAGTATAGACTATATGTTCTTATGTTAGGAGGAAACATATATATTTTGTGGTAGGCAATGCTATAGCATTTAATTTACATTGGAAGGGCCTCATTGGCATTTAAACCCGTAAAAAAAATATGTTGTTAGTTTTATGGGTATTTGGGAGTGGAGTTCAACTCTAGGTTAGGCTGCCCTCCCCAACACAAGCATTGTCCTGGGTAACTTTGAAGTGTTGGGGGATCCAAAGGAAGCATCGACCTTGAGTGGAGCTTCCTTCTTAGCCCTTAATTAATTGACGCATTTACTTCTTTGAGGGTTTAATTTTTAATGACAATGAAAGAACCACCACATTAGTATAATTTCTCACAGTATTGATTATTGTTTGTTTCAATTGTTTGTGTATATTCTTGTCATGTATATTTGAATATGCTGAGAATGTGGAGTATATTTCTAATGACCTTCTTTGTTCTTTTGGGCATATGTACATTTGGGCTTGCTGAGTTCCTAAAGAGTTTAGGCCCAAACCAGCTTTGCTGCATCTTTGAAGAGTCCAGTCTTGCCATATTCGCACCTCTCAAATTGTTGGGGCCTACCTTATTGAGGCCCAATCATCAGAGTCCAGTCCTATCTCCCTACTTCTTTCGTTATTGTTCATTATTTCCATAGCTTAGTTTACTGCCTTTATTATTTTTCGCTTTCTGCCTTCGTTGTTTTATCATATTTTATTCTCACGTATTTAACACTCATATATTAGATTATGTACTTTACCTTCATGATTTAGTATTACATGAAACATAGGCAAATAACTAATATAGGACTTAAAAGGAAATAGGTAGTAATAAATATTCACCTCCTTTAATTATAATTTGCTTATCTTGTATACTCACCTTTCTTAAAGATTATGAAGCTCAGGCCTTTAATCAAAACGCATCAGTCCATTTTCAAAAGAAAATCAGAAAAGAATTGCCGGATTTTACTAACATCGATTTTCTCATAAAGGCAATAAGGTACTGCCATCTCAAATGAATTTTCAAAGATTCGCTTCTTCAGAATTTTTAAAACCAAGGTACATTTAAAATCACTTTCCTACAAACATCTTTTAAAATTACTCTATCATCTATCTTTCAAGGTACTTACCTCATGACTTAATAATCATAAACTTTAAAATATAGACCACTTTCAAACTCTCCTAACCTTCAATAACTCTTTTATAATCCTACAACCCTTCTAAGTGTTACATATACTCCCTTTAATACGTAGTAAGCCATGCCTTAGTAATAATTAAGTATAGTATAAATAATTAATTCCTTAAAATTAGTCTAAGTCCTATGGAGCTACCTCAGGTAGATTTTAAGGGGTGCCTAACACCTTCCCCTTAGAAGAACAAAAACCCTTACCCATAATCTCACCGGTTCGAAGAACCCCAATGAATATAACTTAGTAATTGAATAGGTACCCTAGTATACCTTTAAATATTAGGTGGCGACTCTCTTTCATCAACAACATAGAAAACACAAGTCGAATCCTATCTTGACTAGTGCAAAAGAGGGTGCAAAAACATGGCGACTCTGCTGGGGATATCACACTTACATTTTGACCTTAGAAGACTTAGACTAATTTGTCCTCTAGATTTATTTATACCTTGCTTTGATATGCTTACCTGCTTTATTTGCTCTTTATAAGTATTTTCTCTCTATGATTACTATATTTATTACCGATACACCTGTGTTTATTACTGCTTTATATACACTGTCATCACATTTCTTCCAATCGAGTCTTGATCGTACAATATCACACACAATGGCACACAAGGGATATCTTTAAACCCTCCGAACCTTTTTTTCAAAACTCTCTAGTTTCAGAGAATGGCTTTGTTACGTCAACTGACATAACTTCTCGCATCCTTCAGTCCAATCTAAATGTAGGAAATACTCTACACTAGTAAAATAGGTCATATTGCATAAACCTTGGGTGAGTGGGTCCTTGGTACCGACACACAATTAGGAAAGCCACCTTGATGTCAATGGGTCATGCACCCAACGACATAATTTCTGTGGAAAGACAAACAAACTTGACAAGACACTTAAGGATCCGAAGCAAACACTTACCCAAATATCTTTCTTTCACCGACCTCAAAAAATGAAAACCAACCAAAACATCCCTGAAATCAGCATGGCCATGGGAGCACCACATAAGTTGAAATAGTGGTGGAAGAATATTCGTCAGGAAAACGAAGATGAGGTTCGGACGCACCTAGGGGCTTTAACCTCATTGATGAACATCCGAGCAGACAAGGTGCTCACTCGCCTGTTGATAGAATTTTGGGATATGGCTAAGGTGGTGTTCTAATCTGCCGATAGTGAGCTGGTACCGACATTGGAAGAAGTCACAAGTTTCATGGAGCTACCGTTCAATGGAAGAAAGCTAGTATTGCCAGTTACTATGCCCGGTTATCGATTCTTGGATGTTTTTGGTCTTAACAACAACAGAAGCCTCAGACGTATCGAGGACGGATGGGTGAGTCTCGACTGGATGTTTGATAGATTTGGGCACCGCGAAAGCTACGAATGGTATTCAGGGGAGTTTCAATGTGACCAGGAAATGTGGGAGAGTCTCAGGCCTATCACTTTGGCAACGGCACTGTTTGGATTATTGGTCTTCCTGCAGCGAATGGTCTGTATCAATATCAACCTGTTACTAGTGATCCAGGCAACCTTCTGTGGCAATCTTCAAGATATTCTGGTGCCGATGGAGTTAGATAAGATGCTAAGAGCCTTGTCCGCATGTGCATGAGGGTCTGATTTCTTTAAAGGTTGTAAGTTGCTGCTTCAGATTTGGGCCATTGAACACATCTTCCAGCGAGAGGCCACCATCGACTACTTTGTGGGTGTCAGCAATATGATCCGCAGCCACAATGAAAGAATGAGACATAGGATCTCCCCGCATGGGCAATAAGAATTGAGAGAAATAATAAGAATAGGAAAATGGATCAACTGGAAACCTTCTTGGTTAGGTGGAAGGGCAATCTTGAGGACTCCTCAGAAGTACTTCATTGAGTTGATCGGACTGGAAGGCATTCAACCATACTCACCCCTGTGTGTCCTCAGACAATTCGGGATGATCCAACATGTTTCTCTGTGGACAAGGATGGCGATGTATGAGGATGAGTACATTGGCCAGATCATATTCACGGGATAAGAAGATTACAAGAAGAGTGGAATGACCTGGTGACAAAGCCTATGGTTAAAAACTCATGGTGTACTCCCTAGTATTACGTCTGGATTAACGAAGAAAAAGAACTAGCCCGGCCAAGCAGAGAGGGTATAGCCTGGTTAGAGGACGCGGTGGTTACTTTACAGATTTACCATGAGATCTTGTTGTATTATCCTGTGACCACATCAATGCATCATCAGGTGGTCCCAAGATCCATTGACCACATGTTGCCACCTGCTGAAGAGGATGATCAGGTAGTAGAGTGCATCTAGATAGAATCAAGCACATAGCCAGAAGAAGATCTGGAAGAGCAGTCTGAATTCAATGACGATTATGAGGAGTTTGAGGAAAACTCGGAGGATGATCCGGAAGAGGAGCCTGAGGAAGAGAAAGTCATGGGAAACGACTCAGGGGATGGTTATTAGAGTTGGTTGATTTCCCTCTCTTTCCCCATTTTGTACCTTTACCCCTAGGTTTCTCTTTTACTTTCCAAAAGGGCGAATTGTCCAAGCCCATGCGAGTTCTATGAAACAATAAAGTCTAGAAAAATACAATCCATGGCAGCACTGCAAGCGGTCAGCAAGGTCATCAAGTCAGGATCAATCGGTAGTGGAAAGAAGAAGAAAGAGGACGTCTCAACAGTCGTCCCTTACTACCAACCCAATCCACCTCACGGAAGCACCTCTTATTCCCCAAACAACCACTCACCACCACCCACTTATGCTCCAGTCTATAATACCCAGCCATTTACCACCTTCAACCACAATACAACCCTCCTCGAGTCAACAACAACCAAAACCCACAACGGACATATGCTCATATCCAAACCACTACTCATCAGAACCGACATGTTTATGCATCACGCACTCATCCCAACTTTGAATAGAGGGGTCCTAGAACTTATACCCCGATTGCTGAGCCTCTGGCCCAATTGTTTGAAAGGTTGAGAAGAGCGATATTGATACACCCAATCAAATGAAGGGTTCCTGAACATCCCTCCAAATATTTTGATGCCACTAAAAGATACGTGTATCATTCCAATGTACCTGGGCAAGATAATGAAGACTGTTTCATGTTGAAAAATAAAATTGAAACCCTGATCAAGAGTAGAGCCATTCAGTGCACTCTAGCACCACCAAATGTGAATCGCAACCCACTACCAAATCATCGAAATCAGGGAGCTAACATGATCACATTAGACGAAGAACATGACCTGAAGGGAACAATTGTCACTATAGGGAATGCAGAAGCCGCAAGGATACCTTATCAAAAGGCTCCAATCATTACAGTTCAACTAAGGCCTACAGTGACGGTTCAAACTTATCCGCAGCAACCTGCCGATGCTACTCGAGATGAAGGAGATCGGGAGTACAAAACAGTCCCATGGACATGCCAGCAAAAGAGAAAGGACAAAATGTCAGACTCTGTCGCATCATATGATATGACTTGGTCGGGGAGAGAAAAAATTCTAAGGAGGAACAGAACAGCCCTAGAAGCCGCTGAGTTTTGGAACAGAATGTCAAGCAAAGAGTATTCTTTGGAAGAGCAGTTGAAGAAAACTCCAGCACAGATATCTATCATGGATCTATTAATGAGCTCTAATATTCATAAGGACACTTTGTTGAAAGTACGAAGTGGGGTAAGTGTACCAAGTAACACCACTAGCGAGGCGTTGGTCGTGAAAATTGGAAAAATGGTCAAAGCAAATCTGATCACTTTTAGATGCGATGAACTTCCTATCGAAGGTGCAAGTCACAACAAGCCTCTTCACATCACTGTCAAATACGGGGACAAAGTGGTGTCCCGGGTGCTAGTCGATGGAGGGTCAGGAGTCAACATTTGTTCACTCTCCACCCTGCGGGAGTTAGGAATTCATTTGAGGGAAGTCAAGGAAAGCCACGTAAGAGTAAGAACCTTGGATGGTTCGCAAAAGGATGTTATTGGAGAAATTTATCTAGCTTTGCAAATTGGGCCGGTCGATTTTTTGGTATTGTTCCAAGTGATGGACATCTCCTCTTCTTATAATTTGATGCTGGGTAGGCCCTGGATACATATGACAGGGCCCATGCCGTCTACTTTGCACCAATGCATAAAATTCAAATAAGGATGCCAAGAGATCGTGGTTCATGATGATTGGGGTCAATCAGCCTATTGGAGTATGTTTTCCCATTCATTGAAGGGCTGGACGGAGTTGCCTTCCACACAGTGGAAATCATGCAGACTACTGAGATGTAGAAGACTGAACAAAATTTGGGAATGCAGTCGCCGTATATATCCAAGATGGCTATGAGGGAGATGATGAAATATGGATACAATCTAGAAACATGGTTGGGATCCAAGTCAGATGGAATCACAAAGCCAATTGAACATAATGGGTAGAAAGGAAGGGCTGGTAGAGGATATCAGCCTCTGTAAGGGAAATCTCGCACTGTTAGCTCCGAGAAAAAGGTTTTTGTGCCAGAGTATGTTTCAAGTTCGGGACAGAGTTCAGTACCCGAAGATGATATCATTGACAGGATGGGAAAGTTATTCATGAATATGATTGAAGAATATTGTGAAGGAACTGACATCAAGACACCGACTATCAGGGATGCCGAACTAGGGGAAGAGCTGTAGGATTGGACATCCAGTCCATCTTTAGTTCACCGGGATTCATGGTAGTATGGAACTATAAAAAATGTTTCTTTTGAAAAGAGCACGGTCAATTGAGGCTTGTACCGTGTTTGTACCCTTTTGTCATTTTCCTATTGTGAATGCTTAAGACATTCCCCTTTTGATGAAATAAAAGAATCATTTTCCTAAATATCACAACTTTGGTTTACTGCTTTATTTATACTTAGATTTTCTTTTTAGTAATCAAACCGATAAAAAACCGTGTTCCACGATTATGACATAAACCCAAACCGCTAAGTGAAATGACCCAGATTACGAGGAATATAACGAGAGTATGATGCCAGACAATCTCCCACAGTAGATCGATTAGCTGGAGAGTCAGAAAAAACCCAACCTTGAAGAAACGAAAGTGGTCAATCTTGGAAGCGAAGAAGATGTAAAGGAAACCAGAATCATCATTCATCTAGAAGCCGAGAAGAAGGAAAAATGATTGAGCTCCTCTGACAGTACATCGAGTTCACATAGTCCTATGATGACATGCTAGGAATAAGTACCGACATTATCTTGCATCGACTACCCACTGACCCAACCAGACTGCCGGTCAAGCAGAAGCCCAAAAAGTTCAAACCTGATTTAAGTCTGAGGATAAGAGAAAAGTGACCAAACAGATAGAAGAAAATGTAGTAAGGGTAAACAACTATCCAAGCTGGATGGAAGACATCTTCCCAGTGCCCAAGAAGGATGGAAAGATCATAATATGTGCGCACTACCGGGATCTCAACAAAGCTAGTCCAAAGGACGATTTCCCCCTGCCAAATATCCACATCCTCATCGACAACTACGCAAAGCATGAACTGCAGTCGTCTATGAATTGTATCATTGTATACCATCAAATCTTAATGCTCAAGGAAGACGCAGAGAAGACATCTTTCACCACGCCTTGGGGAGTCTACTGTTATAGAGTTATGTCGTTCGGTCTCAAGAACGCCGGCGCCACCTACATTAGGGCCATGGAGACCCGCTTTCACGATATTATCCATAAAGAGATTGAAGTGTATGTGGATGGTATCATCATAAGGTCTCAAAAGATTTCAGAGCATTTGGACGACATGAAGAAATTTTTTGAATTCCTGTGAAGGTACAGTTTGAAGTTAAACCCAGCAAAGTGTGCGTTCGGAGTCCCAGTTGGGAAGCTATTGGGGTCCATTGTAAGTAGGAAGGGGATAGAACTGGATCCATCAAAAGTCAGGACCATCCAAGAATTACCACCACCAAAGAGCAAGAATGATGTCATGAGTTTCCTGGGAAGATTGAATTACATCAGTCGTTTCATAGCCCAGTCCACGGTAATCGGTGAACCCATTTTCAAGCTGCTAAAGAAGGATGCTGCCACGAAATGGATGGAGAAGTGCTAGAAAGCCTTCGACAGAATCAAAGAGTATCTTTCAAACCCGCCAGGTTTGGTTCCCCTCAAACCAGGGAAACCATTGTTTCTCTATTTGTCAATCTTGGAAAATGCCTTCGGCTGTGTGCTAGGGCAGCATGACGATACCGGGAGAAAGGAGCATGCCATCTACTACTTAGCAAGAAATTCACACCATGCGAGGCCAAGTATACCCTGATAGAACAAACTTGTTGTGCTCTGACTTGGATTGCTCAGAAGCTAAGGCATTATATGTCAGCATACACTACGTATCTGATATCTGGGCATGACCCACTCAAATACATATTTCAGAAGCCAGTGCCTACCTAGCTAAATGGCAAATTCTCCTCAGCGAATTTGACATTATGTACATAACTCAAAAGGCTATCAAAGGGAAAGCTTTAGCCAACTACCTCACCGAGAATCCACTGGATAGAGATTACGAACCGCTTACAATGTATCTCCCCGATGAAGAAGTACTATTTGCCGGGGAGGATATTGCAGAATCATACCCCGGGTGGAGAATGTTTTTCGATGGAGCAGTAAATTTCAAAGGAGTCGAAATTGGGGCAGTCCTGATTTCAGAATTTGGATAACATTACCCAACATAGGCAAAGATAAGATTCCCTTGTATTAATAATATGGCTGAATATGAAGCGTGCATTCTTGGAATCAGAATGACAGTCGATATGAACATCAAAGAACTTTTGGTCATAGGAGATTTCAATTTGTTGATACACCAAGTCCAAGGAGAATGGTCCACCAAGAATGTCAATATACTGATGAACTTGCACTGCGTGAAGAAGTTGTGCAAGAAGTTCACAAAGATTGATTTCAAGCACATCCCCAAAATTAAGAACGAGTTTTCCGACACCCTTGCAACCTTATCATCTATGATTCAGTATCTAGACAAGAACTACATTGACCCTATCGAGGTAGAGATCAGGGATCAACATGCCTATTACTTCCATGTGGATGAAGAACCAGATGGTAAACAATGGTATCACGACATCAAGAAATTCCTTGCAACCCAGGAGTACCCAAAGAATGCTACTAATGATCAAAAGCGAGCCTTCAGGAAGTTAGCAAACCATTTTTTCCTCAACAAGGAAGTCTTGTACAGGAGGACCCTAGACTTAGGTTTGCTGAGATGTGTAGACGCCGCTGAAGCAACCAGACTACTTGATGAAATACATGCAGGGATGTACGGACCCCACATGAATGGGTTCACATTAGCCAAGAAAATTTTGAGAGATGGATACATTTGGATGACTATAGAAAGCGATAGTATCCGCTATGTGCAGAAGTGTCACCAGTGCCAGATTTATGGAGATTTCATCCAGATTCCACCAAATGAGTTAAATGTAATGGGTTCACCCTGGTCGTTCGCCGCTTGGTAGCTATCGACTATTTCACCACTAGGGCAACACCATACATGTTGGTATACGATACTGAAGCGGTGATACCCCTATAGGTCAAGATACCGTCCTTAAGAGTCATTCAAGAGGCAAAATTGAATGACACGGAGTGGATACGGATCTGGCAGGAATAACTCATGCTCATTGACGAGAAAAGAATGGATGCAGTATGTCATGGCCAGCTATATCAGAACAGGATGGCCATCACATTTAACAGAAGAGTGAAGCCTCGCCAATTCACACCGGGGTAGTTGGTTTTGAAGAAAATCTTTCCCCATCGAGAAGAAGCCAGACGAAATTTTGCACCAAACTGGCAAGGTCCTTATGTTGTTCACCGTGCACAATTAGGTGGAGCTTTAATCTTGGCAGAAATGGATGGAAGAGTCAACACGAAGCCTATCAACTCAGACATAATCAAGAGGGATACATTGGCAACCCACGTAGGGTTTGATTTCTCTCCCCCTTTCTCTTGTAATAGAAAAACCAAATATTATTTTTGTATATTGTTTAGGAACTAGACCAACTTGATTTACTTAAAAAGGAATAGGTAGGAAATCCTCATTGGATTCAGTCGTCTTCGGAAATTGAACTACGTTCTGGCATGATTCCACTTGGATACGTAGGTTGTCTGAGTCAGACTCGACCATTTTCATTATTAATCTTATCATTTTGCATATGTTGTAATCGAACTACGCTTCGACCTGATTCCATTTGGATATGAAGGATGCCTGAGTTAGGCTCAGTCATTTTCATCATATCTTATCATCATCCCACGAACTACGTTCACACCTGATTCCATTAGTTCTAATTAGGACGCAGTCGCAACAGCAAGTAGCCGCGTTTTTAGAGGCATCACAGAAGATCGACATCAATAGGATGAAGTTCTCAAAGGAATACGTTCACGTGTGGAGAACCTTTCGTAACATATTAGAATCCGGAACGACGGCATTTTCCTTAAAAGAAAACAAGTATTTTCAAAATGTTTTCTAAAAATATATATACATATGTGTATACAATAATTTGTTCCATCTACCGAACCTCGTGGCGTAATCATGTCAAAGTTAGGGGCAAACCAACACGGCGGTCGACACAAACCAACTCCCCCTCCCTACTAAGAAGTTTTCTTTGAGTGTAGAGTCAACAAGGAATAAGGAAGCACTAGGACCACACTGGGGCAAATGACGAATTCACCACTTGCATAAGATTATCTCTCCTCCTCTTTTACTTAACATTTTCTAGTACAGCTAAAAGCTAACTCTTGAATCCTCTGTAGGTGCCTCGGAATCAGACTGCTGATACGGAAATTTGTACATAGCAAATCGTCCGCTCACCTAATCGGAGCATCTTGTACAAAATGGACAGTCGGCTTCACCAATCGAAGTCTTGTATATAGCAAACCGCCAGTTTAATCAATTGGAGCACCTTGTACAAAATGAACGTCAGCTTCACCAATCGAAGTCCTGTATATAGCAAACCGCCAGCTCAATCAATCAGAGCGCCTTGTAAGAATCGAACGTCGGCTTCGCCAATTAGAGCCTTGTATATAGCAAACTGCAAACTTAGCCAACAAAAGCAATTCGCAGAACCACTCCGTTAATCACGGACACCGGAATAGACAATCGCAAACTTCGTCACCAACGTTCTGCCAATCGATGTCCGCAACCTAGTTTTGCAGTCAAGAGTATCTTTTGGGCATGATTTTATTATATTTGCTATTACTTTGAATGTTTTAACATTTTGTTCGTGCAGCTTTAGGCATGATTATGATTTTAATCGATGACTCCCGAGCAGAGAATACTTTACATTTCAGTGCAAAGCTCTCCCAATAAGCGTAGATGCACTTTAGAAATCAAGCTCTCCCGAAAGCGGAGACATTTCTCAGTGCAAAGCTCTACCAACAAGTGGAGACACACTTTACCAATAAAGCTCTCCCAGCAAGCGGAGATAATTTTTGAACTCTTTGACAGCTGCAGAACGGTACACAGCCTGGCTAACAAATCAAGTCAGTATCAAGTATCCCATCATCCCAATACCAAATAACGGCTCGCCGACTATCGGGCATCATCATTCCTGCATCATTTACATCACATCTTAATATATTATGCATTACAATATATTGGTATGTGTGTATTTTATTTGTTTTGTAGGAACAAACACCGTAGTATGGAACTTCTTCTTAGCAGCAGACCGAACTACAATGCTATGGGGAAAGCCAACCCAGTAGCAGGCCTAAGATCCCAACTCAAGACAATCAGCAAGCTTAAAATTTTGAATCATTCAAATCAGGCCACAAAATTTAAGCTACCATGAGTGACCAATCTTCTGTCTCGCCGTATCGTCGCAATACGATACTGGGACAATTCCTGCGAGTGCTGCTTCCCCAAAGTCCCTACTCCAGAACTACATGAGGCTTGATGCTCGTTAAGCCTGAGGAATGTAAGCAATTCAAAGCCAAAATTCGGCCCCATATTCCCAAATCTTTCCAGATTCTTCCTCAACTCAATCCTACAAATTCACCATTTCTTGCAATACCTGCCTAAAAGTCGAGACAAAAATGGCTTTGGTTTAGTTTCTCTGCCCGAAACCTCTTTCATCGTCTCCGATCATAGAGGCGCAGCTGTTGACGGCCAATTTTGACTCTCTCTTTTAAAATTTAATTTTTTATATTTAATAATTTATAATGAATATTTTGAAAATATTTTCTATCAATAAATACCTATTTCTAAGAATTAATTCAGTGTTAGTTTTTGAAATTAATTATTTGGTATTAGTGTTATGTAATTACAAATATATTTACTATTTTAGGATTATTAAAATAATTTCTATGCGTAAGTTCTATAATTAATTCAATAAATTACTTCTTAAAATAGTTAATTAGTTTACTATTTCAATTATTCAAAATTAATATCCTAGTGAAGTATTTTACAAATTAAATTAATTTCAAAAGAAATAAAGATCAAAAGGCTACGATTGCAATTCTTTTATTAATTACAAAGAGGCTACCATTTAAATAATTTCTAGCCCAAATACAAGGCCTAATCCGAAATGACCCAATCCAAACACCCATCTCATTTGCCAGCTTGGTGATCCGTGATACCTCTCTTAGCCAATGAGAGTGTGCCACGTCACTCGCCTCTCTCACTCACATAACAAGCACAAAGTTAACTGGGCCTTTCATTTTTTAATCAATGGCCCATGATTTTCACTCTATTTTCTCTTTAATTATTAAGCACTCAGACCATTTAATCCTAACCATTGAATTACAGGAATCCAACGAACACCTAAATTCCGCCCCAAAAATATTTAACCCTTGATTTATTAAGGTCTTTGATCTAGTGATCCAACGACCGAGGTTCCTTCTCCCACCTTTAACCTAAAGACCAACCAAACTTCCCCCAAACCCTAATCATTCCACTCAAAGACCTGGCCGTCTTCTTTCCCCTTTCCTCTTTATTCTCTCAACTCCCATCACCCTAATCAGTTAAGAAAACTTTGCACAAATTCGTGCAAGGTCTCAAATCGCCCAAAAAAACATTCCTTCTGCCTTCATTACCCAGGATTCTCTCTGAATCCTTACTTAATTCGCCTTTGAAAATCCTCCTATAATGTCAAACGAATCAATACATATCTATCTCTAAGTAATCTTATATTGCATTCTCCTTTGATTCAACATTGAGCTGGAAATATTTTGCGTAACTCTTGTAGTTCAGTCCATCCATATGAGAACTTGCCTACTACAACATACTGGAGTCCTTCTATGACGTTCATTCGTTCAACTTCTGCTTCTGTGAACTTAACAAGAGGCTGCCCATTCAGAAAAGTTGCTCGTCTAACAGGAATTGGCTCAATAGTAGGTCTCAAATTGGAGTTCGCAATCACTGGATTATTTATCACAGCTGGCTTCAGAATATTGGAGTAATCTTGTGGCTTGAAGTTGTTATTTGTGGTCATAGTAATTGGTGAGATGGTTGGAGGAGGATGACCAGCCGTAAAGGGTTGTTGGTCACTAGCCAGAAAAGTCATGGCAGCTTGAATCGCTTGATGATTGTTAATGTCCTTTGGATTTAGTGGAGCAACTAATTTATTGATGTGGAGCTGGACATTTTGGTTAGAAGTTGCTGATAGCTTAAAGGTCTGTGGGTGCTTTGGTTTATCAAAATTGGTTGAAATCTTTGGGTATGTGCATGTCATTAGTAAAGTGGTGCTTTGAGTTTGTATGTGGGAGGGATGAGAGGCCTGAACGTCGACTACCTGTGAAAACGCATTCTTAGGCAAGATTTGATCACCACAGTTTTGAGCTAATTCTTGGAAAGTAACATGATGGGTAACATCCTGATTACCCTGAGCAACATGAGGATTAGTCTGGACACCCAAAAGGGCTGTCGAATTGGCCTTGACATTTTGTCGACTAGCTTGTGATCTCAACTCAAAAGAATCACCATTTTGAAATGTTGTGGATTTTGGCTCAATGAAGTGTTGATTTTGGAAGTTGTTAGCAATCCGCTCAGCAGTAGGAGTCAATTTGTATTGGTCTTGAGACAATTGAATCACCGTAGCATCCTTGCCGACCAACTGGTTTTCACCGAATATTTGCAGCACTTCTCGGAAGATGACTCGGACGGTGGAATGCTCTGAATTTTTGTGGAGAGTTATAACATGAGCTGGAGAACATTTCCCACGGCTTGGAATCTCAATATTTGACTTATATTTGACCATTGGAATTTTTGAAGAAACTATGTGTTGTTGCGCTACAGTAGTCCGTGTATTGCTATGAAGATTTGTAACCGGTGGTAATGAAATTGATGATGAAACCAATTGGGGATTGTGCGCATTGATAGTGGGTTTGTTTTGGGACAGGTCCGGTGGAATTCCACCGCTGGATGGTGAAGTTGTGTACATTCCGGCTAGTGTGGAGAATTTGGAGCCATGGTCATCAGTTATCTACAGCCATAATCTCAGATTGGGTCTTCTATGCTATTAAATCAACAACAAAAAATTGGAGAAGAGACACACACGTACGGAGAGATTGGATATGCTGGCTATGGTGATGACTTTTTGTCTTCTTTTTCTGATTATATTATGGTGATGATTTTGATGATCAGAAAAGACAACCTTGGCTAGAATTTGTATAAGAATTTATTCTTTGCTTCTTTTAAAATTGGAACTAGTTTGAGGGATTTGACTTATTATGGGGAGCCTGTGGGCATTTTGGATCGGTAGGTTCGAAAGTTGAGATCAAAGAATATAGCTTCGGTGATGGTTCAGTGAAAAGGCCAGCCACTAGAGGAGGCTACTTGGGAGACTGAGCAGGAGATGCGGAGTAGTTATCCACACCTATTTGAGAATCAAGGTATGATTCTAAACCCGTTCGAGGACGCACATTTATTTAAGAGGGGAAGAATGTAATGAATCTGTCGGTAAGTTTGTGTATTATAGCCCCCATTCCCCTATTTATCGCTTCTTATATGTTCATTTTTTGGTTATGTGACTTACCAGGGTGGTTGGATTGGTTTCGAGGAGGTTTCAGAGTGAATTGGGAAAGTTAATCCCAAGGTTAAAGGCTTAAGTTGAAAGAGTTGACTGGAGTTTAACTTTTGTGTAAATGACTCCGGAATGGAGTTTTGATATCTTCGATAGCTTCGTAGGGTGATTTTGGACTTAGGCGTATGTCCGGATATTGATTTGGAGGTCTGTAGGTTGGTTTGAGACTTTTTGGCGAAAGTTAGAAAGTTGAAGGTATAGAAGTTTGAGAAGTTTGACCGAGAGTTGACTTTATTGATATCATGTTCGAATTTTGGTTCCGAGAGTTGGAATTGGCCCGTTGTGTCATTTGGGACTAGTGTGCAAAATTTGAGGTCATTCAGAGTTGATTTGATATGGTTCGGCATTGGTTTTAGAGGTTGGAAATTTATTAGTTTCATTAGGCTTGAATTGTGGTGCGATTCATGATTTTGATGTTGTTTGAAATGATTTGAGGCTTCGACTAAGTTCGTATTGTGTTTTAGGACCTGTTGGTATGTTTGGATAGCGTCCCGGGGTCCTCGGGTGTGATTCAGATTAAGTTCAGCTTCATTTTGGACTTTGTTGGACTGCTGATTTTCTGTGTATCCAGTTTCCTCTTTTGCGATCGCGAAGATTTGTTTTTGGAAGCTGAAAATTTATTCTTTGAGTTCGCAATAGTAATCTCGCATTCCCATAGCTTTGTAAGGCTCAGGTCATCGCAGATGCGAGGAGGTTCACGTGTTCGCATAGAGGAGTGGTCAGCTGGAGCATCAGGCTTTAAGCCTACGCGATCGCGTAGATGTACACGCGTTCATAAAGAGTCAGGTCTGGTAAGCATCATGTTCGTGACTGTGTCTTCGCGTTCCCGTAGACTAATTTGGAGGGCAGTGATTATTTGTTCTTCGCGATCGCGACATAGGTCCCACGATCGCGATGCATAACACCTGGGCAGAATGTTTAAAACTCATTTTGAGGGTTAAAGTTATTATATCATATTTTGAGTTGTAGAGCTCGGTTATGGGCAATTTTGGAGGGTATTTTCACGTCTTGAATCAGTGTAAGTGTTTTTGACTCGGATGTGTTCATTTATCATGATTCCATCATTGTTTTTATCATTTATTTAGTGATTTGGAGTAGGAAAATTGGGGATTTTATTGAAATTTTTCAAAAATGAAAAATGGAGATTTGAAGGTCGATATGAAGCCAGAATTGGATGATTTTGGTATGGTTGGACTTGTAATCAAATGTGTGTCTAGAATTTGTGAATTTTGTCGGGTTCCGAGGTGCAAGCCAAGGGTTGACTTTTTGATTTTTATAAAGATCAAAACTTTATTGTTTGAAGTTGTTTCCTACTACATTATTTGTTGCTATTGAGTTGTTTGTGACTAGATTCGAGTCGTTTGAAGGCAGATACGCGTGGGAAAGGCTTGTTGGAGTTTTGATTTCCACGTTTTGAGGTAATTAACGTTTCTAAACTTGGAATTGAAGGTAGTTATCCCTGAAAATAGTGTTATTTGTGTTGTGTTGGGCGTGTGGGCGTACACCGTGGAAATCATGGTTCGGGTTGATTTTTGTACTGTATTGCTTTCAAGTCTTATTTTATCCATGCAATCCCTACTTGTTAGAGTAATCTGTGATTCATGTTTAAAATCATGTTTAGGCTATGTGCTTATTCGGTTGAGACTTAATGAGGTTATTTATATTATTTTGAGTTAATTGCTTTAACTGTAATTATATACTCAGTCACGATTCTTAATTTGAATATCATATCTCAGTCTCTATTATCATTCATTGTTACATCACATGTTATTATTGTTTGGACTGAGTGGTACGAGATTGTGAGCCCGTGAGACTGGAGAGATTGATGACTGAGGTGGACCTGAGAGCCGAGATCTGAGTGTTATTGTCACGACCCAAAACTCCGCCTTAGGTGTTGATGGCACCTTGTCTCTAAGACTAGGTAAGCCAATTACTTACAACAATTAAGTCAGTTTAACAATGACGTTTCAAAATAGAGTTTAATATAAATACCGAAATAAAGGTGAAACAAGCCTACGTTGCAATAATCACAACAACCTCCCAAGACTAGGTAATACAGAGTCACGAACTCTAGCTGAATACATAGAAACATCTTCAAACAAAATAAAACACTGTTCGGATATCGAATTAATAGTACAATCAAAAGGAAAAGGACTCCAAGGGACTGCTATAAGTGCGATGCTACGGTGTATGCTTGTGCTAGTGTACTATCACAGTTCAAGTCAACAAGTAATATCAAAGACATCGAGTAAATCATTAAAAGCAACACAATAAGGCATGTAAGGTGCATGACATACATAAGAAACATCACACCATCACACGAATATCATCAATACAATGTCCCCAGGCCATCACATATCATCTCTGACATAGCCACCCTTATCTCTCCGTATTGATAACATCATAATAGTCACCCTTATTGCTCCGCCCAGACATTTAACATAATAGCCACCCGTATCACTCCGATAGCCACCCATATCACTCCGCCCTGACAATATCATTAGCCACCCATATCACTCCGCATAATTATCAATCGTGAGATGCCACCCTTATGCTCCGCATAACGATAATCAATCCACACAACAAATTCACATGTGCTAACATCATAACAACACGACATATCAACTTATACACAAGTGCCCATAGGCCACAACCTCTTAACAACAACAATACCAATATCACCACAACACATAGCCCATGGCTCAAACACGATGTGTACAACATCACAATAGCAACAAAATTAACAGGGAAAGTAACTCAACCATGAACAATGCCCCATTAAACAACAACTTCAGCTAAAACAGGTTAATGACTTTTAATAACTTCAACTTCAATAAATTGCTTAAGAGTAAACTCATTAATGAAGGTATTTCCACGAAATGGCAAACTTCGAGTTCTAGTGTATGACATAAGCTAACAATGAAAGAGATGGCATGAACTAGCAACTGCGTCAAAATGCATGAGAATAACTCGACAATGAAAGGATATCATGTAATAACAATTTCAATTAGGAATAACTCAACAATAAAGGAGGTCACATTACAAATAAAGAGGTAACAGCTTCAAATAAAGCATATAAGAGTAAATTTGACGAGAAAAAGATATGAAATGTACTAACAACTTCAAATAAAGCACGTGAGAGTAAACTTGATAAATAAAATATATAACATGTGCTAACAACTTCAAATAATTACATGAAAGAAGCCTAAGAGTCTAAACCGGTAAATTTCTACATATAAACCCGAGTATGCACTCGTCACCTCACGTACATGTCTTTCACATAATTCAAATAATACAATCAACCCAAATCCTAAGGGGTAGTTCGCCCACAAAACCTTAGGCAAGATACTTACCTTAAAGAAGCTAAATCAATAATCTAAAATGACCTTCTCGTGTGAAACAACCTCCGGACGGCTCCAATCTAGCCAAAATAACTTAATATAATAAATAAAATCCGTAGGAAACATTTCCGAATAATATTTAATGAAATCTAAAAAGTCAACCCCGGGTCCACACCTCAAAACCCGACAAAACTCATAAAATCTGAACACCCATTCCGATATGAGTCCAACCATACCAAAATTATCCAATTTCGACATCAAATCGGCCTTCAAATCATCATTTTACATTTTAGAAAGTGTTTTACAAAAAATCCCCAATTTCTCCAATTCAAATCACTAATTTAATGATAAACCTCTCAATCTTCCGAACATTCAACTTTCCAACTTTCGCCAAAATGCATCAAATCAACCTACAGACCTCCAAATCCAAATTCGGACATACGTCTAAGTCCAAAATACCATACAAAGCTATTGGAATTATCAAAACACCATTCCAGAGTCATCTACACAAAAGTCAAACTCCGGTCAACTCTTACCACTTAAGCTTCTAAAACAAGAATCATTCTTCTAAATCAATCCGGAATCGCCCGAAAACTAAAACCGGCCATGCACGCAAGTCCTAATATATTATACGATGTTTATCAAGACCATAAACCACCGAACGGAATGCTAAAGCTCAAAACGACTGGTCGGGTCATTACCTTATCCCCCTCTTAAATAAACATTCGTCCTCGAACGTGCCAAGAACCGTACCGAAGCCACGACATCACTGAATAAACTCATCATACATATACTCGCAAGTGACCCCACGTCACCCCAATCCACATAAACCTGACAATACCATCTCAACTAAAGATTTTTCCTTTCACCCATACCGATAAGACTTAGAACCAATATTTTCACCATCTAATCATCTCCCAAAGACCCGATTCCCACATAAACACACTGTATCATCCTCAACCAGCTGCCACAGCTCATGCATACACCCACAAGGTATGACCATCCGATGTAATACATCGCCCATATGCCCTCTCTAACCACAATAGTTGTTCATAATCAAATCCTGCACGGACAAATAACCTCATATCAGCTAAAACCTTGTCCCAAACCTTCACAAAACTAACAATGATGAAAACAAACAAGAAGATCTCATAACCACTCACCCAAATCAACAAGTCACACCCAACACCACCTGGGCACATACCTCGCAAGCTAAACCCAATAAGCACAACTCGAATATGACTGAATATGAAAAGAGAAACACACGATAGAACTATCAAACAAGTCCGATAGGAATAACTCCCTATCAGCACCATACTATGAATCCATTCCACAAGGGAGAAACAAAACATATGAACTAATCATAAGGATCTCATCCTAATATAACTCCACCGTGGCACGTAGCCCGGTCCAAACATATCCATCCATATGAAAACACGAGGATCCCATCCTCATCTCTAAATCACAAGTAGAATACACATCACATCAATCGAAACCTTCCAGTAACTCAATTCTGCGAGACAAAATCACAACACGTAACAAACTTCCTATAATGGTAGAGTGCCTAAATGACCAATCGTAACCAAACCACCCAGAAATCACATCAAAACCTACCATAATGAATAACAAAAAGTTCATTCTTGTCTCATAGCTCTCAATTGTGAACAAACCAAAACTATAGATATGGACTACCACTAAAGAGTCTCTCAACAGAGGTAAACACATAAGTAGAGCACAAGAATCACGGAACACACCCATATATGAAGCAAGATAGGAGGACTCACTCTGATAAATAGGATCGGATCAAAATAAGACTGTTACTCCCCTATGACAAGTCGAAACCATACTTGTAACAACACCATCTAGTGCAGCGGGCTCAGCCCTTCCATGGAAAGCGTATCAACGGGCGGGGCCTCCCCCTCTAGGGCGCCCTCTACCCACCTGTCCTCCACCCCTAGTTGGTTGTGCAGGTGGAGTAGCAGCTGGAATAGAGCATATAACCTGAGTGCTCTGATGAAATCCACCTCTCCCGAGTCTGGGACAATCTCTCATAATGTGCCTAATATCGCCACACTCATAACAACCCCTTTGAGGGCGTGGCTGCTAGTACTGAGTCTATGCCGAATAACTAGAATAATTGATATAGGAACCCTGTGCAGATGGTGCATTACAAGATGACTGTCCCATATAAGTACCCTGAGATCCCTGACTAACTGGAGCACCACGCATAGTCTGAAGTGCAAACTGGGCTGGCCGACTACTTGAGCCTCCGCCATGATGGGTCATAGTTGAAGAGTAGAATCCACTGAATCTTCTAGATCCTCAAGACCTCTTAGCCTCCTTATCCTCCCTCTCCTCACCCCAAATATTCTCTAACCTCCTGACAATCTCCACAACCTGCTGAAATGGAGTATCAGTCTCCAACTCCCGAGCCATGCTGAATCTAAGACCATAATTAAGCCCCTTGATAAATCTGCGGACTCATTCTCTGACTATAAGAACCAAGGTAGGTGCATGTCAGGATAGCTCGCTAAACCTGATGGCATACTCCGACACTATCATAGTGCCCTGGCGCAGCTGCTCGAACTCTGTGCGCCACGCATCCCTGAGGGTCTGGGGAACAAACTCCCACAAAAACATCTCTAAAAACTGAGTCCAAGTGAGTGGTGGTGTATCAGCTAGCCTACCCTTCTCATAAGCCTGCAACCACTGATACACTGCTCCTGACAGCTGAAATATAGTAAAAGAAACTCCACTCACCTCTACAATACCCATGGTGCGGAGAATACAATGACACTTCTTTAGAAAACCCTGTACGTCCTCAGTCACCGTGTCACTGTAAGTCTCCACTGCTCCTTCTTAGATGCCTCTGTCCTGACCTCAGGCTGAACTGCGATAACGGGTTATACTGGAACCACACCCGGAGTATGACCATCATGAGCCTGCTGGTCAGGAGTACGGGCGGTGGGAGTCGGAGCTCCTCCACCAATCTGTGAAGTAGCCGGTGCAACTAGGATCAGTCCCGCCTGAGCCAATGTACCAAACATGCTCCAGAACTATGCTAAAGACTCCTGAAGTCTGGGGGTAACAACAGGCCCTGCGGTTCCTATCACCCTACCGGAGCTACTGACGGTTCCTCAACTACTGCTCTGGCAAGTTCTCTAGCTGCGACACGTGCCACTTCTTGGCCTCTACCTTGGCCATAGCCTCTCGCAACTCTAGCAGGGGGTGCGGGTGTCTGCTTAGCTCATTCGACAGTACGTGTCCTCACCATCTGTTAGAGAATAGAGATACAAAGGCTCAAACTTCAAAATCAACAAATTCGCACGACATGAATAAAAGAAGTGGAATTTTCCTAAAAATTTCGTAGCCTCTCAAAGATAAGTACAGATGTCTCCGTACTGATCCGCAAGACTCTACTAAACTTCCTTGTGACTTGTATAACCTATGAACCTAGAGCTTTGATACCAACTTGTCACGACCCAAAATCCCGCCTTAGGCGTGGTGATGGAATCTAGTATCTTAGACTAGGTAAGCCGATTACTTACAACAATTAAGGCAATTTAACAATGATGTTTTAAACAGAGTTTAATATAAATAGCAAAATAAAGGTGAAACAAGCCTACGTGACAATAATCACAATAACCTCCCAAGACTAGGTAATACAGAGTCACGAAATCTTGTTGAATACATAGAAATATCTTCAAACAAAATACAACACTGTTCGGATATCGAATTAACAGTACAATCAAAAGGAAAAGGACTCCAAGGGACTACGACAACTAAGCAGCTCTACCTTGAA
The DNA here is from genome assembly GCF_000390325.3 of Nicotiana tomentosiformis. Lineage (NCBI taxonomy): Eukaryota > Viridiplantae > Streptophyta > Magnoliopsida > Solanales > Solanaceae > Nicotiana > Nicotiana tomentosiformis. The sequence goes on along the minus strand of NC_090816.1, from coordinate 82,538,457 downwards.
TCTTCGTGATCAAGAAACTAACTCTGCCTGAGTCCGTTATCTCCAATACTTGGATGTTTACAAAAATGTGCAGAAGTGTAGTATGAGTACACCACGGTCGGTACCCAGTAAGTATCAAGACTAAACTCGGTAGAGTAGTGACGAGGTACAAGTCAAGATACCTACTAGTCATAATAACTTGTGCAGTAAATAGGTGTAAAGCTAATAATGGAAGCAATAAGAAGTAAATGACAACAAGGAATAAACATGTGATATAACTGTAAAGTAATCCGAACACTGTTAAGTACTAGTGAAAACAATTAAGGAAAAATAATGACAACCGAATACTCAAACTGATCTAACACAAGTTTCACAACAGAATTACTCTGAGATACCTCATCTCATAAATGCAAGTTATGAGTCTCCAAGCACAAATCATATGCTCATGGCACCTCGTGCTCGCATTATTAATCACAACCGCACAAACAACTCATATGTCAATATCTCAATCCACCCGGTATGACCACTAGCTCACAAACACAATCTGTCCGGTGTGGTCACAGGCTCAATACCAAAATCCGTTCGGCATGATCACATGCTCAACATCGCAATGGAAGCAGATAATACAAGAATACATAAGCATGACCAATGGATGTCAAGTTTCATACTTCTGAACTGGTATAAGTGGCATGCTATAGTGTATGCTTGTGCAAGTGTACTATCACAATCCAAGTCAACAAGTAATATCAAAGATATCGAGTAGCTCATTAAAAGCAACACAACAAGTCACGTAAGGTGCATGACATAAACAAGAAAAATCACACCATCGCACGAATATCATTAACAAAATGCCCACAGGCCATCACATATCATCCCTGACATAGCCACCCTTATCTCTCCATATTGATAAAATCATAATAGCCACCCTTGTCGCTCAGCCCAGACATTTAACACAATAGCCACCTATATCATTCTGATAACCACCCGTATCACTCCACCCTGACAATATCATTAGCCACGAGTATCACTTTGCACAATCATCAATAGTGAGATGCCACCCTTATACTCCGCATAACGACAATCAATCCACACAACAAATTCACATGTGCTAACATCACAACAACACGACATATCAACTCATACACAAGTGCCTATAAGCTACAACCTCTTAACAACAACAATACCAATATCACCACAACACATAGCCCATGTGTTACAACCCAAATTCGCATACCATAGATCACATCGTAAGTTAGTCGATGTAAATCCAAGAAGAGATTATCTTTGAGATGATAAGAAGTTAATCCTATTGGTCTTAAACGATACAAGGGTGTATAAGAGTGGTTAACAAGTATTTGAAGTTAAGCTAATCAAGGATGTTGTAACCCGTATTTTCGGATAACACTAGAGGTGATTAACTGTCCCAAGAGGTCTTGTTTTAATGTATTTGAATCATATAATATCCGCATCATATGTCTTGAAGTCAAGCGAGTTATGAAATAAAAGTCGATAAAAGTTGTCGCAACTTAGGTTTATAATTTTACTTAAACTTTAGGTCAAATGTTACTGCATTTTACTCCCAATGTGCTTGGAATTATGGGGTGATCTACCTATCAAATTGAAGATCTATGAGTCTAGTTTCCAACGCATTAAACCGTTCGTCGATACGATCTCGGAATAGAGAGATATTCGCGTTTTCGCGAGAGTGCGCCAAGCTACTCTCTATGGGGCCCACAAAGGCGGTTTAAGACATTTGGACATATATAAGATAACTCAACCCCGTTTTAAGTCATTATTTTTCAGTATATTCAGACCTTATAACCCTAAAAACATTCTCTCAAGGTTCTCTTATGATCCAAGACCCAAACAAAGGGCAAACAACACAAATCAAATGTCGGGAATCCCGTGGCGCTAGTAAGTTTCTTGTTCTTCTTGTTGTTGCTGATTTTTGTGTTGTTCCAGCTCGTGTGGGAGGTTGTTTTAAGTGTTTTATGTCCTGTAAATACACCTTCAAGTTTTTAATATCAACCCTAGGTGATTTCAAGTCTTCTAAAGTAATTCTAGTGCTGAAAAACCCGAATTAATTGCTAGTTTCTGCTTCCTTGTTCTTGTGGCAGAATTGAAGGGATATTTCGTGGAAAATTAAGGTCAAATTGGAGTTGTTCTTTCTGTTTAAAGGTAAGGAACCTCTTACTCTATATATATTTAAGATTATCCAAGTTGCAGCTAAGTCGTTGAAGCTAGAACTTGTGAAATATATATCGAAAAGCTTGGTAGTAATGTTGTTGGTTGGTGGACTGTTTTGGAGGCTCAATATGATTATTAATGATGTTGTTTGGGCTGTTTGGTGATTGTATTGACTTGTGGGAAGTCATATAAATAGGGGAGGTGCTGTCCGTTTCATCGTAAAATAGGTTGTGGTCGATACATAATAGTTACGACGCTTAAACGATAATGATAGTGTCATTTGTCTTATTGTAGACTAAGGAGTCGTGATATTTGCATAGCTTGAGGTTGGGCAGTATATACAAGGTATGTGAGGCTATCCCCTTCATTCTTTTGCACGACTCCGATTGTACATAATGTAATGAACGAGCTCCCAAAGATACTCTACTCTTAGAAGCTAGCAGTACTTACATTGCTGCCCTTCTTATGAAACGATTGGTATTGATGTTACTTCTCTTATTCTTATATTATCAATGTTGTTGGTAGTTCCTAATTCTTATAAGTTTCTTGATGAAGAGTTAATCCTAATAACGTGTACGAAGGATACCGACCTTACGTCACTTCGAAAGGTTCAAAATGTGATTCCAATGAGTCCAGCATGCATCATATATATGTATCTATTTTACTCTACCGAGCCGCGCTATAGTTGGCCGGGTATGGCACCTATTGTGCAACCACTAATCAGTTGGGTTTTACCGAGCTCCACGTGGCCGGGTACGATTCTACCGAGCCCTATGATGGCCGGGTACGTTTTACCGAGCCTATTACGGCCGGGTACGATATGATGATGATGATGCCCACAAAGGCATATGTTTTAAAAGTTTATGTATATATATATGTATGTATCATGTATTTCATGTCAGTAGCCCTCAGAGGTACCCAGATGTCACAGGTTGTATATTCCCTATCACTGTTTACATTATTGTTCTTACTTATGCTATTCTGCCTTACATACTCAGTACTTTATTCGTACTGACGTCCTTTTTATTTGTGGACGCTGCATGTCGTGCTGCAGGTCCTGATAGACGGGTAGACGCAGCTCCCCCATCACAGTAGGCTATCCGGTTCAGCGTTATTGGCAAGATCCTTTCTCCGGACTTGCCGTGGTCTTGGTATGCATTTTTGTTATAGACATTATGGGTATGTCGGGGCCCTGTTCCGGCAATGTTGTAGCACTTATGTTCTTTTAGAGGCTCATAGACAGGTGTCGACTCATGTATGGTTTGGAATGCCTTGTCGGCTGATTTTTGTTGTATAGTCTTTCATGGCACCATGGTAGCTCGTACCTGATATATAGTTTCTTGATAGTCTTGTCGTCCCATGTTACGTATGTTCATGACATTATCTTTCATTGTTGGATGTTCATGATCCATGTCTTTTATTTATATTGGTCTTGTCGGCCCTTAAAGATAATAAGGAAGGTTAGATAAAATGTACGTTGGTGCTCGGCAAGTATGGCCCGGGTGCTAGTCATGACCCTCCAGTTGGGTCGTGACAAACTTGGTATCAGAGCAAGTCTGTCCTAGGGGTTGTCTATGAGCCGTGTCTAGTAGAGTTTTGATTATGGATGTGTAGCGCGCCACATTTATAATCAGGAGGCTACGTGACATCTAGGGTTGTTACCTTCTTCCTGAATCTAGATCGTGCGTAGAGTTGAGTAGTAAGTGTTCATATCTAATATTCACCTTGTTTTATTTCAGCGATGCCTTCGACTAGGAAGCAAGCAATTAGTAAACGGCTTGATACAGCTGTGGGAGAGGGTAACATTCAGGTGCCTCCAGCCAGAGCAGGCCAAAGTGAGGCTCAGAGTGAGATGCCGTCTCATACCTCTCTGTCTCCTCCAGAGGATATTAGGAGGCACCCAGTACATCCAGTTCCTCCGTCTGGCACTACAGACCACGATATGCGCAGTGCGGTACAGTTGTTGGCTAGCTTGGTAGCTGCTCAGGCTTAGAGGCAGAATACCGGTGCTGCTGATAAACCGGTTAGTGCGAGAGTTCGTGATTTTATTAATCTAGACCCTCCAGTGTTTACCGGATCAGACCCCAAGGAGGACCCGCAAAACATTTATTGATCAAGTTCATTGTACATTGCGGGTTATGCATGCTAGTGATACGGAGGCAGTAGAGTTGGCTTCTTATCAGTTACAGGATTTAGCGATTTTATAGTATGATAGTTGGGAGAGATCTAGGGGTCCGAATGCTCCTCCAGTCGTGTGGAAGGAATTTTCTGAGGCCTTTCTTCGTCACTACTTGCCAGCTGAGATACAACGAGCTAGAGCTGATAAGTTCTTGAACCTTCGACAGGGTAATATGAGTGTACGAGAGTATAGTATACAGTTTGATTCTTTAGCAAGGTATACTCCCCATATGGTGGCCGAGATGAGTGATAGGGTGCACCTGTTCGTGAACGGGTTGGGACCACATCTGATAAATGAGTGCACAACAGCCTCCTTGGTAGAGGGCATGGATATTTCCCGTATTCAGGCTTATGCCCAGACCCTTCAGGATCATAAGTTATAATGCTAAGCTCTCTAAATGTGAATTCTGGCTGAACTCAGTAGCATTCCTTGGCCATGTGATATCTGATGAGGGTATTAGTGTCGACACTCAGAAGATCGATGCAGTGAAGAATTGGCCGAGACCTACAACACCGTCAGAAGTCCGCAGCTTCCTGGGGCTAGCAGGATATTATAGGCAGTTTGTAGAAGGGTTTTCCTCTATATCAGCACCATTGACTAAGTTAACACAGAAAACTAAGTTCCAGTGGTCTGATGCTTATGAACATAGTTTTCAGGAGCTAAAGAATCGATTGACATCCGCGCCAGTGCTCACTCTCCCAGAAGGAACAGAAGGTTATGTGGTATATTGTGATGCCTCAGGTATAGGTTTGGGGTGCGTATTGATGCAATGTGGGAAGGTGATTGCTTATGCATCAAGACAATTGAAGAAGCATGAAAAGAATTACCCGACTCATGATTTGGAATTGGCTGCAGTAATATATGCTTTGAAGATATGGCGGCACTACTTATACGGCGTCCATGTTGACATCTACACAGATCACAAGAGTTTACAATACATCTTCAAGCAGAAGGAGTTGAATTTGAGGCAGCGTAGGTGTCTTGAATTACTGAAAGACTACGACATCGAGATATTGCACCATCCTGGTAAAGCCAATGTTGTGGCAGACGCTCTCAGCCGTAAGTGAATGGGAAGCTTAATACATATTGAGGCAGGTAGACAAGGGTTGACCAAAGAGCTTCACCTGCTGGCCAATATGAGAATCAGATTGTTGGACTCTGATGACGGAGGTGTTACTGTACAGAATACAGCAGAATCATCTTTGGTAGCCGAGGTAAAAGCACGGCAATATGAAGATCCTACCTTAGTAAGATTGAGAGAGGGAATTCAGCAGTGTAAGATTACAGCTTTCAAGATCGGAGGAGATGGGACACTGAGATACCAGGGCCGATTATGTGTACCTAGTGTGGCAGGGTTGCGAGAGAAGATTATGATTGAGATTCACCAGTCCCGATATTCTATCCATCCTGGCTCGACAAAGATGTATCATGACGTTAAGGAGCAGTATTGGTGGGATAACATGAAGAAGTCTATTGCAGAATTTGTAGCCCAGTGTCCTAATTGTCAACAAGTAAAGATCGAGCATCAGAAACCTAGTGGATTGATTCAGAATATAGAGATTCCGACCTGGAAATGGGAGGTGATTAATATGGACTTCATTATTGGATTACCTCGCTCTTATCATAAGTTTGACTCCATCTGGGTGATAGTTGATCGACTTACAAAATCTGCCCATTTTCTACCAGTTAAGACAACTTACACGGCTGAAGATTATGCGAAGTTGTATATCAAGGAGATTGTTAGGCTTCATGGTGTGCCGGTATCTATTATATCAGACCGAGGAGCTCAATTTACGGCTAACTTTTGGAGGTCTTTTCAGAAGGGTTTAGGCACACAAGTAAATCTCAGCACTGCATTCCATCCGCAGACTGACGGACAGGCTGAACGTACCATCCAGATGCTTGAAGATATGCTACGAGCATGTGTTCTAGATTTCAAGGGGAATTGGGATGACCATCTGGCACTTATAGAATTTGCCTACAATAATAGCTATCATTCCAGTATTAAAATGGCCCCGTATGAGGCACTGTACGGGAGGAGATGTAGATCACCAGTTGGATGGTTCGAAGTCGGTGAGACAGAATTATATGGGCCAGATTTGATTCACCAAGCCATTGAGAAGGTGAAAGTGATACAAGAGCGACTGAGGACGGCACAAAGCAGGCAAAAGTCTTATTCCGACGTCCGACGTCGTGATCTGGAATTTAAGGTTGGTGATTGGGTTTTCCTGAAGATCTCGCCGATGAAGGGTGTTATGCGTTTTGGGAAGAAGGGTAAGTTGAGTCCGCGGTATATTGGGCCGTACAAAATTCTTCGACGAATTGGACAGGTTGCTTACGAGTTAGAATTGCCATCTGAATTGGAATTTGTCCACCCGGTATTCCATGTATCTATGTTGAGGAAATGTATTGGAGACCCTTCTCGGGTCATCCCTATCAAAGATGTACAAGTTACAAAGGATCTATCATATGATGAAGTGCCAGTGGCTATATTAGATCGACAAGTCCGCAAGCTGAGAACAAAGGATGTAGCTTCCGTGAAAGTATTATGGAGGAACAAGAATATAGAAGAAATGACATGGGAAGCAGAAGAGGAGATGAAGTCTAAATACCCTTACCTATTCCAGAGTGAAGATAACGAGGATGCCGGGGGAAAGAAGGACGCATTATAAGGTGAAACGGCTCTATGAGATAAGCAATAGCTTGTGAATACTCTTTTTTTAATACAAAATGGTGATATGCAGATAATGTACATATCCATAATGCTTTGTATAGTCTTGTATGGCCATAGGTTGGGTTTAACTGCTTGAAAGTTTCGCTAGTGTCCATTTTATAAGGGAAACTCAGCCGGAAATCGCCGTCGGAATCCACGATGAGTTAGACACCCCATAAACCCTTACATTCGAGGACGAATGTTCCTAAGGGGAGAGGATGTTACAACCCAAATTCGCATACCATAGATCACATCGTAAGTTAGTCGATGTAAATCCAAGAAGAGATTATCTTTGAGATGATAAGAAGTTAATCCTATTGGTCTTAAACGATACAAGGGTGTATAAGAGTGGTTAACAAGTATTTGAAGTTAAGCTAATCAAGGATGTTGTAACCCGTATTTTCGGATAACACTAGAGGTGATTAACTGTCCCAAGAGGTCTTGTTTTAATGTATTTGAATCATATAATATCCGCATCATATGTCTTGAAGTCAAGCGAGTTATGAAATAAAAGTCGATAAAAGTTGTCGCAACTTAGGTTTATAATTTTACTTAAACTTTAGGTCAAATGTTACTGCATTTTACTCCCAATGTGCTTGGAATTATGGGGTGATCTACCTATCAAATTGAAGATCTATGAGTCTAGTTTCCAACGCATTAAACCGTTTGTCGATACGATCTCGGAATAGAGAGATATTCGCGTTTTCGCGAGAGTGCGCCAAGCTACTCTCTATGGGGCCCACAAAGGCGGTTTAAGACATTTGGACATATATAAGATAACTCAACCCCGTTTTAAGTCATTATTTTTCAGTATATTCAGACCTTATAACCCTAAAAACATTCTCTCAAGGTTCTCTTATGATCCAAGACCCAAACAAAGGGCAAACAACACAAATCAAATGTCGGGAATCCCGTGGCGCTAGTAAGTTTCTTGTTCTTCTTGTTGTTGCTGATTTTTGTGTTGTTCCAGCTCGTGTGGGAGGTTGTTTTAAGTGTTTTATGTCCTGTAAATACACCTTCAAGTTTTTAATATCAACCCTAGGTGATTTCAAGTCTTCTAAAGTAATTCTAGTGCTGAAAAACCCGAATTAATTGCTAGTTTCTGCTTCCTTGTTCTTGTGGCAGAATTGAAGGGATATTTCGTGGAAAATTAAGGTCAAATTGGAGTTGTTCTTTCTGTTTAAAGGTAAGGAACCTCTTACTCTATATATATTTAAGATTATCCAAGTTGCAGCTAAGTCGTTGAAGCTAGAACTTGTGAAATATATATCGAAAAGCTTGGTAGTAATGTTGTTGGTTGGTGGACTGTTTTGGAGGCTCAATATGATTATTAATGATGTTGTTTGGGCTGTTTGGTGATTGTATTGACTTGTGGGAAGTCATATAAATAGGGGAGGTGCTGTCCGTTTCATCGTAAAATAGGTTGTGGTCGATACATAATAGTTACGACGCTTAAACGATAATGATAGTGTCATTTGTCTTATTGTAGACTAAGGAGTCGTGATATTTGCATAGCTTGAGGTTGGGCAGTATATACAAGGTATGTGAGGCTATCCCCTTCATTCTTTTGCACGACTCCGATTGTACATAATGTAATGAACGAGCTCCCAAAGATACTCTACTCTTAGAAGCTAGCAGTACTTACATTGCTGCCCTTCTTATGAAACGATTGGTATTGATGTTACTTCTCTTATTCTTATATTATCAATGTTGTTGGTAGTTCCTAATTCTTATAAGTTTCTTGATGAAGAGTTAATCCTAATAACGTGTACGAAGGATACCGACCTTACGTCACTTCGAAAGGTTCAAAATGTGATTCCAATGAGTCCAGCATGCATCATATATATGTATCTATTTTACTCTACCGAGCCGCGCTATAGTTGGCCGGGTATGGCACCTATTGTGCAACCACTAATCAGTTGGGTTTTACCGAGCTCCACGTGGCCGGGTACGATTCTACCGAGCCCTATGATGGCCGGGTACGTTTTACCGAGCCTATTACGGCCGGGTACGATATGATGATGATGATGCCCACAAAGGCATATGTTTTAAAAGTTTATGTATATATATATGTATGTATCATGTATTTCATGTCAGTAGCCCTCAGAGGTACCCAGATGTCACAGGTTGTATATTCCCTATCACTGTTTACATTATTGTTCTTACTTATGCTATTCTGCCTTACATACTCAGTACTTTATTCGTACTGACGTCCTTTTTATTTGTGGACGCTGCATGTCGTGCTGCAGGTCCTGATAGACGGGTAGACGCAGCTCCCCCATCACAGTAGGCTATCCGGTTCAGCGTTATTGGCAAGATCCTTTCTCCGGACTTGCCGTGGTCTTGGTATGCATTTTTGTTATAGACATTATGGGTATGTCGGGGCCCTGTTCCGGCAATGTTGTAGCACTTATGTTCTTTTAGAGGCTCATAGACAGGTGTCGACTCATGTATGGTTTGGAATGCCTTGTCGGCTGATTTTTGTTGTATAGTCTTTCATGGCACCATGGTAGCTCGTACCTGATATATAGTTTCTTGATAGTCTTGTCGTCCCATGTTACGTATGTTCATGACATTATCTTTCATTGTTGGATGTTCATGATCCATGTCTTTTATTTATATTGGTCTTGTCGGCCCTTAAAGATAATAAGGAAGGTTAGATAAAATGTACGTTGGTGCTCGGCAAGTATGGCCCGGGTGCTAGTCATGACCCTCCAGTTGGGTCGTGACACCATGTCTCAAACACGATGTGTACAACATCGCAATAGCAACAAAATTAACAGGGAAAGTAACTCAACCATGAACAATGCCCCATTAAACAACAACTTCAGCTAAAATAGGTTAATGACTTTTAATAACTTCAACTTCAATTAATTGCTTAAGAGTAAACTCTATAATGAAGGTATTTCCATGAAATGGCAAACTTCGAGTTCTAGTGTATGACATAAGCTAACAATGAAAGAGATGGTATGAACTAGCAACTGCGTCGAAATGCATGAGAATAACTCGACAATGAAAGGATATCATGTAACAACAATTTCAATTAGGAATAACTCAACAATAAAGGAGGTCACATTACAAATAAAGAGGTAACAGCTTCACATAAAGCATATAAGAGTAAACTTGACGAGAAAAAGATATGAAATTTACGAACAACTTCAAATAAAGCACGTGAGAGTAAACTTGACAAATAAAATATATAACATGTGCTAACAACTTCAAATAATTAAATGAAAGAAGCCTAAGAGTCTAAACCGGTAAATTTCTACATATAAACCCGAGTATGCACTCGTCACCTCGCGTACACGTCTTTCACATAATTCAAATAATACAATCAACCCAAATCCTAAGGGGTAGTTCTCCCACACAAACTTAGGCATGATACTTGCCTTAAAGAAGCTAAACCAATAATCTAAAATGACCTTCTCGTGTGAAACAACCTCCGGACGGCTCGAATCTAGCCAAAATAACTTAATTTCATAAATAATAGCCATAGGAAATAATTTCGGATTATAAAGCTTCGATCTTTAATGAAAACAAAAAAGTCAACCTCGGGACCGCACCTCGAAATCCAACAAAACTCACAAAATATGAACACCCATTCCGAAAAGTATCATACCATACCAAAATTATCCAATTCGGACATCAAATCGACCTTCAAATCATCATTTAACATTTTAGAAAGTGTTTTACAAAACCCCCCAATTTCTCCAATTCAAATCACTAACTTAATGATAAAAACAAAGATAAAATAATGAAATATAATCAAATCTGGGTCAAGAATACTTACCCCAATCCAACACGTGAAAATCCCCTCCCAATTCGCCCGAATTCGAGCTCTCTAATTCAAAAAGTGATAAAATAACAAAATCCTCGAAATAGAGTACTTTTATATTTTGCCCAGGTGTTCCTCTTCGCGATCGCGTAACAACCTTCGCAATCGCGAAGCATAAAAATACTACCCAGAGAAAACAAGCTTCGCATTCGCGGCACATACCTCGCGAACGCGATGAACAATGAGGTACAACTTCGCGAACGCATCCCAAATTGCGCGAACGCAATGAGTAACAATCCACCAGCCCCCAGCTTCCTTACGCGAAAGCAGATGCTATAACGCGAATGCGAACAACAACCAGCTCAACCTTTGTGATCGCGTGCCCACATTCGCGTCTGCGATGAAAAAAATCACTGAGTTCCCAGAATCACATCGCGATCACGGCTTCATCTTCACGATCACGAAGAACAACAGACACACCAGAAAACCAACAACTCTAAAACATGCAGAAATGGCCCGTAGCCCATCCGAAACACACCCGAGGCCCCCGAGACTCCGTCCAATCATACCAACCAATCCCGAAACATAATACAAACTCTCTTGAAGCCTCAAATCACGTCAAACAACACCAAAGCCACAAATCGCACATCGCTTCAAGCCTAATGAACTTCTAACTTTAAAATCTAATGCTGAAACATATCAAACCAGTTCCGAATGAGCTCAAATTTTGTATGCAAGTCCCAAATGAGACAACGGATCTATACCAACTCCCAAAATCACAATTCGAACCCGATATAAATAAATTCAACACACGGTCAAACCTCTTAACCTTCCAAACCATCAACTTAACTTTTGCCAAAATGCATCAAATCAACCTACGAACCTTTAAATCTAAATCCGAACATACGCCTAAGTCCAAATCCCCATACAAAGATATTGGGATTATCAAAACACCATTTTGGAGTCGTCCATACAAAAGTCAAACTCCAGTCAACTCTTACCACATAAGCTTCTAAAACAAGAATTATTCTTCTAAATCAATCCTGAATCGCCCGAAAACCGAAACTGTCCATGCACGCAAGTCCTAATATATTATACGAAGCTTATCAAGACCTTACACCACCGAATGGAATGCTAAAAGTTAAAATGACCAGTCGAGTCATTACAGTTATTGTGGAACAGACTGCAGGCCATATTGGCATTATGACTATTATGTGGATCGTGTTGCACACCGCAGCAGGCCTTATAGGCTTTATATTATCGCTTGGAAAAAATCCGCCCCTTCAGAGTCTAACATACCAGCAGTGAGCGCAGGCACAAAAATATACATACACGTGTTTTGGTGAGGGGCATTGATGCCAAGCACTCGTCCAGTGCTGAGTAGTTGTGTGGACATTTGGCAGACAGATTGAGTATTTTCTGAGAGTGTGAGTACTCAGGGATATCACCGTGAAATCATTCATTGACATGCATATTTGACATGTAGGCATAGAGATGTACCATTCCTCATGATAACTGTAATTGACATGTTCCTATCAATGTTGGCATTAACTGTTGAACTTGAAAGTATGTCTAAATATCTGTAACATGAACGAGCTTATTATGATATTTTCTCTGAGTTGTTTATTGTTTCTGTCATCATTTAATCTGTTTTGTCATTATGTTGGACTCTTATTGTCTTCTTCTGATCTCGTCACTGCTTTCAGCCCAAGGTTAATTAAGTTACTTATTATACATGGGGTCAGTTGTACTCATACTACACTCTGTACTTTATGTGCAGATCTAGGTACATCTAGACATGGTGATTGCTAGATCTGTTCTAGTACCTGCTTGGAGACTTCAAGGTAGTTTTTATGACGTCCGCAGACCTTGACTCTCTTTCCTTTTATTTTCTTCAATACTGTTCTATTACTCAGACAGTTGTACTAGAGTTTTTGGTTTATGTTGATACTTAGTAGTGCTCATGTACTCGTTGACACCTGATTTTGGGGTGGTTTTAGTAGTATTTCACTTATTTGTATCATATATTTATGAGATTTCCACTGTTGAGTTTATTTTAACATGTTTATTTAGATGTTTAGTTGTTATGTGATTGTCGGCTTGCCTAGAAAGTGTGTTAGGCGCCATCACGATATGCTACGATTTTGAGTCGTGACATAAAGAGATTAAGAATGTTTCATTGAGAAAACAACCCTAAATCAAAGTATATTAATAGCCTATGGTCTAATCCGGTCATAAACCACACATACGCAGGTGTACACACTTGTCACCTCGTGTACACATAGTTTCACATAACACAATTATGCAATGTCAACCAATTCCTAGGGGTATTCCCCTACAAAAGGTTAGGCAATATACCTACCTCAAACAAGCTAATTCAATACTCCAAAAATACTTTTCCTTTAAAATTCACCTCCGCTCGGCTCAAGTCTATCAAAATAGACTCAATAATATTAAACAATGATAAAGGAAATAATTCCAAACAATAAAGGCCCAATCTTTACCTAGTCTCCAAAAAGTCAACAAAAGTCAACCAACCTCGGGTCCGACCGATCAAAACCCGAGAAAAACGGGTAGATTTTGACTACCAATAACTCCACGAGTCCAAATATATGATTAATTTTCAAAACCGAGTCCAAATCGACTCTCAAATCGCAAATTTTTATTTTTCAAACTATAGTAAATAATTTCCAAAAATTCCCTTAAAATTTTATGATTTTGATGTTAATATTCATAAGTAATCATGTTATAATATCAATATTGAGTGAAAATCACTTACCCAATAGCTATGTGTTAAAATCCCCTACAAAAATTGCCTCCACCAAGTTTAGGGCTCAAAATGTGATAAAATGAGACTAAGTCCCGACATCCCATCTATAAACCCACCTGTAGAATGCGACACAGGTATCGCAAATGCAAAGTTTGAGCAGCCCATAGAATGTTGCAAATGCGACCAATACTTCGCAAATGCGAGCCAACAGGCGTTGCAAAAGGGACCAAAAGATCGCAAATGCGGCCAGCCCATGCCCAGTTCCTCCATCGCAATTGTGAGACTGGCTTCGCATTTGCGAAGCCTGTCACCCATGTCCACCTTCGCAGTTGCGGTTAATACCTCACAACTGAAAACTGGTCTTCGTATTTTCAAGACCTGCAGCACCAGCAACAATCTGATCTCAACTCAAAACACTCTGAAACACGTTCGAATCTCCTCCGAGCCCCAGGGGCTCCACACTAAACATCCACACAAGTATAGAAACATCATTCAAACTTGCTCACGAGCTCAAAACACCAAAATAACATATAAAACCATGAATCGAATACCAAAACGCATTATGCAAACTATGAAACTCTAGAACTTCTAAACTCACAACCAAGCGTCTGATTCCTATCAAACCAACTCAGAATGACACCAAAATTTGTACACACATCTCAAATGACAAAACGGACCTATTCCATATCCCGAAATTATAATCCGAATCCGATAGCAACAAAGTCAATCCATGGTCAAACTTATAAAATTTTTAAACCTTTAAATTGCCAATTTACGGCAAAAGAGCATATTCATCCTAGGAACCTCCAAATTTGATTCCAGGCATACATCCAAGTCCAAAATCACAATTTGAACCTATTGGAACTATCAAAATACCATTATGGAGTCGTTTTTTATAAATGTCGAACCTTGTCAACGCTTCCAACTTAAGCTTCCAAACTAGAAAATAAGTATTCCAATTCAATCCAAAACCTCCCTGAAACCAAATCAACTATCCCTGCAAGTCATATAACTACAAATACACATACGGGAAGCTTCAAAAGGGGAAACAGAGCTCAAATACACAAAAAGGTCGCCCGGGTCATTACACAATCCAACTCAGTCCGTGAATCAATTGCTAATTTATACATCAAATATTATGGATGAAACATGTTTATACATCTATGTATCATCTCAACCAGTAATGTTTTGTAAAGAAAACTATAGAATTCTTGGTTTATAGACATTTTCTGCTACGGCTTTCAACTTGAAATCTCTTTTTCACCTTCTTATAAAAGTGTAGTTTGAAAATGTTTTTCTATAAAGAATGTTGGTTACCATACCCTAAGATCCCTCTAAAACAAAAGAGGGAGAAAAAAGAAAAACAAGAGTTGATCTTTGAACCATTCAGAGATTTCTATCTCTATTGTAGTATCCCCGTGAACTGGATATATAGGTAAAAATGCTCTCTAGTATCATCATTTTGCATCATTTTTATGTAACAAATAAGCTATATAAGGCCTTTTTCTAATCAATTTCGGGGTTGATTCCTCTGGAAAATTTATTGCAGCACATATACATTAACAAGAAGACTACACTGACAAATACTATTGTTTGAGGACATATAGAAGCGCATTGAAACACCTCTCCCCATTAAAATATAAAATCATAACAAAAAGATTTGTATCTAGGTTTGAAACTTTTCTTTACTACATGTGCAAATAAGGACATAAGAATACTGCAGGTTCTGTTACATCTAAGTTTCAATGATAACAACAGTGTAAATCTAATCGTATCTATTTGATTGCAGAACATCAGGAAGTAGCACTACTTCAAGAGAAGTTCAAAGGCAAGGATATTAGAATAGAAACGAGATCAAAGGCAACATGAACAATGCTAAATCAAAGAAATTCAAAGCCATCAAAAAGGAAATAAAACCAGTCCAGACGCTCTAGTCTCAATCAAAGGATATCGAGGCTGTCTCAACAAGGAAACATATAAAGTGCAGCTGCTAGAGAAAATCAGGCCATACTTCAAGGACTAAATTAGAATCAAAAGATTGATCAACCAAATCCAATCCACAAGTCACTCCTTGAAATTTGGATATGAAAGGGGAAGGACGTAAACGAATCCAGCCCATCTCACGTGCAGGATTCGGAGGCACCACTTGGGTCAAATCTCTTAGAGGATTCGGTGCATCAATCAAAGATCAATCTGCAACGGCTATTCAAACTCTCCTATAAGAAGACGGGCAATCTCAAGAAGAAGATTAACACAACTACACAAACTATTTTCTTAGCCTCTCTAGTTCTTAGTACAAACATTGTATTCTTGAGTCTGTAAGTGTCACAAAATATAGGAAGAGTTAGAACACAAAAAGAGAGTTGTGTCAATATTACAAAAACCACTGCTACTGAATATCGTTGATGGTGAACGTACTAAAATCATAACTATTGTAATCCTTTATCAAAGATCTATAAGAACCCTTGTAACCCAAGGGAACTGGACGTAGGTACCACACCGGTACTGAACTAGTATAAAAATTGATGTGCCTTCTTTACCTTTCCGTTTGTTTATTTCATTCCTACTGAAATTGTTCACTGTGCAAAAACTAATTGACTAAACTCACACTTAGTCAACCAAGATTTTAATTGGCTACAATTTACCTCATTCTCCCCCCCCCTCCCCCGTACTTTCAATTGGTATCAGAGTAAGGCTCACAAATATTGCTTAACAGCTAGTGAGGAAAAGATCATGAGATCAAACAAAGTTGTTGGAGCGCTATTTCAAGAAGGAACCTCTCAGGTACGACCTCCATATTTCAACGGGCAACACTTTTCTCACTGGAAAGTACGTATGGAAACATATACTATGTCATATAACATTAAAGCTCGGCGCGTGATCAAAAAGGAAACTCTTCCAATTCTGCCAAAGAAAGATGAAAATGGTCAAGTCATAGTATCAACTGATCCACTTGACTTAGATGACTACACTGATGAACAATCAGCCGTCATAACAGTGAATGCCAAAGCAAAATATTTACTGTATAATGCTAATAGTGGAGAAGAATATGAAAATATATCAAGCTGTGAAACTGCTAAGGAAATGTGGAATAAATTAGAGGTCACGTATGAAGGAACTAACAAAGTGAAAGAAACAAGGATCAATCTTCTTATTCGGGACTATGAATTATTTCAAATGAAGGATGGAGAATCAGTAGAGGAAATGTTCTCCAGATTCAGCAAAATCCTTGGAGATTTAAAGTCATTTGGTAGACCAATAAAAAGAGGAGAACAGGTCAGAAAAATCCTAAGAAGTCTTTCCATGATTTGGCAACCCAAAGTTAGTGCTCTGGAATGTCAGGATCTTGACGAGATGTCGTATGATGAACTTAGAGGTGATCTAATTTCCTTCGAGAAAACTCACTTGGACAGGCAGATTCAACAAGAAAAGACGAAAAGAGTTGCATTCAAAGCGACTGTGGCTGAACCCGAAAATGAGAACGGAAGAGGAAGGAGGAGAATAGGATGAAAACATAGCCGTGCTCTCTCAAGTTGTAACAAGCATGATGAGGAAAAACAGAAATAGCAGGAGAGGTAAATCAAACTTCAGAAAAGAAATGACGAATAATGATAATGATAAAAATGATGGAAGATGCTATGAATGTGGAAAATATGGACACATTCAAGCTGAATGCCCCGAACTGAAGAGGAAACTTAGCAGGAACTTTCAAAAGAAAAAGTCCTTTGGAGCCTGGAGTGATGAAGAGGAATTTGACCATGAAAAAATTACAAATATGTGTTTCATGTCCATAAAAGAAGACAACAATGAGGACTCAAGTGAACTTGGGTTGATGGCAGACGAATGAACAGATGAGGAAGATAACTCAGGTGAACTTGGTCATATGGCATACGAAGGAACTAGTGAGGTACGTCTTCCTACATGTCCTAATTGTTATGAACTCCAAGAATTTATTGATATTGCTCTTGCAGATATTGAGAGAGTTCTAAATGAACTCATAAAAATCAAAAGAGAAGAAAAATTGGGCCTTAAAGTTCGAAGTTTGTGAAATTGAGCGTGATATGCTTCAAGATGAAGTTAATGAACTTCAACTTCAACTGAATGGATTGCAAAAATCCACCAGTCATAGTTCTATCAAATCCAATCAGATTGCTCCTCATACATCTTTGATTATAACTAGAAATCCTACTGCATGCTCTTATTGTGACAAAAATGATCACAACACTAACCAATGCAGGAATAGAATCAGAGTAGAAAGAGGCTCTGAAAATCCCAATAATCATTCTTGCTTTTATTGCGGAAAACTTGGGCACACTTCTAACCATTGTAGGTTCAAGGACAACAGGAGATGGGTCTGGCGACCTAAATTTTCTAGTCAAGCTAATACTCAGAAATCTAACCATTCAGGACTCAAGCAGGCTTGGGTACCTAAAAACAAGTAATCTTTTTTTTTTTGCAGGAACACCACAAGAATAATCGAAAAGGAAAATAGTACCTTGATCGCACGTGTTCCAGACATATGACTGGTGACAAACAGTTATTCAAAACGGTCACCAAACTAGATGGAGGAACATTTACTTTTGGTGATAAATCAAAAGGAAACGTAATTGGAGTTGGAAAGGTTCCCGTCAGCTCAACATGTGATGTAGATGAAGTATACCTGGTTGATAAACTTGGTTACAATCTTCTCAGTATCAGTCAACTATGTGACAAAGACTATGAGGTTCGTTTTAAGAAACATGATTTGTTTATAGAAGACGAATCAGGTAAAGTTATTTTTTCTGGTAATAGAGACAGGAATGTCTATACTATCAGTAATGTAGATAGTCTTGGTAATAAAATTTGTCTAGCATCTATGATTAATGATCCCCGAGTATGGCATAGAAAGCTCGGCCATGCTAGCATGCATACTATTCAAAAACTTTCCAAACACGATCTTGTCATTGGTCTTCCAAAACTAGATTTCTCAAAAGATCATATTTGTGATGCATGTCAATTAGGAAAACAAACTCGTTCATCTTTCAAAATCAAAAACATTGTCTCTACTACTAAACCTCTTCAACTCTTGCATATGGATTTGTTTGGTCCAACTAGAATAGCTAGTACTGGTGGTAAAAAATATGCTTTTGTTATTGTAGATGATTTTTCTCATTTCACTTGGGTTATTTTTCTAAGTCATAAAGATGAAGCTCTAAGGAATTTTGAAGTTTTCTGTAAGAAAGTTTAACGTGAAAAAGGATATTACATTTCCACTATCAGAAGTGACCATGGAGGAGAGTTTGAAAACTTCTGCAATGATCAAGGAATCTCTCATAACTTCTCTTCGCCAAGATCACCTCAACAGAATAGAGTGGTAGAACGTATAAATAGAAAGTTGCAGGACATGGCACAAACTATGATTGTAGAAAACTATCTACCCCACCACTTCTGGGCAGAAGCTGTGAGCACAGCATGTCATATTATTAACAGATGTCTAATTCAACCCATTATTAAAAAGACTCCATATGAGCTATGGAATGGTAAGAAACCCAACATCAGTTACTTCCACCCATTTGGATGCAAATGCTTCATCCACAATAATGGAAAGGACAATTTGGGTAAGTTTGATCCAAATAGAGACGACGGTATATTTCATGGATATTCTCCCTCAAGTAGAGCATATAGAGTTTACAATAAAAGAACTTTATGCATTGAAGAATCAATTTATGTTATTTTTGTGGATACTAAACCTCGCTCAAGGAACGAAAAACTTCCTGAAGATGAGGAAATTTCTATTGTCCCAAAGTCTGTTGTTGTAGGAAAAGACAGTCAAGAAGAGTCGACCATTCAGCAGAATCAGTCAACTGAGGAGCACATTGAAATTCAGGAATCTTCTTCTGCAGAACAGTCAACCACTGGGGAAAAGGAGCAAATCACAAATGTTCCAAATGAATGGAAAAGTGAACCAGGATATCCTCACAAATTCATCATTAGAAATCCACAAGAGGGTATCACTACTAGAAGATCTCAGAAGTTAAACTCTCACGTAGCCTTAATATCACAATTTGAGCCAAAGAAGGTGGATGAAGCCCTAAAAGATGGCTATTGGATCAAAGCAATGAAAGAAGAACTTGATCAATTTGAAAGAAATAAAGTATGGGAATTGGTTCCAAAACCATCAAATGCTTCCATTGTAGGAACTAAATGGGTCTTCAAAAAGAAGTTGAATGAATCCGGTAAAGTGGTTCATAACAAAGCAAGGCTAGTTGCTCAGGGTTCCTCTCAGCAAAAGGGACTCGACTACGATGAAACTTTTGCACCTGTAGCAAGATTGGAATCTATTCGAATACTACTTGCTTTTGTTGCTCAAAAAGGATGCAAACTCTTTCAAATGGATGTAAGAAGTGCCTTTCTCAACGGATACATTTCTGAAGAAGTATACGTGAAGCAACCTCCTGGATTTGTAAGTGGCAGCTTCCCAAATCATGTATTCAAGCTGTCTAAAGCTCTATATGGACTCAAGCAAGCTCTCGAGCCTGGTTTGAAAGATTAAGCTCTTTTCTTCTAAATCAAGGTTTCAAACGAGGTAATATCGACACAACCTTGTTTATTAAGCACTCAAATTTAGGTAATATTATTACTAAAATTTATGTTGACGATATTATTTTTGAAAGTCCTAACTCTGTACTATGTGAAGAATTCACTCATGCTATGAAAGGAGAATTCGAAATGAGCATCATTGGAGAGCTAACATTCTTTCTTGGACTGCAAATCAAACAGTCTCCCAAAGGAATATTTATCGGCCAAACCAAGTACACCAAGGAACTTATAAAGAAGTTTGGCATGGAGAATGCAAAGTCCATTGGAACTCCAATGAGTTCAACAACAACGCTTGAAGAAGATTATAATGGAAAAAGTGTGGATGAAACGATGTATAGAGGAATGATTGGATCTTTATTATATCTCACTGCTAGTCGACCAGATATAATGTTCAGTGTGTGTAAATGTGCAAGGTTTCAGTCGGCTCTAAAAGAATCCCATTTTACTGCAGTTAAATGCATTATTAGATATCTTATTGGGACCTCTAAATTAGGATTATGGTATGCCCACTCTAACAATTTTGTGTTAAAAGGTTTTTCAGATGCAGATTTTATAGGTGATAAGATTGATAAGAAAAGTACTAGTGGCACATGCCAACTATTGGGAAATTCTCTAATTTCCTGGCATAGCAAGAAACAAAATTCTGTTGCTTTGTCAACTACTGAAGCATAATATTTAGCTGTTGGAAGTTGTTGTACACAAGTTCTTTGGATCATGCATCAACTTCTCGATTATGATTTATCTCTTACCTCTACTCCTATATTTTGTGATAATACTAGTGCTATATATCTATCAAAAAATTTTGTGCATCACTCTAGGTCAAAGTATATAGAAATTAAGCATTATTTTATCCGTGATCATGTTGCAAAAAGGTGATATTGTATTAGAATTTATTAATACTGAATCTCAACTTGCTGATATTTTTACAAAACTTCTTTTAGAAGAAAGATTTTGTTTACTGTGTAAAAAGAATGGCATTATGCCTATTTTGTAAAAACTCTTTCGTTTCTGTATAATATATTTTATTTCCTTACTTAAGTTTGCTTAATTGATGAAGTGTTTTAATTTTGATGTGTGTAATTATTACACTCCCATCGGTGCCGCCGAAGAAACTCCTCATAAGTGTCACTTCATTCTGAACCTGGCCTTTCCTTAACCGAGGCAACCCTTCAACCTTCCAAGCGCCTAGATAAGAAACCTTCTCTCCCTCTCATTCTTCATATACTCTAACAAAATTTCCTTACCATGGCAAAAAGAAACCTCTAATCTTCCACTGTCACCAGACGAAGCAGACGATTTCAGAAAACCCAAAACCCCGAAGAAACTGTAGACCTGGAATCATCACCTCGACTTAGACTTTCTTAAAACCGACAATGAAAGTAGTGAATCATCGGAGGATCTACCTATTATTCAGAAAAAGGCAGGAAAGAGGCCTATGGAGGAAACCCCCAAAAATCCTACATGCAAGAAAGGGAAAGTGGAAAGCACGGATTTTGGGCCAGAGGATAAACTAAACTTTTATGGACCAAGTGAGAAATCAAGGTTTGAGTCCTACAAGTCAAAATCTATAGCTTATGGACGCTCTGTAAGTCTTTCTCTTATGAAAAGTCTGCATTGTGATATGATTGCTATTTTTGACTTTCAACGTCTTTCTTCTATGTTTGATACTATTGGAAATTCCGTGTATGAAGAGCCTGTGAGAATGTTCTATGCTAATCTGTTTGTTAATGACAAAGATGGCTTGGAATCCATGGTTTTAGGCACTCGAACTGTTCTTGACTCTTATTAATTTGATAAAGTATTTTCTGCTAAGTTCCATGGGTATGGTGTTTTTGTGCAAAATTCCTGGCCAAAAGATTTTGAAGTTTCCTTAGAAGAGGCAAAAGCTTTTCTGTCGGATAACCCCCTGACATTGGTCCTAAAAATCTGAAGTTTGAACACCAAGCTTTAGCCCACATGATAGCCACCACTTTACTTCCTAGAACTGGGTCCCTCAATACTTTGACTACTAAAGATATTTTTGTTCTTTATTGTCTTGTGAACAATAAAAGACTTGATTAGTTTGTGTGGATTCGTCAATATATGCTTGAAAGTATCAGGGATATATCCTTTTCTGTTGCTTGTCTACCCTATGATTTGCTCATCTCACACATTCTTGAAGTTATGAAGGTTGATTTGGCACCTTTCTCATCCAAGCACATTACCAATACCTATGATAAGACTGCATTTGCTATGATGGGTTACACCTTAAGTGACGACGGATGGGTCAGGCGTGCCAAAGTTGAAAGTGCTCCAGTACAGGTTGAAGCACCGACTGAACCAACGGAGACTCAGTCGACTGCCACTAACAACCTACAGGAGATTCAGCAAAATCTAGATGGGCAAAAAATCCTTCTCATTGCAATGAAAGAACAAGCGGACAAAATCCGGGAAGTCGCCAAGGAAATAGGTACAGATGTGGCTAAGCTCAAGATGGTCATGGGAGCCACGAGGAGGCAAGGGATCAGGGCATTCAATTCCATGACAGAAAAGATGGACAAAATCACCAAAGAAGTTGAAACCTCCTATGACGCCTTCTACACCAAAGTGATCAATACCCTGAAGTACTTTCTAGGGAGAAACTAAAGCAGTGCATGTGTGTTATAAAATTTTTGCTTTTATTTTGTGACTTCTTTTTTTGTTTGTTTTTGCGTTGGTCTGTAAGAACCATCACTCTATGCTTCTGCTGAAGGCATAACCTCTGCTACCCTAACTAGTCTGTCTATTATCTGCCTATTATATACTCTATTATGTATGTTTTGTATTCATTTTTTTTCTTTTTGATTGATGTTAAAGGGGGAGAAAAATCTGAAGAGTAAACCAAAGCAACAACTCAAGGGGAGCAGTGATATGCAAATCTAAGTAACAACTCAGGGGGATCAGGCATCTCAAGCTATTAAAGGGAAGTATACTCTGTTTACTCTCTCTTGATTGTCATTATCAAAAATGGAGAGATTATTACATCTAAGTTTCAATGATGACAATAGTACAAATCTAATCGTATCTATTTGATTGCAGGAAATCAGGAAGTAGCACTACTTCAAAGAAAGTTCAAAGGCAAAGATATCAGAATGAAAATGAGATCAAAGGCAACATGAACAATGCTAAATCAAAGGAAGTCAAAGCCTTCAAAAAGGAAACAAAATCAGTCTAGACGCTTTAGTTTCAATCAAAGGATATCACGGCTATCTCAACAAGGAAACAAATCAAGTGTAGCTGCTAAAGAATATCAGGCCATACTTCAAGGACTAAATTAGAATTAGAAGATTGATCAACCAAATCGAAGCCACAAATCACTCCCTGAAATTTGGATATGAAAGGGGAAGGACGTAAACGAATCCAGCCCATCTCACGTGCATGATTTAGAGGCACCCCTTGGGTCAAATCTCTTAGAGGATTCTGTGCCTCAATCAAAGATCAATCTGCAACGGCTATTCAAACTCTCCTATAAGAAGACGGGCAATCTCAAGAAGAAGATTCTTACAACTACACAAACTATTTTCTAAGCCTTTCTAATTCTTAGTACAAACACTGTATTCTTGAGTGTACAAGTGTCACAAAATATAGGAAGAGTTAGAACACAAAAAGAGAGTTGTGTCAACATTACAAAAACATTGTTGTTGAATATCGTTGATGGTGAATGTACTAAAACCATCACTATTGTAATCCTTTATCAAAGATCTAAGAGAACCCTTATGACCCGAGGGAACTGGACGTAGGTACCATACCGATATTGAACCAGTATAAAAACTGTTGTGCCTTCTTTACCTTTCCGTTTGTTTATTTCATTCCTACTGAAATTGTTCACTGTGCAAAACCTAGTCGACTAAACTCACACTTATTCAACCAAGATTTTAATTGGCTACAATTCACCCCCTCTAGAAGATTCTTCAATTTTTGTTTTTTAAATTCCTCTGCCTCCTGCATCAGATCTTTATCTAACGAATTCTCATCTTACAGCTTTCCAGAAACTGACTTTAAAAGGTCTATCTTGAGTAGAGTTGTTAAAATTTTCTGATTAAATTCAGTTTTTAGTTTCATTTTTATTCTTTCGCTAATAAGCCATTGTCATACTAACTGTTTGAAACTTTAACTAATCATTCAAGAGACTTAGATAATTGAAATCTAAGGATTTGTCCATGACTTTTTTATATTAGTTTCAAATTGAGTCATAAATAAAGCCACCTTCCATGAGGGAAACCATCAAGACCATACTCGCAAATGAGAAAAATTATTATCCTTCTGCTAATATTCATCTCGAGAATAAAATTTGAATTACCTTTTTCTATGAGCACACTGACCACCGAAACCTGTATGTCCAAGCCAAAAAGTCAACATAGAGATGCAGTTGTATTACTTGCAAATATTTTTACAAACAAGATAATGAAGGTAAGTTGGTAGAAGACATAAAGAGAGTTTTAACTATATTTGAATAACCTCTCAGTTGAACATGTTGGGAAAAATAATATCCCACCCACGAGTAATATCTACGATAAATAATAATGACACAAGAGAGTAACAATGAAACCAAATCTTTTAACGGGGTAAAATTTAATATCCGAGAAGAGCAATATAATACCACTATAATATTACAACGTTATAATGTCAAAAGACTACTACGACTCAGAAGAAATAACACTCTTTATTTTAAATATCTCACCACAATACTACTACCACTCTATTTTCTCACATACTATAAAATAGTCTGTGGATTACTCTCACAGCTCTAATACTTTATTCTTATTTTTGGTACGATTGAAATGAAGAAACGAGGCCTATATTTATAGTAAGAGCTGCCGTCCAAATAGCCAATAAAAATTTGACTTTTGCAATTGCAAAATGCAAATTGGTTTCAGGCGCCCACAATTGCTTGACATTGCATTCCTTGTCTGCTACAATGCTTGACCTTTAATTTCAACTTGCATTCCTTTTGCTTTTGCTTTTGAATTTCCTTTTCTAAATCATTTTCTTTTTCTTTTCTTTATTCCTTTTTTATTTAAATAGGTCCCATAAATTTTCCTTTTAATTTTGATTTTTCTTCTTCATTCTAAGATTTGATCTCAATCTCGTGAAATCTTCAAACTTGAGAGGTTTTGTAAAAATATCTGCAACTTGATCATGAGACTTCATATATTTGAGCTCGACTTCCTTCTTGGCAATGCAATCTCTAATGAAGTGATACCTTGTATCTATATGCTTGCTTCGATCATGATACACCAGATTCTTGGCAAGTGCCTGTACGGATTTGTTGTCAATACAAATCTCTGTAGCTTCAATTTGTGGTAAATTGAGCTCCTTCAATAATATTCTTAGCCAAATAGCATGACAGGTACATGATATTGCTGCTACATATTCGACTTCACAAGTCGAGAGAGTAGCTATGGACTATTTTTTTGAACTCCAAGAAATAACAGAATCACCCAAAAAAAATATAAAGCCAGATGTGTTTTTTCTATCATCAATATCTCCCGCATAATCACGATAACAATATCCCATAAGGTTGAAATCACTAGAAGAAGAATAAAATAGCCTAACGTCAATCGTACCTTTTAGGTAGCGAAGAATTCTTCTAGCGACTTTCAAATGAGGGGAGGTAGGAGCTTCCATGAAGTGGCTTACTACTCCAACTACAAAAAGTATATCTGGCCTGATACAAGTCAAGTATCTCAAACTTCCCACAGGACTTTTGAAAAATGTGGGATCTACTTTTTCTCCTTCATCAAACTTGGACAATTTTGTCCCATTCTCTATCAGTGTGTTCACGGGGTTGCAATCGAGCATGTTGAACTTCTTCAATATCTCTTTTGTATAGCTTTTTTCAGAGATACAAATTCCATCCTCTATCGGCTTCACTTCTAGGCCCAAGTAGTATGACATGAGCCCTACGTCCGTCATCTCGAACTTACGGGACATATCTTTCTTAAAAGCTTCAAACAAACTTGGGTTATTACCCGTGAAAATAAGATCATCAACATAAAGACAAATAAGCAAGATATCTCCATTAGTATGAATGTTAAGGTAAAGAGCATATTCATGGAGACAACGAGTAAACTCATTTTCTTGAAAATACTTATCGATGCAACTATTCCATGCCCGTGGGGCTTGCTTCAACCCATATAAAGCTTTGTTCAACTTCAATACTTTATCTTCATAGTTTTTGACCATGAAACCCAATGATTGTTCAACATAGACTTCTTCTTCAAGATAGCCATTCAAGAAGGCTGACTTGACGTCTAGTTGATGGATCTTCAACTTCATTTGTTCCGCCAAAGAGATCAGCAAATGAATTGTCTCCATGCGGGCAACGGGTGCATAGACTTCTTCATAGTCAATGCTTTGTCTTTGCTTGTAGCCTTTAGCCACAAGTCGTGCCTTGTATCTCTCCACATCTCCATCAGTATTCTTCTTTGTCTTGTGTACCCATTTAACTCCAATTGCTCGATGACCCTTGGGAAGAGTTGTTAACTCCCAAGTGTTGTTCTTCTCTATTTACTTGATCTCCTCCTCCATGGCGTGCCTCCACCTTTTGTCTGTAATAGCTTCATCAAAGTTCATTGGTTCACTATCAGCAAAGAGACAGTATAAAAATCAAAATTAGTAACTTCTTCTGTGTCATCATAGAGCTCTTGAATACTCCTCGTCCTTTGCGGTTGTTCGTTTGAACTTTGTTGAGAAGAAGGAGATGCAACATTGGTTAGAGAAGGAGGTGGAGTTGTATCCTTCATAGGTTCCATGGTCTCTAGCTCTTCTTCATCACCAAAGTATGGAAGAAAATCATATGAAGTTTCTTCCCGAGCTTCCCAATTCCATGCCTATTCATCATCAAATTCAACATCACGACTCATCACCACCTTGTCGCTATTTGGGTAATATAGCTTGTAGAATTTTGACCTCGTATCATAGTCAACAACCACATGCTTGACACTTCGATCGTCAAGTTTCGCTCTCCCTTGATGTGGCACATGAGCATAGGCTATGCTCCCAAAGATTCTCAAGTCCTTGACACTTGGATTTCTTCCACTATATGCTTCTTGAGGGGTTTGATCTCTAACATTCCTTGTTGGAGACTTGTTGTTCAAATAAACTGCACAAAAAATAGCTTCGGCACAAAATTACTTGGGCATACTATTAGCTTTCAACATACATCTAGCCATATTAAAAATCGTTCGATTCTTTCTTTCTGCAACTCCATTTTGTTGGGGTGAATAAGGTACCGTTAGAGGGCGACGAATTCCATGAGACTGACAAAAGTCATTAAATTCTTTTGAAGTGAATTCGCCTCCTCTATCGGATCTTAAAGATTTTATTTCATAGCCACTTTCTTTTTCCACAAGTACTTTGAAAATTTTAAAAGTAGTAAAAGCTTCAGCTTTTTGGTTCAAGAAATAAACCCAAGTCTTTCTACTAAAGTCATCAATAAAGAGCAGAAAGTATTTACTTTTTCCAAAGGAAGGTGGATTGATTGGTCCACACATTTCAGTGTGAATATATTGGAGCGGCTTGGTTGATCTTGACATAGCCTCCTTTTGAAAATTCCTCCTTGCATGTTTTCCAAGAAGATAAGCTTCACACGATTGATTGGATGGTTGATTGATGGTATCCCATGCACCATGTTCTTTTCTTCCATTGTTTTGAGCGCTTCAAAATTCAAGTGCCCAAGTCACATGTGCCAACACCATGATTCATCTTGCATATTAGCCTTCAAACACTTTGCATCAACTGTCTTAAGATTCAGAGAAAATAATCTATTATTTGCCATATGCACTTTAGCAATTAGAATTCTACTTGAATCTCTAAGCCAAAGATGCATATTTTCACGTAGATGTCATATTTCTTTCAAGAAGTTGGCCCAAACTCAAAATATTACTTTTTAATTTTGGGACATAATAAACATCTTGAATTAACTTGTGGTCACCTTTTTTACAAGAGATTAGAATCGTACATATCCCTTCGATTTGAATCTTTGAGGTATCTCCAAACGACACATTACCTCTCACCATTTTATTGATCTCCACAAACATCTATTTGCATCTACACATATGATTGCTTGCTCCATTGTCCAAATACCACGAGCTGCAATCATCCTTGTCTTCTTCCTTGAGATTCATATTCTTCTTTCTTGTCGTCAACAAGGTTAGCTTTTTCTTCAACATTGCTACGACATTCCCAAGAGTAATGACCAAATTTATGACAATTATAACACTCAATTTTTGATTTGTCATATATTTGTATATTATTTTCTTAGTAGTAGCCACGTCCTCTTCCTCCTCTTTGTTCATGACCACGACCTCTAAATGTTTGATGGATTTTAACTTCATTGTTGAAGTTATTACCATTACTTCTTCCTCTTTCATGACTGCTACGCCCTCGTCCTCGTCCGTGTCCTTGATATCTCTTTTTACCTCCACACTCCTTAAAGGATGTCTGAGTTTTAAAAAGTTGCTCCAATGGCACTTCTTGTCTTCTTTTGATCTTTTCTTCGTGGGCCTACAAAGAACCCTCCAATTGCTCTACCATCATAGAGTCTAAATCTTTATACTCCTCGATAGCATACACCATAAAATCAAATTTAGGTATTAAATTATGAAGGATCTTTTCTACCACATGGACATCTTCTACGTTCTCCCCGTATCTTCTTAGTTGATTTACAACAGCCTTCAGTTTTGAACAATAATCCGAAATGCATTCGGATTCTTTTATTTTTAAAACTTTAAAGTTATCCCTTAGAGTTTGAAGTTTTACCTTCCCCACCTTGTCAACTCCTTGGACAGAATTTTGTAAAATTTCTCAAGCTTCCTTTGAGGTGGAAGCATCTGCCACATTCTCAAATATGGTATCATCCAAACATTGGTGGATGAGCGTGAGGGCTTGTTGATCCTTCTTCTTTATCTTTGCCAAAACATCTTTTTTATTTTGAGGCAGAGCTTCCTCATTATCGAGTTTTGCATACCCTTTGTCTATGATTTCTCACACATCTTGAGAGCCAAGAATGGCTTTCATACGTAGACACCATTTCTCATAATTTTCTTTTGTGAGATGGAGGTAATGAAAAGACAGCGGACCATTATTCGCCATGGCTCTGATACCACGTTATTGGGAAAAATAATATCCCGCCCAGGAATAATATCCACGATAAATAATAATGACACAAAAGAGTAACAATGACACCAAATCTTTTAATGGGGTAAAATACAACACCCAAGAGAAGCAATATAATACCACTATAATATTACAACTTTGTAGTGTCAAAAGACTACTGCGACTCAAAAGAAATAACACGCTTTATTTTAAATATCTCACTACAATATTACTCCCACTCTATTTTCTCACAGACTATAAAATAGTCTGTGGATTACTCTCACACCTTTAATATTTCTCTCTTATTTTTGGTGTTATTGAAATAAATAAACGAGGCCTCTATAAATAAGAGTTGCCGTCTAAATAGCCAATCAAATTTGACTTTTGCAATTGCAAAATGCAAATTGCTCACATGCGCCCACAATTGCTTGACATTGCATTCCTTGTCCGCCTACAATGCTTGACCTTTAATTTCCGCTTGCATTCCTTTGGCTTTTGCTTTTACTTTTGCTTTTCCTTTTCTAAATCATTTTCTCTTTCTTTTCTTTATTTTTTTTTTATTAGGTCCCACAGAAAAAAGAGAGGCTTTTCTGGATGATGGAACCACTATTAACATCTTGACAGATATGCTATAATTTACATGCCGTGGGATCAAAGAGGATTTTTGTAAATGAACTGCTGCATTTATAATTTCTATGTTTTAGCATTTACTGAATTAAGTCATTTATTGCTGAAACACGAAAAAGAAAATGGCAGTCGCTTGTCAGCGTAGATTGGGAGGCGAAGCATTTTTCTTGCCTTCAAACTCTCTGAAATCTGAATATGCATTTGAAATTATTGAGCAGATGTATATGTTCAAGGAAGTCAAAGAAAGTGACAATATCACTTGTCTACCTTTTCAATATTTCATAATGATCTAATACTCATGCTAAATACAATATATGTCCCCAAAGAAGTGATAAAGTTTATGGTTTACATGAACTAAAAGCTTTGTTCAAGACTGCACTTTTTTTTTCCAAAACATAATCACCCCAAGTCAATATTATATATTTATACACAATCCATGTTGAAAATACAATAAAAACACATATATCATAATTTCCCGAAAACCCAATATAAACAAAATAATTAAAAAATCATTACCAAAAATATGAAACTAATGTACAAAAAGCTTAAAATCATTCATATAAAAAAAAGCAAATTAAAATACCAAAAATCTCTTTTTTGAAGGGTAATAACTATTATAAATCATTTAGCACCACAAAGCTATGTATAAAAACTCAACTCTTTTTAAACATTTGTCACCTTATAGGATCGGGTGGTTCGCCTCGGCAAGATTATGTATCACACTCTTATGGGATCGGACCGTTCGCCTTGGCAGCTCTATGAAATACTCTTATGGGATAGGGCCGCTTGCCACGGCAGAATCGTGCGAAATACTTGATAAGGAGTCTGCGTACTCATGAGTTTTCTGACTTGAGATGTGACGTTGATTTGTTGTTGACCATTAAGTATTCCATTTGAGGTATCTAATAATTGACAACTTTGTGTTCACTGTTCAGTTGTAGACCGTATTATTTGCCTATATTTGTTCTCACTGTTTACTTACCATATTTCATACTTGTCTACCTTATTATATTTGATTTATTGGACCACTAGTAAGTATCAATATCGACCTCTCGTCACTAGCTCTTCGGGGTTAGACTAGATATTTACTGGGTACGCTTTGATTATATACTTACGCTATACTTCTGCACTGAATGTGTAGGTACTGAGACATGTAAATTAGATGGTCATCTTAGCGCATCGGCACAACTGCAGAGGGAACTTTATGGCGAGCTGCATTCTATGTTATGATTCGCGGTTCACGGAGTCTCCATCTTATTCAATTATTATATCTTGTCTATTTTACATTCCAGACAGATGTTGTGGTAGTGTTGTATTGTTCTAGTAGATGCCCATGCTCTTGTGACACCGGGTTTGAGGATTCCTAGTGGATGTTCATTATTTTATTTCACGTTATTATTATCACTTCACTTTATGATTTATTTATATTCGGAAATTTGGTATAGAAAAGCACATGTTTCTATGAGTGCTAGATTTTATTCTATTTATTTAATGAAATTCCTGATTTTAAAAATTTTAAATGGATATTTAAGTGGAGGTTCACGCGTTGGCTTACCTACCAGCATAGTTGGGCGCGATCACAATGTATTATGGGATTTGGGTCGTGATAACTTTATAATAGAGCGCTAGGTTCACTTAGGTCTCACGATTCATGAGCAAGTCTAGTATAGTCTTGCGGATCGGTACAGAGACGTTTGTACTTATCTTCGAGAGGCTACATGGCTATTCGGAGAACTTCCCTTCTTCATTCCTCATCGTGCAGTTTGATTTAATTGAAGCTTATGTCTTCATTTTATTCCTACTCATTCTTATATGATGTTGAGAGCCTGTTATCAACTGGGCATCGAGGAGTTTTAATGGTGCTGCAAATGTAGTGTAGGATATTTTTATCACTCCATCTTCGGGCGGACTATTATCATCGCCTTGTGGAGGGGTGTTATGTCATTTCATCCCAGTGTTAGAGTTGCCTATGGTTTCGAGGCTATGCATAGTGTATTGTGATGTTCATGCATTATCGCACAGTGATGGTGTGAATGGTAGGGTGCTTATTTATTGTCGCGGCAGCGAATGTCCCTAGAGGATGATTTCTCGGTTCATGGCTTAGAGATTCAGCATTTAATTCCAGCAGAGGAGAGGCAATCAGACTATGGATGTTTAGGCTTTGGTTGACGGAATAATAAGATTGGATATTTTTGAATGTGGTGGAATTCTTGTTTATGATGTGGTGTCGTCGTCTTTGTTTGAACACATTTAGGCTCGTCAGTGTGATGGTCTTCATTGGTTTGCCTTCGGGGTAGGGTGTTGTGAAATGGTACCTAAGAAGCGGGTATCAGAGATGGTGTGTGTCGCAACTTCAAGGTCGAATCGGTGTTTCTAGTGTTGATGGCTCGAGAAAGATGATCTTTATGGAGGCTTAGAGTTGGTGGCAATTCATTAGTTCAGATGATACACAGATGGATTATAATTTGAGGTAATACTTAAGTAGCGAAGAATGAGGAAGGACATGGAGGGTTATGTCTCGAGGTAGAAGAGTTGTTGGCAGGTCATGTACGAGCAGGAGAGATCGAGTAGTTTGCTTAGGAAGTTTGAATGTGACGTGAAGAATTTGCTTGGAACATAGAGGAATGTGTAAGCTTGATTATCATTTTTGGATGCAACATGACTTCAAGTTTTGGAACATATTGTTGGACCTTTAATTGATGCTAATGGGATGAACGGACTATTGCAGCTGGCGGATGATTGTGGACACAAGAGAATCAACTGATTTTATAATGGTCGAGGTTTTGGCTATGCTGTTGGAGGATATCGGTATGAGGTTACATAGGTGGGCTATCTCCTGTGAGAATGGTAGGGTTGCATGACTCCTGATAAAGTTCCTATAAAGAGTTCTGCCTTCTACCCAATGGGATGCATGTACTGCGATGTGAGATTGGATCGCTAGAACAAGATGGTACGACTATCAGGAGGTCGAGTATGCGATTATTGTTGATAATTCAGGATGTGTTATGATTAGTGCAACAAGAACTTATGAGAAATTTGGTTGAGCAACGATGCGAGATCATGGTAACTGAGGAGGAGGAGTCATTATAGGTTTTGGATTTATGTGATTGTGGCTTAAAGCTAAGTGGGGGAGCCTACCGTCTATGATTGGGTCACGTGGTTATATACCTTTGCAGTTTCAAGGTATCGGTACGTTGGTGGATTAGTTATGACTAAGGGAAAAAAATATCAGCGGTAATTTGAGCAAGGAATTTGATGGATGTGTGCTATATTTCGCCCTATCGATTCATGAGAAGATTATGGAATGACTCAGATTGGATATTTCTTTGTGAATATGACGTACAAGGGAAATGATTCATTTGGTTGCTTCATTGGGTGCTCATATGCTGATGGAGAACTAGTTGTTGGGTTATATAATCGGGACTGGATTAGAGTGGGCGACTCTCAATAATGGCTCTAGTGCATTCGAGATTTTAGGTGTGGTGCTTAAGGAATTTCAGGTTTGTTATATGGCTGAGGATTGGGTTTTGCAGTATAGTTTGAAGATTACTTGGAGCATTTCTATGTTATCAACGGGTCTGTGGTTTAGTGTTAGAAAAATGGGAAAAACAGCTTCGGATTCACAGAAGATCTAATCAGCGCAGGTGTATCAGTTGGAGTTACTATAGACTGCATGAGGAGGGTATGAAATGGCTTATGGGTATTGAAATGACGTGGTCTTGTGATTTGGGTCACTAAGAATGAGTGTTGATTAGGATTTGTTATGCGATTGAATAGAGGCATTGATTCTGAAGCAAGTCAAGAATAAATCAAAAGAAGCTGAGTCAGCCTAGTAGTGGTTTAGATTGGCATGGTTAAGGAAATGATCGGTTCCTTCGGTATGGTAAGGCAATACATGGGTTTCGTGGATGTACGTGCGGGCTTGACGACCTCTATAATTTGATTGATTTGGAGGTATTTGATTTTGATGGTTTTGATTATGTGTAAATGGGTCCCGTATGAGTTATGGCGGTTTAGAACACGACTTGAGTTCTATGTCTTTTGCGGCTATGGGAAGTTGTTTGTGTATTGCAATTCTTCTTCTAAAATGAGTTAAGTGAAAGGTTCTATCCTATGAAGTGTTTATTCTACTGGTGCTTCAGGAGTTATGATGAAATTCTTGTACTCTCATGTAGAAGCATGATAGGTGTAGTGAGCGGTATGGAATTGGAATTTCAGGATCAAGGTTGCGATGCAGTTTTGACAGGAATGTCGCGGGCTCAGAAGAGCTAGGGAGAGATTTCAGTTGTTTAGAGTATGTTGGCGTTATTTTTGTGTCGCTTGAGAATGGTGTTCTATGGAAGATGCATTGTGTATTGATTTATGAATTCTTGATTTGCATTATAGGAATAGTATGGTTGGTAGCCATGGATGTGCAGATTTTGCTACCTAGTGCGGAATGTCGTGGGAGTATCTCCCGCAAAGATGATTGTATAAGTGTGACGTGTCAGCCATTTATGTAGTAGAGATTGAAATCAGGTATGGAGATTCTAGTACTGTTGCTGATGGGCGAGTTTATGTCTGAGAGGTGCTCTATTTCTTTGGTTGCGGACTGCGGAAGTTTGTTCTTGATTTGATAGTTGATCGTATGTGTCATCAATAAGGTCATTGTGGATCTTTGGGAGGTTATATACCCATTTGGGTATGATCGGAATCGGCTTTGTCCATGGGTGGGTCTAATGTGAATGTATATTCTATACCAGATCAGATATGCTTATTCGGCATAATATTGCTTATGGATGGGTCTTCGGGCGTGGTGGATGGTATTCCTGCCTTCGCCTATTTCAGGTGCTACTCTTTATGCTATGTGTGTTATGAAACAGCTTGATTATTCACACGTGTGTTGAGATCCTATGTAGCTTGTGGTGTTATGTGAGTGAGATGGCTCTCTAGATGCAGGTCATTTATTGCACCTTAGTCGTGCTTGGCATTTTCTAGCGCATGGCATTATCTGTCTCCCCAGGGTTGTGTTTATGCATTTGGCGTGCTTGTGATCGATATTCGGGCATTTCCTGGGTATGAGCATTTTGTCTAGATGAGTGTTTACTTATTGATTGTTATGTGTAGATCGGGTGGCACGCCTCCACGGGTATGATGTTTAGATCGGGATGCACACCGCAATAGTGAGATGTTGAGTACGGTGCTTTATACTTATTTTGTGTGTTTTGTTTCTCATCTCTAAGATAGGTTCACAGCATTGGTTTGGTTGTTTTTGTTCGTTGCACAGGCGGGATAGTCTTGTATTCGAGTTTATTATTCCTTATTGGTCATATTCGAGTTGTGGCTTGATGGCGCATTGACCGCGTCCTATGAGATTTTAGATGGTGTTTAAGGTGGCTTATTGCCTAAGCAGCTTGTACTCGGTGATACGAGGTTGTTGGACCTGAAATTAGTGTAATCAGATTTTTATAATGTATAGTAGAGGGAAAATGACACTAATCAGTTCAGAATGAGGCAATGGTTCTCGCCAAGTAGAGAGACTCCATGAGTTATTGATTTGGCAGGTGCATATGAGTTTCTACACATCTTTTTCATCGTTGGAGTATTGCGAGGGTTGAAACAGGGCTTATATGCGTTATGAGGTATATTACGGGCATCTGATTCATGAATTTGCCGCTATTGTGGTTGGAGGATGTTATTATGAGGATACGAATTATGCGGTGCATTGTGTGAATTCATCATGGGTGCATGATCATGTTTTGGTACAGTGTATTGAGATTGATACGCCGTGCGTATGTTAGAATCAGACTTGGTATAGAATTTCGGATGTTGGAATTTGGTTCTAAGGCTTGTGGGCTAAGGTAGCAGGAAGGATCTTTAGTCTGGCTTGAGCTAATGTGCTCATATGGGTTGGGGTGGCACGGGTAGGTGCACGAGGTATTAAACAGTGATTTTGGGAAACTCTGGAACGGTTCTTGGCACATTCAAGGATGGACATATATTTAAGTGGGGGAGAATGTAATGATCCGACCGGTCGTTTTGAGCTCTAGCATTTCGCTCGGCAGTATGAGACCCTGAGTAGCTTCACTTCATGTATTATGAATTACACGTGTAGTCGGATTAGATTTTCGGGAAGATTAGAGTTGGTTTGGAAGAATAACTCTCTATTCGGAAGCTTTAAGTTAGAAGAGTTGACCAAGGTTTGACTTTTGAGTAAACGACCTCGGATCGGAGTTTTGACGGTTCCATTATATCCGAATGATGATTTTGGACTTAGGCGTATGTCCGGATTTGGATTTGGAGGTTTGTAGGTTGATTCGATGCTTTTTTGGCGAAATTTGGAAGATTGAAGGTTTAGAAGATTGATAGGTTCGACCGAGAGTTGACTTTATTGATATTAGATCCAGGAGTTAGTATAGGTCCGTTGTGACATTTGGGACTTACATGCAAAATTTGAGGTCATTCCGGGTTGATTTGGTATGGTTCGACATGAATTTTTGAAGTTTAAAAGTTCATTAGTTCTTTAGCCTTGAATTGATGTGCGATTCATTGTTTTGATGTTTTTTGGTGCGATTTGAGGCCTGAAGTAGGTTCATGTTATTTTGGGACTGGTTTGTGTGATTGGACGAGGTCTCGGGGGCCTCGGGTATGTTTCGGATAAGTTTGGGTTGTGTCGCGCTCTTATTTGATATTTCGACGGCATTTCTTTTGGAATAAAGGATACCATATTGAGAAAACGACCTTTTATTTGTGATTAGATTGAGCCATTAGATCCGCATCGTAATTACGGAACCATAACAACAAGAATCGTCAAATTCCGAGGTCGTATGAGATAGTTATGCCTATTTCCGTATCGGGAAAGATTGTTGGTTTCTGGTGCGCATTTTTGTTCTTAGAGAAGGCGAGTGAGGTCCTACGAACGTGAAGAAGGAATTCTGGGTTGACCGGTCAACGCGAAAAATTGCTCTTCGCGAACACAAAGGTGTCCTACGAAGTCGAAGAATAAAAATCACATGGGCAGTATTTTAAGTTGGGAGACCAAGCATTTTAGTGTTTGGAGCATATCTTGAGTTCTAGAGCTCCGTTTGAGGTTATTTTTGTGGTGTTGTTCTCATCTCAACAAGGGGTTTCAGATCGTTTGGAATTGGGTTGAGAAGTTATGGAGGCATTGGAGCCGATTATCGGAATTTAGAGCGAGGTAAGGCTCCTGTCTAACCATGTGAGAGGGAATTTACCCCGTAGGTGTTATATTTATTATGTGCTATATGTTATGGGAGCTACGCACGTATGAGGTGACGAGTGTCCGTGTGTATGATAGAATTTTTGATTATTTCTGAGTAGACTTAGACTCACGCCATGCTTTAATTGTACTATTTGAGTTATTCTTGCATGTTTAAATGCTTTAATTTACATTTAGCTATTTGGGATTAGGCTAGATACTTACTGGGTACGCGTTGATTTACGTACTCATGCTATACTGTTGCACTGAATGTGCAGGTATTGAGGCATGTACATTAGGTGATCATCTTAGCGCATTGGCGCAGTTGCTGAGAAAACTTTATGGTGAGTTGCATTCTATGCTACGATTCGCGGCACATGGAGTCTCCATCTTATTCAATTATTATATCTTGTTTATTTTATATTCCAAACAGATATTGTGGTAGTGTTGTATTGTTCTAGTAGATATTCATACTCTTGTGACACTGTGTTTGGGAATTCCTAGTTGATGTTCATTATTTTATTTCACGTTATTATTATCACTTCAATTTTTCTATGAGTACTGGATTTTATTCTATTTATGTAATGAAATTACCGATTTTAAAATTTTAAAATGGATAGTTAAGTGGAGGTTCACGCGTTGGCTTGCCTAGCAGCATAGTTGGGTGCCGTCACGACCTATTATGGGATTTGGGTCGTGACATATTGGGTGCTTGATTTTTGTTTTGATGTGTTGCACAGTCTTGAGTTATGAGTGTGTTAGGGATCTTTCATGTTGATTGTGGAATGAAGTAGATTCTTATGTCTTGTTAACGAGTTTAGACTCAGGGAGATTTAGCGATTGCATAGTGGTTGTGACCACGGTAGGGCATAGTGAAATGCCAGTTTGAGGCTAAGCAGCTGGGTTATCTTTTGTGGGGTGGTCTGTGGATGTGTGATCCTTATGATGATTGTGTGGAGAGTTTATTTCTACCAGTGGGTTATATGTGTTACAATTTGAGTTTGGATCGGTTGAGGAAGTTGACTTGACTGTCACGGGGATGAATGTGAGCTTAGAAGATGATTTGAGGTATTTTATGATTTGTGTTACATGAGCTTATGAAGGATCTAGTCGAATTACAATGCGGGATTATGGCAGTAATAGAGTAAGGGTATTGTGGGTTATCAGATGTTTTATTCTATCGCTTCGAGCCAAGTGAAGGAGTCTGCTATCGACGATTTGACTACATGGTTATGTGCTACATTAGTTTTGTCTGAGGCATACTTGTGGATCGATTATGACTTGAAGAGTTTGATTTTGAGGATGACTTGAGTAAGGAAATTTCTGGATGCATGATGTATTACACACTGAGGATATATAGAAATCTTGTGTCACGACACAAAATCCAACTAGTCGTGATGGAACCTAACCCAACCCGCTAGGTAAGCCAATTTAACAAAAATCCAATACCAATGAGATTTACTGATAGAAATAAAGTTAATATAACTGAACTTCTATACAAAGAATTCCCAAGGATTGGTAGTACAAATCATGAGCTTCTAAGATTTAGAGTATACAAAGCTAGTATGAAATAAATACATCATCTGTTTGAAATATACATGAACAAATTAACAATTCTAAAGCTACCAAGAACAAGAGGTGGCTATGACCGGAACGCAGGTACATCTTCAATGCTAGCTCCCGCCATACACAGCAACATCAACATCCAAAATCTGCACGCAAGATGCAGAAGTATAGTATGAGTACAACCGACCCCATGTACTAAATAAGTAAAAAACCTAACCTTAGGTTGAAAGTAGTGACGAGCTAGGAAAAAGGTCAGAGTCCAACACCAATAGCCAACAACAGCTTATAACAATATAATAAAAGTGGTACAAGAAATAATTCAGAGATATAATACTCAGCTCGTTCATAGTTCCGAAAAATAAACATGGTTTCCAAGTATATCAGTGAGAACCCAAATCTTTTACTGAAATCACCAAAATTTGAGTAAATCTGAAAAACTATGATTTTTCCCAAAACATTCAACAACAGGTAAGATGTTTCATTATCAAATGGCATGAGGAAAGTACATCTGTATGCCTACATGTCAATGTGTATGTGAAGTCATGAATGACACAATACTGTACAACATGAGAAAAATGCATATCTATGCCTGTATGTCAAGTGTGCGTGTCGAATGAAATGCAACACAGTGATAAAACCATATGCATACTCTCATAGTATCAATTCACTCAGTCCTCCTAGTCACTCAGTCCTTAGAGTCACTCAGTCCTCACAGTCACTCAGTCCTCCCAATCACACAAAACTCGCTCTCAGTACTTGCGCTCGGCACTCGCACTCAGTGGGTACCTGTGCTCACTGTGGGTGTGCAGACTCCGAAGGGGCTGATCCAGCCCAAGCGCTATAATAAGCCAATCATGGCATGAATCAATAAAGCGTACTGCGGCGTGCAACCCGATCCCATAAATATCACTCACAAATAGGCCATTGGCCTCACTCAGTCATCAATCTCTCCAATCTCTCGGGCTCACAATGTCATGAAAATCAGCCCAAAAATGATAATATGACGTATCAATAAATAGCAATATAGACTGAGATATGATATGCAAATGAATGAGTATGACTGAGTATGTAACTGCAATTTAAGCAAATAACTTCACAGCATATATGACCTCAGTGGGTCACAACAGAATAAGCATATAGCCTAAACATGGTTTCGAACATGGATCACAGCTCAATTACTCTAACACGTAGAAATCTCATGGATAGAAACAAGATTAGGTAACTACACAGTACCAAAGAAACAATCGAGTCATAATTCACACGGTGCACGCCCACACGACCGTCATCTAGCATGTGTGTCACTTCAACACCAAACACATATCACGTAAATTCAGGGGTTCATACCCTCGGCACCAAGTTTAGAAGTGTTACTTACCTCGAACAAGCCGAATCCAATACCGAGCAAGCCAAAATATACTCTATAAATCCCATCTCGTGTGTACCAACCTCCGAACGGCTCAAAACTTGCCAACAACAACTCAAATACATCAAATAATGCCTAAGGAAATAATTCCAAATGATAAAGGTCAAATCTTTAATCAAAAGCCCAAAGTCAACCAAAAAGTCAAACCCAGGCCTGCACCTCGGAACCTGACAAAACTCACAAAATCCGACAACACATTCAATTAGGAGTCCAACCATATTAGTTTCACTTAAACCCGACTCCGAATCAATGTTCAAAACTCAAAATTTCACTTTATGACACTTTAGACAAAAAAAACCCCAATTTCTCTTTTGAAATCATCAACCAAATGTAAAAAAAGAGGATATATTCATGAAATATAATAAAATCGAGTAGAGAACACTTACCCCAATCCATATGGTGAAAATCGCCTAAACAATCACTTTAATCCGAGCTCCATAGCTCCAAATATGTTAAAATGGCCGAAACCCCCGAAAATAGAGTTCTTATAATCACTGGACGAATTAATGAATCGCGATCGCAGAAATACCATCGCGAACGCGAAGAAGAAAAATACACTACCCCAGAAATACTCTATGCGATTGCGGACAAACCTACGCGATCGCGAAGAAGAAAAGCATCTGCCACCAAAATGCACTACGTGTTCGCGGTACTCCTCACGCGAACGTGATGACCATAGACTTCAAAGCTCCGTGAACGTGGTCTATATAACGCAATCGCATTGAAGAACTCTCTAGCTCTCAGCTGCCCAATCTCAACACTACGTGACTGCAATTCCTCATACGCGAATGCTTACAGTAACCCACATAGCCCTACATGAATGCAGCCACCCAATCGTGACCGCGATGAAGAAATTACCCAACTCCAGATTTACTCTACGCAATAAAGATCTATTCTCCGCGATCGCAAACAAGAAAACCAGATGCTCAACAGAACCAACAATGCCAAATTGAAGGAAAATGATCCGAATTAAATTTGAAACACGCTCGAGCCCCTCGGGACCCCCGTCCTAACATTCCAACAAATTCCATAACATAATACAAACCTACTCGAGGCTTCAAATCACACATAACAACATCAAAATCATGAATAGCACCTCAAATCGAACATAATGAACTTTGAATCTTTCAACTTCCAAAACTCGTGCTGAAACATATCAAATCAACCTGCAATGAGTTCAAATTTTGCACACAAGTACCTAATGACATAACGAAACTATTCAAATTCTCAAAACCACAATACAAACCCGATATCATCAAAGTCAACTCCAGGTCAAACTTATGAACTTTCCAAACCTTCAAATTTTCAACTTTCGCCAACTAGCGCCGAAACCTTCTAGAAATAACCAAATGCAAATTCGGGCACGCTCCTAGGTCCAAAATCACCATTTGTACCTAACGGAACCATCAAAACTCCGATCCGGGGTAAAATTCATAAAGGTCAAACTTGGTCAACTCTTTCAACTTAAAGCTTCTTAGTTGAGAACCGTTATTCCCAATTAATTTCGAATAACCTGAAAGCCAAAACCGACAATTCACACAAGTCATAATACATCATACGGAGCTACTCATGCCCTCAAACTACCGAGCGAAGTGCAAATACTCAAAAAGACCAGCTGGGTCGTTACATTCTCCCCCACTGAAATATATGTTCGTCCTCGAACGTGCTAAGAGTTGTTCCTAAGTCGTCAAATCACTGTGTAACCTTACCACGCACATAACCGAGGGTGATTCCACGTCACTCTAATCCATGTAACCCTGAAAACACATCATAACTGAAGATCATTACTTTAACCTTAGTCTGTAAGCCTTAGAACCCAATTTCCAACATCCGAAATCCCTTACAAGACCCGAATCTCGCATCTACACATTGTATGATTCCAAACATGCTGTATCAAGCCATAACCATAACTCAAGATGTAATCACATGATATGCCATACAACTCGCATACTCGTATCAATAACTCCCGATCACAGTAATTGCTCAAAACAAACCTGATACCGATAGTAAACCTCATATCAAATAAAACCTCGTTCAAAACCTTCGTACATTGCCGATGATGAAAGAAACACATAGAAACTCATAACCACTCATCATGTCAACAAATCATGGAACTCCCCCTCCTTCAACAAGAACTATAGCCAATTTCTAAGATGACTTTCGATACTATCCTTCCAAACATACCGTAATCAAATTTGATAGCAATCACTTCAGGCCCAAAGACTACATTTCATCAAGTACAAGCTACTCTACTGACACGCCAATCCAATACTTCCTAGAATCACAAACTGTGCAATCTGTGCACCAATAAGCAAAAATTCAAACGCACCCAAAGATGGAAAATGACTCAAATGAGAGAACCGTCCCGCAAGCTCAACAAGTACCACCACCAACACAATGCTACAAACCCATCACACATAGTAGAACCAAAACACATGAATCTATCACTACGGATCATACCCCAACATAGTCCCGCTGCAATGCGTAACCCATCCAAACACCAGCCCAGATGAAATACCTCTAGTCATCATGCTCAAAATCAACAACTACACGTAATTCGATATCAAATACACGAAGTGTATGCCCATAACCACGGAGAAGCAAATAGCACAATATACCACAACCGAAAAAAGGCCATAACCATGGTGCAATCAACCATTCCACCCCCTAATCACCATCTCGCTGGAATTCTGCTATAAGGCCCAAATAGAACCGCACCATATGTGCATATAACCAATGAGTCACAACCCCTCGTAGCGTAAAAGAATAGCTCATAGAACATATCAGAACACGAACAAGCTCAACTCTAACTGAATGACATGCCTTTCAACAATAACAATGCCAAGTCAACAAATCCGACCCGACGTAGAATACACATCCTCATTGGGCCAACCAATGGGGCCCCAAATCAACTCCGGCCATCTCCAAATGAATAAATATCCCTCCAACAGTCCACAAGGATTTAACCATAATACGTACCACCGTTCGGCTAACCTTGGCCATATCTTCACAGTTCACATCCATGAAATGATCTTCTTCTGGGAACTCCCAGTCTCCAAATCCATAGCATACACGAATCACCATATCCGATCCCAACTCCACCGCCCGAATGTCTAGCACATCTCTCATACACGATCAACCCACGAGGAACACTTTTATAATTCTTCCATGCTATATAGAAAAATCTGAACATCAGCAGTCGATCAATCATGCGAGTACCACAATACCAATGAAGCATCCATAAGTCAAAACACAGTGCGCCTTCCGAAATGCGCACCCTTCTCAGGCTTTACCAAGTAGTTATAGCATTCATCGAAACAATAGAGACCATCCGTGCTGTCTAAGAATTCAGGACCTTCCCTTCCAAAACTAAACCATGACCTTGCACATGCAAATCTTAATCCCACGCAA
The DNA here is from genome assembly GCF_000390325.3 of Nicotiana tomentosiformis. NCBI lineage: Eukaryota > Viridiplantae > Streptophyta > Magnoliopsida > Solanales > Solanaceae > Nicotiana > Nicotiana tomentosiformis. The sequence continues at coordinate 82,494,933 of NC_090816.1, read as the reverse complement.
CATACTGCATCTATCATGTCATCATATGAAAAGCACGAGAATCTCATAATCAACTATAAGTCACCAACAGAATACATACACGATTAGTTAGAAATCTTCCATTTGATCCCATCCAAGAGGAAATCATAACATGCAACATGTTCCTCATGCCGGTAGGAAATATCCATCTCATACCGTGGTAGAATCCATTGAGAACTCTCTGAAACCCATTTGCACCTAACCAAACCACCAGAACTGAATCTTACTAACTCAACCAAACCTACGCAGGTCGCCAAACCCAAGAGTATTGCTACAGAACCCCTGTAGAGATTCACCACATTATTAGCACCCAAAGAACCGATCATATCTATTACTTTGTTGATCCAACCTACTACCAAGCTGTCCTATTTCTCTGAGTTCCTTCCGAATTATCCTCAAGTTGACACTTCTCCTTGCCAGAAAACCACGATCCTTACCCAAAGCTCGCCACGCGAGATTCTAGCATAAAACCACACCGCCCTAAAGCTCATAAGCCGTTGTATTCCCTCTTAAGCACCCCAAAAGTACCACAACCGAGACACCTACTCCGAAGAGACCTTATGTGAACCTAAATTGTTTCTTTTACCCTCCCGATCTGAAATGTAGAATCCATAGTGATACATAAATACTGCAAGTCCCAATACCATTCGACTCAAATCTCTGATTCTAGCCATATTCAAATCCGAATAAATTCTCAATTGCTATATATAAATCTTTAATCCATGAAAACCTTCTTGAGAATCATCCACTATGCTCAAATCTCAATTGCACCGCCCAAACGGGCCGAACGACCTGTGCCCCATTATCATGAAGACACCCAAAGACATCCTTCACGAATAATAACTCAATCATTTCATGATTTCCATATACCCATAAAGTGTAATACATCTTGAATCCAGAAATTTCCTTGCTTAAGTCATCCTCAAAACCAACCTCTGCAAGTCATAACCTATCCACAACTATGCCTCAGACCGAAACCAATACAACACATAACAATGCAATCAAATCGTCGATGGCAGACTCCCCACTTGGATCAAAGCCATATATCAACACATTTGATAACTCACAATACCCATCTTCTATTACTACTATAATACCGCAGTGATATTCAACTAAATCCTTCCTAATCTCATGTAACACAAACCATATAATACCTCAAATCATCTGCTAAGTTTGCATTCATCCCCGTGACAGTCAAGTCGACTTTCTCAACTAATCCAAACTCAAATCGCAACACCTATAACCCACTGGTAGAAAAGAAAGCCTCCACACAACATCATAAGTATCACAACTCCGTAGACCACCCCGCAGGAAATAACCCACCTACTTAGCCTCAAATTGGCATCTTTCTATACCCTTTCGGAGCCATAATTACTATGTTATCACTTAATCTTCCTGAGTCTGAACTCATTAACAAGATATGAGAATCTAATTCATTCCATAATTAAACAACATGAAAGATCCTTCAACACACTCACAACTCGAGACTATACGTCACATCAAGAGAGAAATCAAGCACCCAATAGTCCTTTTTACATCTCAAGCAAACTCTTCTCGTCACATTCAAACCATCTGAACACATCCTGCAGTCACATCATACTCATCATATATCCATCCAACCACTCATTGAGCCACAAATCCCACTCATAGGGACACTACTGGACATATAAGTCCAAAATCATATACTCACACAACTGACACTATCGAGCCTAAGCTGCGATCTAAAACCTGGCCTCAAGTCCTCCACACTGACCCATCACCAAACATCAGAAACACATCTTGTACCTCATCCATAGAATCAAGAGTCGTTGATGCACAACTGATACAAAGCGCTCACATACGCATACGTGTGAGTGAAAGAAATTCAAGAGATACGCTTCATGTTGAATCAATGTTGCACGATAAGGAAATAAAGATGGGATATTTATCCAAAATGCCCTGTAGCCTCTCGAAGATAGGTATGGATGTCATCATACCGATCCGCACGACTCTACTAGACACTTTCTCATGACTCGTAGAACCTATGAACATAGAGCTCTAATACCAACTTGTCACGATCCAAAATCCAATTAGTCATGATGGCACCTAACTCAACCCGCTAGGTAAGCCAATTTAACTAAAATCCAACACCAATGAGATTTACTGAGAGAAATAAAGTTAATATAATTGAACTTCTATACAAAGAATTCCCAAGGACTGGTAGTACAAATCATGAGCTTCTAAGATTTAGAGTATACAAAGCTGGTATGAAATAAATATATCATCTGTTTGAAATATACATGAACAGATTAACAATTCTAAAGCTACCATGAACAAGAGGCAGCTATGACCGAAACGCAGATACATCTTCAATGCCATCTCCTGCCATACACAGCAACATCATCATCCAAAATCTGCACGCAAGGTTACGGAAAATAGGGACGCTTTTCAAGTATATCAGTGAGAACACAAATTTTTACTGAAATCGCCAAAATATGAGTAAATCTAAAAACTATGATTTTCCCAACACTTTCAACAACAGGTAAGATGTTTCATTATCAAATGGCATGATAAAAGTACATCTATATGCCTACTTGTCAATGTGTATGTGAAGTCATGAATAACGCAATACCGTACAACATGAGGAAAATACATCTCTATCCTTGTATGTCAAGTGTGCGTGTCGAATGCAATGCAACACGGTAATAAAACCATATGCATACTCTCAGAGTATCAATTCACTCAGTCCTCCTAGTCACTCAGTCCTCACAGTCACTTAGTCTTCAGAGTCACTCAGTCCTCCCAATCACTCGGCACTCGATCTCAGCACTTGCGCTCGGCACTCGCACTCAGTAGGTACCTGCGCTCACTGTGGGTGTGCAGACTCCGGAGGGGCAGATCTTGCCCAAGTACTATTACAAGCCAATCATGGCATGAATCAATAAAGCATGATGCGGCTTGCAGCCCGATCCGATAAATATCACTGACAAACAGGACCTCAACCTCACTCAGTCATCAATCTCTCCAGTCTCTCGGGCTCACAATGTCATGAAAATCAGCCCAAAAATGATGATATGACGTATTAATAAATAGCAACAGAGACTGAGATATGATATACCATCGAATGAGTATGACTAAGTATGTAACTACAATTTAAGCAAATAACTCCACAGCAGATATGACCTCAGTGGGTCCCAACAGAATAAGCATATAGCCTAAACATGATTTCTAGCATGGATCATAACTCAATTACTCAAACACATAGAAATATCGTGGATAAAAACATGATTAGGTAACGACACAATACCACAGAAATAACCGAGTCATAATTCACACGGTGCACGCCCACACGCCCGTCACCTAGCATATGCCTCACCTCAACACCAAACACATATCACGTATATTCAGGGGTTCATACCCTCAGCACCAAGTTTAGAAGTGTTACTTACCTCGAACAAGCCGAATCCAATACCGAACAAGCCAAACAATACTCTATAAATGCCATCTCGCGCGTACCGACTTCTAAACGGCTCAAAACTAGCCAAAAGCATCTCAAATACATCAAATAATACCTAAGGAAATAATTCCAAATGATAAAGGTCGATTCTTTAATAAAAAGCCCAAAGTCAACCAAAAAGTCAAACCCGGGCCCGCACCTCAGAACCTGACAAAACTCACAAAATCCGATAACCCATTCAATTACGAGTCCAACCATACTAGTTTCACTCAAATTCGACTCTGAATCGATGTTCAAAACTCCAAAATTTACTTTATGATACTTTAGACAAAAAACTCCAATTTCTCTTTTGAAATCATCAACTAAATACCAAAAACGAGTATAGATTCATGAAATATGATTAAAATCGAGTAGAGAATAATTACCCCAATCCATATGGTGAAAATCGCCTAAAAATCACTTCAATCCGAGCTTCATAGCTCCAAATATGTTAAAATGGCCGAAACCCCCGAAAATAGAGTTCTTATAATCACTGAACAAATTAATGAATCGCGATCGCGGGAATACTATCGCGAATGCGAAGAAAAACAATACACTGGCTCAGAAATACTCTAAGTGATCGCGGACAGACCTACGCGACCGCGAAGAAGAAAAGCCATTGCTACCAAAATGCACTATGCGTTCGCGGTACTCCCCACACGAACGCGATGACCACAGACATTAAAGCTCCGAGAACGCGACCCATATAACGCGATCGCGTTGAAGAACTCTCCACCTCTCAGATGTCCAGTCTCAACACTACACGACCATAATTTCTCATACGCGAATGCTTATAGTAACCCACACAGCCCTACGCGAATGTAGCCACCCAATCGCGATCGCGATGAAGAATGTACCCAACTCCAGATTTACTCTACGCGATCGCGATCCATTCTCTGTGATCGCGAACAAGAAAACCAGATGCTCAGCAGAACCAGCAATGCCAAAATAAAGGAAAATTATCCGAATTAAATCTGAAACAGGCCCAAGCCCGTCGGGACCCCGTCCGAACATTCCAACAAGTTTCATAACATAACACGAACCTACTCGAGGCCTCAAATCATGCATAATAATATCAAAACCATGAATCTCACCTCAAATGAAACTTAATGAACTTTGAATCTTTCAACTTCCAAAACCCGTGCCGAAACATATCAAATCAACTCGGAATGAGCTCAAATTTTGCACACAAGTCCCAAATGATATAACGAAGCTATTAAAATTCTCAGAACCATAATCTAAACCCGATATCATCAAAGTCAACTCCTGGTCAAACTTATAAACTTTCCAAACCTTCAAATTTTTAACTTTCGCCAATTAGCGCCAAAACCTTCTAGAAATATCCAAATGTACTCCCAAGTCTAAAATCACCATTCAGACCTAGCATAACCATCAAAACTCTGATCCAAGGTCAAATTCTCAAAGGTCAAACTTGTTCAACTCTTCCAACCTAAAGCTTATTAGTTGAGAACCATTCTTCCCAATCAATTTTGAATAACCTAAAAGTCAAAACCGACGATTCGCACAAGTCATAATACATCATACAGATCTATTAATGCCCTCAAACCACCAAGCAAAGTGCAAATGCTCAAAACGACCGGCTGGGTCATTACATCTTGGAGCGATTTGGGTTTATCATTCGTGATTGATGTCATGTGCTAAGAAAAGGATTCACTCGGTTACTTAGAGATGTGGGTTACTTCTGGAGGTAGTCATGTGTTACTAAAGTATAAGTCGTTCGGCTCGTATCGGTAGCGCACTGCGAATTTGAGCAGAGTGGATGACTCTCGAGAAGATTCTAATGAATTCACGATTCATATGTGGTATTTGAGTAATTTTGGAATATGTAAAGGGCTATGATATGAGATTCACATTGGATGGTATCAGGACTCGTGGTATTTCTATATCATTATGGATTCTACATCTCAGCATCTAAAATATAAAGGAACCAACTTCAGATTCGCGGAAGGTCTCTTTATAGTGGGCATTTCGGTTGTGGTACTATTAAGGGCTTAAGAGGGTATACATTTCTTATGGGCATTAAGACGACATGATTTTATTGTAGGATCTCTTGTTGTGAGCTTTGGGTAAGGATCGTAATGTATTAGTAAGGTGGAGTGTTAACTTGAAGGCAATTCAGAAGGAACTCAGAGAAATAGGACAGCTTGGTAGTAGGTTGGATCAGCATGGTAATGGATATGATCGGTTCTTTTGGTTATTACGATGTGGTGAGGCTTTACAGGTGTTTTGTGTAAATACTCTTGGGCTTGGCAACTTGCGTGACTTGGTTGAGTTAGGGGAATTTTGTTCTAATGGTTTGGTTATGTGCAAATGGGTTTCAAAAAGTTCTCGATGATTTCTACCACGGCTTGAGATAGTTGTACTCTACAAGCATAGGGAGTTTGTTGCATGCTGTGGTTTTCTCCTGGATGGGACCAAGTGGAAGGTTTCTAGCTGATTGACTATGTATCCTACTTATGACTCAGAGATGATGACTCTCATGCTTTTATATGATGGTATGTTAGAGGCAGTGCATCTTGTGGGATCGAGGTTTGCATGTACGAGGTTGCAGTTCTGTTAGGAGAAAAGGTCATGAGTTCTAGACAGCATGGACGATTTCAGATGTTTAGAAGAATGCTAGTACTATTTGGTATTACTTAAGAAGAGTGTACATTTCAGAGGGCGCAATGTGTTTTGACTTGCGGATGCTCGACTAGTACTATGGTAATCGCCTGCTTGATCGACTGGTGATGTTCAAATTTTGCTATATGGCATGGAAGAATTATGTAAGTATTTCTCGAGAGATAATTATATATGAGGGATTTGTCAATCATTTGAGTGGTGGAGTTGGGATCGGACATTGAAATATTTGTATTCTATGGATTTGAAGACTAGGAGGATTTGTAGAGGCAAATTGCTCCTTGGTTGCGTACAATGAAAGTATGTTAAGGGGTTGACGACTGAGTGTATGTATTATGGATTACGTATTCTACATTAGGTCGGATTTATTAACTCAACAAAACTATTGTTGACGGGCGTATCACTCGGTTAGGGTTAAGCTTGTTTGTGTTCTGATATGTTCTATGTGTTACTCTTCTATGCTACAATGGGTTGTGATCGGTTGGTTATTTGAACATGTGATGCATTTTTGTTTGGGACCTATGGCAGAACTTGGGTGAAATAATTCTTGGGGTGTTGAATGGTTGGTTGCACCTTGGTTATGGTTTTTCCTATTTATGGTATATCGTGCTACTTGTTTCTCCATGGTTATGGTCCTACACTTCGTGTGTTCGTTGTTGATTTGTGTATGGTTTTTGATTTTGAGCATTATGGATTAAGGTATTTCATGTAGACCGGTGTTTGGATGGGGTCACGCATCATAACGGAGTTATGTTGTGATATGATCCTTTGGGTAGATTTGGTGTGTCTTGGTTCTCCTTTGAGTGATGGGTTTATAGCATTGCGCTTGTGCTGGTACCTGTTGAGATTGCAAAACGGTTCTCTCATTTTATCTCTTTCTATTTTTGGGTACATTAGAGTTGTTTCTTGTTTGGTGCACGGATTGCATGGTATGTGGCTCTAGGTAGTATTGGTGTAGCATGTTGGTAGAGAACCTTATACTGAATGATATGAGGTTATTGGATCTCGATTGAGTGCTATCAGATTTGATTAAGGTATGTTTAGAAGAATAACGTCTCTAGTCAGCTTAGAATTTGGCTATGGTTCTTGTTAGGGAAGCGAGATCCACGACTTGATGATATGATGAGTGATTATAAGCTTCTGTGTGTTTCTTTCATCATTAGCAGTGTACGAATGTTAGAATAGGGTTTTATTTGACATGAGATTTGTTACCGGTACTAGGTTTGTTAATGGGCAACTATTGTGGTCGAATTTTATTGCTATGAGTATCTGAGTTATACGGTATATCATGTGAATATATCTTGAGTTATGGCTATGGATTGATACAGCTTGTTCAGACTTGTACAGTGTCTAAATGCGCGATTCGGGTCTGGTAATGGATTCTAGATGTTGGGGATTTGATTCTAAGGCTTATGGGTTAATGTTGAATTAAGAATCTTCAATTATGTTATGTTGTCAGGCTTACATGGATCGGGGTGACGTGGGATTACCCATGGGTATATGCACGGTGAGTTCATACAATCATTTGATGGCTTTAGAGCGAATCTTGGCACGTTTGAGGACAAGCGTATGTTTAAGTGGGGGAGAATGTAATGACTGGACCAGTTGTTTTGAGTACTTGCACTTCGTTCAGTGGTTTGAGGTCTTGAGTAGCTGCATATGATGTGTTACGACTTATTTGCATCGTCGGTTTTAGTTTTCGAGTTATTCGGGATTGATTTGGAAGAATGATTCTCAACTAGGAAGCTTTAAGTTGGAAGAGTTGACCAAGTTTGAATCTTGTGTAATTGACCTTGGATTAGAGTTTTGATGGCCCCGTTAGGTCCGGATGGTGATTTTGGACTTGGGCGTATGCCCGGATTTGCATTTTGGACTTGGAAAGTTCATAGATTTGACCGGGAGTTGACTTCGATGTTATCGGGTTTGGATTGTTGTTCCGGGAGTTGGAATATGTTTGTTATTTCATTTGAAATTTGTATACAAAATTTGAGGTCATTTAGAGTTGATTTGATATGGTTCGACACGAGTTTTGGAAGTTGAAAGTTTAAAATTTTATTAAGTTTGATTTGAGGTGCGATTCGTGGTTTTGATGCTTTTATGTGTGATTGTAGGCCTCAAGTAGGTCCGTGTTATGTTTTGGGACTTGTTGGCATGTTCGGACGGGGTCCCTAGGGGCTCGGGTGAGGTTCGGACGGGTTTCGGACCATGTTGGTGACTGCTGGTTTCTACTGATTTTTGGTGCCTCATTTGTTCTTCGCGATCGTGAGGATAATGCCGCGATCGCATAGTATTAGGAGCTGTATTTATTCGCATTCACGCTATAGGGATCACGCTCGCGGTGGTTGAAGCTTTAAGCCTTCGCGTTCGTGACTGTGTCTACACGTTCGCGTAGTGTTGAGCTGGGAGCTGGGAGCTGGAGGTGATGTCTTCGCATTTGTGAGGGTCAATGTCGCGTTCGCGTAGCGTTGGCTAGTCAATGCATCGCGCTCGCGAGGTATATGTTCCGAACGCATAGTGTTATTTTATGGTTATGCATTTTTTTCATTGCGAACACGAGGATTCTTCCGCGTTCACGAAGCGTATCCCTGGAGTAGATCTATAAGTACTCTATTTTCGGACTTTGAGTTATTTCATCACATTTTGAGTTGGGGAGCTCGGAATTTGGCGATTTTGGAAAGGATTTTCACTATATGGATTGGGGTAAGTATTTTCTACTCGAATTTGATTATATTACATGATTCTATCTTCGGTTTTTGTATTTGATTAATGATTCTAAAAGAGAAATTGGGGGTTTGTCTAAACTTTCCTAAAGTGAATTATTAAGATTTGAACATCGATTCGGAGTCGGATTTGAGTGACATTAGTATGGTTGGACTCGTAATTGAATGGGTTGTCGGAATTTGTTAGTTTTGTCGGGTTTCAGGATTCAAGTCCGGGTTGAGTTTTTGGTTGACTTTGAGTTTTTAATTAAAGATTTGACCTTTATAATTTGGTCTTTTTCCCTATGGCATTATTTGATGTTTTGAGTTGCTTTTGGCTAGTTTTGGGTCGTGCGAGATGACATTTATAAAGTATTGTTTGTCTTGCTCGGTATTTGCTTTGTCTTACTTGAGGTAAGTATCTTACCTGAACTTTGTTGAGGCACTAGTTGCCTGAGTTATTTGTGATAGCTACGTTCTATGGGTGTGCATATGTGTGGGGACAGAGCCCATGTGCGAGCACCGGTGTATTTATCTAGGCTCGGGGTAGTGCTTAGGCTATGGCATGCCTTGAATTGATTGTTAAGCCTTAAGTTGTGATGTTTCTTATATTTGTAACCTTGTTGTGAGCTATTTGATCCATGTTTTGAGGTTACATAAAGGCTAATTTCCTAATTGAACTTGATATTTGCTATTTTCGTGATGAAATTGCAGATTTGAGCTATGATAGTATACATTGCACATGCATACACTTTAGCATGTCACTTATACCAGTCTAGGAGTATGAAATCTAGTATTCATTGATCATATACATGTGTTCTTCTATATTTGCTTTAGTGTGATATGATTTGGACTGGATGTCTGTGACCACAACAGGCAGATTGTGTTGTTATGCATGTGACCACACTGGGTGGAATGTGTTATGATGCATGTGACCACACCAGGTGGATTGTGTTGTTATGCATGTGACCACGCCGGGCAGATTCTGTTGTTATGCATGTGACCATGCCGGGAGGATTAGGTTGTTATGCACGTGACCACGCCTGGTGGATTATGATTATTGGCACATGATTTGTCTGTGCAATACGTGAGTTGTCCGTGCGGATCCGGATACTGATATTATGGCACGTGAGTTTTTCATGTAGCACGTGAGTTATTGATGCGATTGATATTATTAGCACGTGAGTTGTCCGTGCAGTATGTTCAATTGGCCATGCAGCGTGTAGATACGGATCTATCTCCCAAGGGTCACCCTCTCATGTTTCTCTCTTGATGGTGTACACGTAGATTATGAGAAATCGACAGGTTTTTGGTTGATGTGAGCTCTAGGAGAGATGGTTATTGGTTTGGTTTGACTATTGAGATTCTGATATGGGCCTGAGAGTCGTGATATGATTTCTAATTAGATCGGGTTGTGCGCCGCAATGGGTTGATGTTTGGTTATTGCATTTCTTCTTTACTTGAAATTTCCTTTGTTGTCTACCTGATTTATTTGCATATCTTCTTTATATGCTGGATTGTTGACTGAGCTGAATACATTGAGAAAATATGTGAGCACCAAGGTGCTTTTATCTGTGATATCATGATTTGATCTTATTTTTGTCCTATACTTGTGGGAATTTATGAACTATACAGGTGATAACGGGTATCATTTATAATTCTTGCTTTTATTACCTCGCCGAGGTTAGTTATGATACTTATTGAGTACATGAGGTCGGTTGTACTCGTACTACACTTCTGCACCTTGCGTACAGATCTTGGAGTTGATGTTGTTGTGTATGGCGAGAGTTGGTATTGAAGATACACATGCCTTCCGGATTGAACTACCATTTATCCTTGGTAGTTTTAGATTTTAAATTCTATTTATGTACACTTAAAACAGATGTTGTATTTATTTCATACCAGCTTTGTAAATCTATGTCTTAGTGGCTCATGACTTGTGCTACCAGTCCTTGGGTTATTGTATAAAAGTTCAGTTAATTCATCATTTATCTCTTATTAATCTCATTTGGATTGTGTTGACTGTTAATTGGCTTACCTAGCGGGTTGAGTTAGGTTCCATCACGGCTAGTCGAATTTTGGGTCGTGACATTTTGACTCTTATGCCACCTATCAGCATATCATTACTCTAAGTGGCGAGTCTATTTTTCTACCAATACGGATAGTCTCCCCACTTTAAAAATATTCTCAACTAAATATTCCGGAAGTGGAGAGTTTATTTATGGAGGGAATGTCTTGCAGCCTCTTCCCGATATCATTATGATGTACTTCATAAGCAAAGAGAAGTATGTCTCTTCCATTTAATGCTTGAGACACATGTCTTGTCGTGATTGGCTCTGCAGTTTGTAGCGGCTTTTTAGGGTTTCTTCGGTTGTGTCTGTTCGATATGACAGTTCCATGATGACGGTCCATGATGACGTTTTTTCCTTATAACTACCATATTATTCCCCTTCCAAAACTTCTTCTACTCTCTTTCATTTTTATTGAATCCTTTTTGAAACTCTCTCTTTCTCTTCGTGCTTCTATATTTAACTTAACAATGGCTTCCCAATCTTCAAACCCTTCTTCATCCTCCGATCCTCATCGCGTTATTATAGTGGTTGACCACTATTCTTCCCTCATTAAGTATGGTCTTCTTCCTCTCGTATGTAGAGAATTCCATTGGAAACCTTATTTCCTAATCATTTCCCCTAGTATTGATTATCGAATCACCACTTACCATGAAGGTTATTCGTTCAACTACACTTATCTTTTTACTTTAGGATTTAAACCTCTAATAGACCTAGTGATTCTAAAGTTCTGCCGCTATTTCAATGATCGCCTCATACAAATAGGACCGATAATATGGAGGGCGGTAGCATGACTTTGTTACTTATCGAGTTTCGTTCCGCTCCTTTCACTTTTTAACATCTCCTCCATCTATATTCCTCTAAACTCTTTTGCATGGGTGTTTTCACACTCGTAGTAAGGAGTAAGCACGTCTTAGTTGGTCTTGAAGATGATCGTGACCGAAGTTGGTATGCTCACTTCGGTTCTATCCCAACCCATGCTTTGGTGAAAGAAAATAATATGCATTTTCCCGAATAGTGGAATTTTGCACGTAAGTGTTTTCCTTTATTTTTGCTTTCTGCTATTTTTTCTTTCATAGAATACTAGCCTTATCACTTGTGTTTTCTTCTTTTGCAGTAATCATGGAAGTCTTTGGTGAGCTTCCTGACTTCCGTGGTTGGGTAGAACCAATGCTGTGCACTGCTCCTATGTAGCAAAGATCTTGAAAATTTCTATCCCAAAAATTTGGGTGGAAAGTCAAAACCAACGGTATGTAACTTTATTTTACCGTGGATTTTTTTATGCTTATTTTGACATCCTTTTTGATTCTCAGGATTTGCAATCCGCAGACTTTGTCCCTCTCCCTCTCCCATAGTTAGACTCAATGTTAACACTATTCAGCAGTTGATTTTGAATGTGTAATCTTCGAAGAGGAAGAATAAAGAACCCCTTGCCTCCAATGAATAGGATGAATAAGAAGGTTCCTTAGTGAAGATGCCTCGAGTTAGGAGACAAGTCATTTTGGATGATGAATCCAACATCCCTCAAAACTAGCCTTCAGACTCCGTGACTTTTCACTTGGTCGATGAGCCTGAAGATATCCCTCTAGAAATTTCAGAGGAGGAAGATGTTGAGCCTGCTTTGAACCTCCTTCAAGCCCTATTGAAAGACTCTTTACTCAAGGATTTGAGGGTGAAGAGGAAGAATTTGGCTTCGTTTCCGAAGAGCCACCTCTTACCACTCTCCCTATGAGTCCCTTTGCTCCTGCTGCTTCTCCCGTTGTTGTTCCTAGAGATAAAGTCGGTCCTTCCACCGAGGGCAGTATGAAATAAGTTATGATTGAAGTCCCCAAGGGTATCAATTTGCTGAAGAAACCTAACCGAGTTGTGGTGTGGTTGAAGCATCTGATTGACCCCCTCGAGAGGAAAAAACTTGACTCCGTCTTCTCCATTACTCTGATGAATGATGTGATTTATTCTTCTCTCAAGGTATGTTTTTCCTCTCTTACTTCTTTCATTTCTTACTTCCTTAGGTCTAGGGTTTAGAGCAATAACTTAGGCTTACTACTACTGAGTTAGAAGTAATGAGGTCTTCAGCTAATCAGGCAGAGAAGGAAAAAACTAAGATGGAGGCCACTTTTGCTGAGCAGCATTCAAGGGCCACTGGGGAGATTCAAAGTACGAAAAAACTTCTGAATAAAAAAGAAGTGTACGTGGGTGATGTGGTCCAAGCATTGACTCAAGCTCAAGAACATCCCTATGCCTCCGCCAACAGATTTAAATTCCTTGAAACTACATTGGAACTTTTGAAGGTTTCATATGATGTTGCCGAAGCTAAAAAGGAAGAACAAAGGGCTGAAGTTGAACATTTGGAGAAAGTTTACGAGGCTCTCGAGGACAAGATAACTCTAGACGTGAGTTGGGCCCTCCTGAACACTCGTCTTGAGACTTTGACTGAGGATAGACAAGAAGGCTTTGATCTCGAAACTGAGATTGCCAGGGCTTAAGAAGCAACTGATACTACTCAGCAACGTCAAAACGTTTCTACACTCGAGGATGAAAGTTCCAAGGGTAATTTAAGCAAAGGCAGTTTAGAGACCGATGCTACTGATCCTCAGTCTTCATCTTCAAGTCCCCCAGTTGATCCTTCCGCTCCTTCCCAAGATGCTCCTTAGTTTTCTTTTTCAATAGTTATCTTAGATGTTTTTGGATATGTTTGGATGTTTTTATCAATATCAATGTTAACTTTCAGCGTGTTTTATATATACATCTGCTCATTAATTTTCGAGCCTTTTTTCGCATTATCTAAGTAGACTGAATGTTTTAATATGCCGTGACTAAATACACACGGTCTTACTTATAAAAGAGGACCCTTTTATGCAATCGACACTAATGAAGATGACGTCTCACTTTCATATTGGTGTAAAAATATGAAATATGAAGTAATTTGAAGAAGTTTTATTTGAACTTTCAAAGAAAATATTCATCTTATAACATTTTCATAACTGCCTTCTCGTAGCAGGTTTACAAGTAAGGGCATATTTATTCCATGACTATTTTTGTAGCCTTAACCTAATAGCTCTTGGGAGTTTTCTGTTAAATCTTCAATTCTTTGCTTCCCATCCATTCTTTGAGCTTGAAACTTTGAAATTTTCTTCAAAGTTTTCTTTGAGAATTTCTTGATATATGCTTCTCCCATGTGTATAGTCCCTCTAGTGTTTGAGCTTTGAAGTATGAAAACTTGAACATTGGATCAACTTTCCTCCACGGTCCTTTTCCTAAAAAGTAAATACATAAGAAACTCGGGGGTAACTCTTTAGATGATGACTGCTGAACCATTCCCCATCAGAACTGTTGTAACCTTAACTGAGAATAATTAAGTATTTTGCGTGCCTTTTGGGTCTAATATCATCATCTGGTTTAGGTTAGGTTTTTTCCTACCATATAAAAAGGTTAGTAAAAATTATATGAACAAATAAACAATGAACTTTGGGATACCGGACCATTAGTACTTGCTCAAAGGTAGTATTTCTTCAAGTGTACTGCATTCCAATTGGAAGGTAACACTTTCCAGTCCATGGTCTCCAACTTGTACTCTCCTTTCCCAGTAATGCCTCGAACTCGATATGGTCCTTCCCAATTCGAACCTAATTTCCCTGCATTTACCACATATCTTAACTGAAACACCTTCTTGAGGACGAAGTCCCCAATCTTGAAGTATCAAAGGTTCGCTCTTCTGTTATAATATCGCTCTATCCTTTGCTTTTGTGCTGCTATCCGTATTGAAGTTGTTTCCCTTTGTTCTTCTGGCAAATCCAAATTTGTACGAAGTTCCTCCTCATTGGATAGTTCATTTTTATGTTCAAACCTCAGGCTTGGTTCCCCTATTTCTACTGGAATTAGCACCTCAGTACCATAAATAAGTAAAAATGGAGTTTCCCCCGTGCTTATTTTGTCATTGTTCTGTAGGCCCATAATACCCCATGTAGCACCTCATACCACCTGCCTTTTGATGCTTCCAAACGTTTCTTTATACTGTTAGAAATAATTATATTTCTCTACTCTGCTTGTGCATTAGCTACGGGATGATATGGTGTTGATGTAATCCTTTTGATTTTCCATCCTTTGAGAAAGTCAGTGACCTTTTCTCCTACAAATTGTGATCCATTTTCACATACAATTTCCCTTGTAACCCCTAATCTACGTATTATATTCCTCCAGATGAAGTCGATAACTTCTTTTTCTCGTACCTGTTTGAAGGCACCCGCTTCCACCTAGAATAATAATCAGTTAAAATTAATAAAAACCATACCTTTCCTAGTTCTTGCGGCAGAGGACCTATGATATTCATTTCCCACTTCATAAACGGTCACGGTGCGATAACCAAATAAAGCAATTCTGCCGGTTGATGCATATTATTTGCATACCATTGGAATTTATCATACCTTTTTACGAAGTATTTCGCCCCGTCTTTCATTTTTGGCCAGTAATACCCTGCTCTTATTAGTGTTTTCACTAGTGACCTTCCACCAACGTGATTTCCACAATGTCCTTCATGTACCTCTCATATCACATATTCAGTTTGTGAGGGCCCAATGCATCGAGCTAAAGGTCCGCCAAACATCTTTCGATACAAATTGCCTTCTATTAAACAATATCGAGCCATTTGAATTATTATCCGTTTGGATTGTTTTTTGTCCTCGGGTAATATTTCATACAACAAATAATTCACAAATTCATTTCTTAAATCCCACATTCAATTATTAAAATTTACCTCATTTTTGGCTTGATCGAGCGTTTAGTACAATAAATGTACTGCGATTGCATTTTCCGTATTCGACACATCGGCTACTAAACCCAGATTTGCTAATGCATCAAGCTCTGCATTCTCCTCTCTTGGAATTTGAATTAATTTCCACATTAGGAACTGATGCAAAAATTTCCTTACTTTTTTCACGTATTCCTGCATTCGTGTTTCTCTAGCCACGTAATTCCCTTGTATTTTATTTACCACAAGTTGAGAATCGCTTTTGATTTCAACCTGATCAATTCCCATCTCTTTTGCAAGTTCCAAACCTGCAATCACTGCCTCGTACTTGGCTTCATTATTACTTATAGGGTAATATTTTATTGCTTGCCTAATAATTTCTCCTGAAGGTGAAATTAAGACGATACCCAAAGTTACTCCCTTTACATTTGAGGATCCATCAGTGTATAATGTCCAAGTCCTCAGATTAGATTCGGTAAATGCCCGTATCGCATTTTCAACTTCAGGAAGTAAGCTCGAACTGAAATCTGCTAGTGCCTGTGACTTTATGGTAGTTCGTGGCTGATAAACAATATCATATTTACTAAGTTATATTGCCTATTTAGCTAAACAGAAAATATTTCATACTGAAAAAAATAGTTACGACAGAAATAGGATGACATTGAAAATAGGGTCGTAACTTTCTTGAAGTCATTATTAATGCCAATGCTAGTTTTTTTAAATGAGGATATTGTGTCTCAGCTTCCAACAAAAACATAGTAAATTAGAGATTGTGTACGTTTTTCTTCTCGCACCAATACCGCACTTACTGCCACTTCAGATACAACTTAATAAATGAGTAACCTTTCTCTATCCCTTGGCTTTGACAGCAAGGGCAATTTTGACAAGTATGTTTTCAAATCTTTCAAAGCTTGTTGACAGTCATCTGTCCATTTAAACTGATTTTGCTTTTTCACAGTGAAAAAGTTGTGAAACACTTTCTGAGGATCTAGATATGAATCTCCCCAGAGCTGCTACTCTCCCAGTTAACCTTAGTACTTCCTTTTTACTCATAAGTACATCCGGTATCTCTTCGACTGCTTTAATCTGAGCCGGATTTACTTCAATCCCCATGTTAGAAGTAAGGAAACCTAAAACTTTATCGGAGGCTTTACCAAAGGTGCAGTTCTCTCGGTTCAACTTCATGTTATATTTGCGATGTTAAAGGTTTCATTCTTATGTTTGAGATGATCTTCTGCTTGCGCTGATATGAATAGTTTGTCATCAATGTAGACTTTCATGGTTTTTCTCAAATGTTCTTGAAACATTTTGGTCACCAACCTTTGGTGCGTAGCTCCAGCATTCTTCAACCCAAAAGGTATGACTTTGTAACAATAAGTCCCATTGTCTATAATAAAAGAAGTTTTTTCCTTGTCCCGAGGATACATTTTTATTTGATTATATCCAGAATAAGCATCTAAAAACTGAAATATTCATGAACTGCAGTAGAATCGATTAATTGATCTATATGCGATAAAGGAAATGGATATTTAGGACATGCATCTACACATACTCGCCATTTACCATTTTTGTTTAGGTACTACGATTGTATTGGCTAACCAGCCAGGGTATTTTACCTCACGAATCGAACCAATTTTCAAAAGTTTACTTACTTCCTCTTGAATTACCTGGTTTTTGAATGCTCTTTGCTTTCTCTTCTTTTGCTTCACCGGTGGATGTAATGGAACTTCATTTAACTTATGAGTGATTACCTCCGGTGGAATACCTGTCATATCTGAGGGCGACCAGGCAAAATAATCAGCATTTGCGCGTTAGAATTCAATTAACTTACTTTTCAGCTTCGAGCTTATGTCTGTCCCAACATAAACTTTTCTGTCAGGCTAGTGGACGAACAATATAACATCTTCGAGTTCTTCTGCATTTATTTTGATAGTTTTATTCCCTTCTGGGTCTTGGATCATATCAAGTCTTGTATCTATATCTGCTTCGTTCCTCGCACCTTCAATTGAGGTAGAAAACAAATTCTCCTCAAACAGAACACTATAATTGCTATTTTCATCTCTGTCTTTGGATGTTCTATCCGCCGCAGCAACTGTGCTGGTTTCTCGTGCCGCTTCTTGATCTCCCTTGATCTGACAAATCCCCCACCATGATGGGAATTTGATAACATGATGCAAACTTAACGGTACTGTATCCATATCATGAATCCATGACCTTCCTAAAATTATGTTGTAAGCGATGTCTACATCCACCACTTGGAATTTGGTGTCCTTCATGACACCCTCGACAAATGTAGATAGCGTAATTTCTACCTTTGGTATGACACTTGAGTTGTCTAACCCAGAAAAAGATCGAGCCTTGGGTATCACATGATCAATTGCTTGCATCTTACTGACTAATCTCAGTGATATGATATTCACAACGCTACCTGGATCAATAAAAACTTGCTTGACATTAGTATCATGAACAAGTAAAGATATTACAAGCACATCGTTGTGAGGGATGAACAAGCCACCTGCATCCTCATCTTCAAATGTTATGCTATCTCCTTCCAAGATTGTCAAATTTGCTTCCCATGGGTCACTGAGATTTTGGTTGTTCTTTTTTATGTCGTGTATGTAACTCCATTAACCTCCTCACCCCTTGTTATTACATTTACCGTCCTCTTTGGCGATGGGGGCTTTGGTGGTTCTTCCCTATTTTTCATATAAGACTGATTTCCCTTCTTACTAAATAAGTCATTGAGATAGCCCTTTTTCAGTAAATAATCAACCTTCGCTTGTAGAAACCTGCAATATGTCATTCTGTGACTGTGATCATTATGAAATTTACACCACAGTTCCTGGCTTCTTTTGCTAGGATCTTATTTCATCTCTTTAGGCCATCACACCTTATCTCTCATGCCTCTTAACACATCTACTAACTCGGAAGTACTGACGTTGAAGTTGTAATCTCTTATTTTTTATCGGGAATTTTGATCATTGTTTCTTGTCATATCCCGTTCTTTACCAAATCAAGAAGAAGAACATGCCTTTTTCTAATGTGATCTCTAATCAAATCGTGCATGTTCTGGTTTTGGCCTTAGATCTCGCCCTGCATGTCCCATGTAACATTCGTACCTACTTTTTCCGGATCTCCTTTCTGGTTTTGAGCGTCTTGATCCGAACCTCTCCTCCACCTTTGGTTGGGATACCGTATCTTCTTTAATTTGTAACTTTGTGCTATATCTATTATAAATATCATTCCAAGTAGTTGCGGGAATTCACGTAAACTCTCCATTAATCTTCTCGTGGCTTCTGAGCTTCTCTCTTTCAGGTTGCTGGCGAATGCCATTGCTGCCCAATTATCAGGTATAGGAGGTAACATCGTCCTTTCTCGCTGGAAGCGATCCACAAACTCTCTGAGCAATTCCGTAATTCCTTGTTTTACCTTGAAGATATTTTTCATTCTTTTTTCTACTTTTGAGCTCCCGAATATGATTTTATAAATGAATCTACAAGCTCAACAAAAGAGGCAATTGAATTTTTCAGGTAAGAGAGAATACCATGTTAGTGTTCCCTTCGTAAGATTCACCAAATTTTTTCACCAACACTGATTCGATTTCCTGCTTGGTTAAATCGTTGCCTTTGACTCCTGTAGCAAACGGTAATATGATCTCGTGGGTCGGTAGCCCTATCATACTTAGGAGTATCGGGCATTTTAAAATTTTTCAGTATTGGTAATGGTGTTGCACTTAGCTTCCATGGATGTTGTGATTATTTGTCTATATTCACTCATTTAATCACATGTGATACTCCCAGTATCTATTATATCCACTCAATTGGTTCCTTGAGTTGCTTATGCAAAGTTAGAACTAAGTTTTACAAATTAGAATTATTTGGCGTACCTGACCCTCTGGCTCCAGAGTTATTTGATATTTCTCCACTTCCAGAGTTTTCAATCACTGAATGAGAATTTTTCACAGTTGTGTTAACTGGTAATAGAGCCTGAACAACCCTTGGTAACCCACTTGCAAAAGCACGCAAAGCTTCATCAATCTCTATGCAATAAATTATTTCAAGTCATCTTGCACATTTGACTGTTCCTCATGTTGTTGTCAAGCATTGCGATTAGCATATCTAACAGGTGAATTTTCTCATGAACGTTGTAGAGAATACGTGGGTGTGTTGTGTGGAGGAGTCCCTCCTTATTGTCCATCCTCAACCTGAACAATTTGATCAATTCCAGATATAATTTCTTGATAAAAATATGTAAATGGAAAGTGAAAAGATAACTAGATTTTCTGGAAACGGAACCAATTTGTTTAACCATAAAATATTTTTTATCGTCAAAGCAAATAAAAGAATAATTCCGTTTTCTAGTAACTAATTTTACTTCACTTTTTCACATATAAAAGAATTAAAAATAATTCAAAGAAATATTGAGAGAATAAAGAAAAAGAAATCTTATTGATTATTGCAGCTGTCTTCCAATAGGAAAGAATATAATCTTCCAGTAGCATAGAATAGTAGAAGTATAAGCAATTGATAGTATAACTTTGTAAATTTCTTGATGGGAGTATAAGATATGATAAGGGGATTTATATAAGAGTACAATTTGTAACTTTTTTGCCCTACTTAATTCCTGCCCGTTACTAATATTTATTACATTGATTACCCATTATATGGGTGATTCATAAAGGTTATGGTAACAACAACAAATCGCGCATAATCAAGAATTATGCTGATTTCTTTCCCTACTCCTGGCTATTAATGAAACTTCCATATTCGTGGACTTTAATTATCCATTCCGCACCTATTTTCTCTTTCCAGTTTTCATGTATGATATCTTTGTAGATATTCCCGTGGGTGTTTTAATCATATCTTCTCTAATCTTCATTCTTCTTTATTTTTTTGACTATTATGCCACATGTCAGCATATCATTAGTCCATATGGCGAGTCTATTTTTCTACCAATATAGGCACGTGTTGATTTTTTGGTTGACTTTGTGCAATGATAAAGATCGAAGCTTTATTGTTTGGAATCCATTCTTGTAGCCTTCTTTGACGTTATTGAGTTATTTTTTGTTAGATTTGACCCGTTCGGAGGCCGATTCGAGAGGCAAGGGTTTTTTGGAATATTAATTATCGCGCTTTGATGTAAGTATCTTATCTAGGTTTAACTTGAGGGTATTTTCCCCCTTGATTATGGTGTTTTGAATATGTTAGGGTAGCGCATATGCGAGGTGAAGAGCACATATACACGCACCGTGTTTATTCATGATCCAGGCAGCTTCTAGGCTCTTATTTGCCTTGTTTGACAATTTTGCTTATTTGATACCGTGTTATTTTATACTTGTTGACTATGTGAGCTATTACTCATGCTAAAAAACATGTTTAGGCCATTGCTTTTCTATTGATACATGATAGAGCAATTTTGCTATGTTAAGCTATTTGCCTTAGCCGTAGTCATATTCCTCAGTCATGATATTATATCTGTATGTTATAGCTTTGTCTCTGTGTACCCTTTATATGTTATCTTGCATGTTGTTGGTGTCCTTAATTGTGTGACATGGGTTTGAGCTGAATTGTGGCATGTTATTATACTCCGTGTGATGTTTTGTTTATGGTACTGTGAGAGTTTGGCATATTAAGACTTGAGGAGATTAATGACTCTTCTAGGGACATAGAGTCGTGTTGGTATTGGTAGTGATATGATGTGTGATCGGGCCCCATATTGGGCTGAGTTGTATTAGTATTGAGGCGCTTGGGTAGAGTGATATTGATCGTTGACTTAGATCCGATCAACGCTTGGTCTTCGGATCTGCCCCTTCGGAGTCAGGTAATAACCCATGTTACTTTGGGCACTGTGAGTGCAGGCATTTGGTAGATGCTTAGTGATGGGATTTATGCCAGGTACCCATACAGTGCTGAGATTGTACTTAATTGATGATTTAACTGCAAAATCATTTATTTTAGCGTGGATACTTGTCATGCAGGAATAGAGTCATGTCTCATGCTAATTGATACTTTATGTCTTGAACATTAATGCCTTAATTGCGTTATTTGGAAATCATGCCTATCTTCCAATTAATGTGACTAAGTTAAACTTGATATTCTTGAGTAGCTTTTTCTTTTGCTATTATCTTTATGTTGTTATTGTTATTGCTGGCTGTTGAAAGTGAGTAGCAAACTTTGCTAATCTTAGCACTATTCTCAAATCGATGTTAATCTTTCAACTTACTGAGTACATGGAGTCGGTTATACCCATACTACACTCTGCACTTCATGTGCACATCCAAGTTCATCTGATAAAGGTTATTTCTAGAGGGTGGCATCTGTTCATGTTGGAGACTCCGAGTTAGCACTTCTATTCCGTTCACAGGTCTTGAAGTCCCCTTTTTTTCTATTTCCCGTTATTACTATTAGTCGTTCAGACAATATTATATTTTGATTAAATCTTGTACTTATACTCTATAGAGCTCATGTACTCGTTGACACCAAATTTTGGGATGGTTTTTTCCTGTTGTATCACTATGTTGAATTCAATTATTTATATCATTCCACTATTGAGTCTATTTCCTGCTATTGTTGAAGTTTATTTAAGCGTATTGAAGTGTTGGCTTGCCTAGTAAGCGGTGTTAGGCGTCATCACGGCCCCGGTGGGATTTTTGTGTCGTGACATGTTACTATCAGAGCATTAGATTTCTTAGGTCTCACGAGTCATGAGCGAGTCTATTAGAGTCTTGTGTATCGGTATGGAGACGATATGCTTATCTTCGAAAGGCTATAGGCTATTAGGTAAACTTCTCTTTCTTTCATTCTCTATCGTGTGTGTTTATTTATCCTGAAGATTGAACATTTGTCTTTCTATAATCTCACATATAGTGAGGACACAAGATTCTTTGGCTGATTATGTTGCCCCTAGGTCCAATGCCGCGAGAGGCCGGGACCGGGGCAGAGGTAGGGGCAGAGCATGCGCTGCAGCTAGGGCCCCTACTCGAGCAGCTGTTGTGGAGCCACCAATAGCTCCCATTAAGGAGCAGGTTCATAACTATGTTGAGCTGGAGGTACCCGCTCATGTCCCCTAAGGTTTACTTGTTCCACCAAATGTTTAGGATACTTTGGTTCGTATGGTTGGTTTGTTGGAGAGTTTAGCTCTGGCCGGGGCATTTCCTATTGTACAAGCAACTTCCCAGGTAAGGGGAGGAGCGCAGACTCTAGCTACTCGTACCCCAGAGCAGGTGGCCCATGGTTATCAAACCCCTGGAGTGTTACCGGTTAGGGGAGTTCAGCCTATTGTTGCTGTGCAGCTTGAGGGGAGGCCCGCAATGTCATCCGATGAGATGAAGAGATTGGATAAGTTCACAAAGTTGCATCCTCCTTACTTCAATGGTACACCTTTAGAGGATGCCCAAGGATTCTTGGATCGTTGCCATGAGATTTAGTGCAACTTGGGACTAGTTAAGTATAATGGAGCTGACTTCATCGCCTTCTAGATGTAAGGTCCAGCCAAGAGGTGGTGGCAGGTTTATGAGCTTGGATTAGTTGATGCCCCGCACTAGGAGAGAGAGTATCTGAGGAAGCAATTTGAGCACCTTCAACAGGGTCAGATGTCTGTTACTGAGTATGAGAAGAGGTTTACAGAGCTATCCCACCATACTACTATTTTGGTTCCCAATGATGAGGAGAGGGTGAGGAGATTCATTGATGGTCTTCACCCTAGTATTCGCATTTTCATTTCATCAGGTTGTGCAGATAGCGAGTCGTGTTGAGCGCATTCGCAGTGAGACTAGGGAGCTAACGTAGGGTAGGACAAGGGGTCCCGTTATTCAGGTAGCTTCAATAGTGTCTCGTCTGGAGGCCGAGGTTGATTTGGGAGAGGTCATTCTAGTAGGCCAGCTTATTATGCACCATCATCCGGTCGAGGAGCTGCTGTGTAGTCTTCATTCGGTGCATTTCCAGTGCAGAGTTCTTACCGCACTCCATCAGTCCAAGGTTCATCAGTACTAGGTCCTTCTAGTGGGTATTCTGGCTCATGGGGGTCCGACTCAAGTCCCGCAGTCATTTTCGGTTAGAGGTTGGTGTGAGTATGGAGACCTGGGGCATGTCAGGAATACTGGCCCTATCTTCAAAGAGGTCCAATGCAGCAGGGAGGTAAAACTATGATTCCCACACCAGTTGCTACACCAACTACTCAGCTAGCTTGGGGTAGAGGTCATTCAGGGCGTGGTCGTCCTAAAGGGGGGGGGGACTCTATCGAGTGGAGGTCATGCCAGATGCTATGCGTTCCTAGGGAGGACCAAGGTCGTGGCTTTTGATGCTGTTATTATAGGTATTGTTTCTGTGGGCCACAAAGATGCTTTGGTATTGTTCGATCCTGGCTCTACTTATTCGTACGTGTCATCATATTTTGCTTCTTCTCTAGATATGCCACGTGATTCTCTTGCTATCCATGTTCACGTATCTACGCCGGTTGGGGATTCTATCATGGTGGATTGAGTTTAACGGTCCTGTGTGGTCACCTTATATGGTTTTGAGACAAGGGTGGACTTTCCATTATTAGATATGGTGGATTTCAATGTGATCTTAGGTATAGATTGGTTATCTCCGTACCATGTTATTCTTGATTGTCATGCTAAGACCGTCATGCTGGCTTTGTCGGGGTTGCCGAGGTTGGAGTGGAAGGGTTCTTAGGTTGCACTCCTAGTAGAGCGATCTCATTTTTGAAGGCTCAACAAATGGTAGAGAAGGGTTGTTTGTCATATCTAGCTTTTGTCATAGATGTTAGTGGTGATACTCTCACCACTGAATCAATTCCAGTAGTGAGAGAGTTTCCAGATGTGCCTCCTGCAGACCTACCAGGCATGCCGCCCGATAAAAATATTGATTTTGGTATTGATTTGGCACCGAGCACACAACCTATCTCTATTCTCTATATCGTATGGCTCCAACAGAGTTGAAGGAATTGAAGGAACAGTTGCAAGGGTTTCTGGATAAGGGGTTCATTAGGCCTAGTGTTTCACCTTGGGGTGCGCCAGTGTTGTTTGTTAAGAATAAGGATGGCTCTATAAAAATGTGTATTACCTACAAACAATTCAACAAGGTTACCATCAAGAATAAGTATCCATTGCCACACATTGATGATTTATTTGATCAGCTTCAGGGTGCTAAGGTGTTCTCAAAGATTGGCTTGAGATCGGGGTATCACTTGTTGAAGTTTAGTGATTTGGACATCCCTAAGATAGCTGTTAGGACTCGTTTTGGGCATTATAAGTTTTTGGTACTGTTGTTTGGGTTGACCAATGCCCTAGCAACTTTCACGATGAACAATGTGTTCCAGCCTTATTTGGATTCTTTCTTCATTATGTTCATTGATGATATATTAGTGTATACCTGTAGTACGGAGGAGCACAAACAATATTTTAGGATTGTACTTCAGACTTTGAAGGAGAAGAAGTTTTATGCTAAGTTCTCCAAGTGTAAGTTTTGGTTGGACTCGATGGCATTCTTAGGCTATGTGGTGTCGAGTGATAGGATCAAAGTGGATCTGAAGAAGATTGAGGTAGTTCAGAGTTGGCCCAGACCTTCTACCGCTACATGGTTTAGGAGTTTCCTAGGTTTGGCTAGTTACTATCACCGCTTCATGGAGGGTTTCTCGTCTAATGCAGCCCTATTGACCAAGTTGACTTAGAAGGGTGCTTCTTTCAGATGGTTGGACGAGTGTGAGGAGGGCTTTAAGAAGTTGAAGGCAGCATTGACTACAGCTCCAGTTTTGGTGTTGCCATCAGGATCAGGGTTGTATATTGTCTATTGTGATGCTTCACGTATTGGTCTTGGTTGTGTGTTGATGCAAGACGGTAGGTTGATTTCCTATGCATTATGTCAGTTGAAGCCCTATGAGAAAAACTACCCATTACATGATTTGGAGTTAGCAGCTATTGTGCACGCGCTCAAAATTTAGAGGCATTTCTTATATGGCGTGTCTTATGAGGTGTATATAGAACATTGGAGTCTTCAGCATCTATTCAAGAAAAAAGATTTGAAATTGAGGCAGTGGACGTGGTTGGAGTTATTGAAGGACTGTGATATCACCATTCTTTACCATCTATGGAAGGCTAATGTGGTGGCTGACACCTTGAGTAGAAAGGCGAAGAGTATGGGGAGTTAAGCATTTATCCCAGTTGTAGAAAGGCCTTTGGCTACAGATGTTCAGTCTTTGGCCAATAGATTGTGAGATTGGATATTTAAGAGCCTAGCGGAGTCCTTGCTTGTCTTGTGTCACAGTCGTCCTTGTTTGAGCACATCAAGGCTTGTCGGTATGCCGATCCCCATTTGCTTGTCCTTAAGGACACGGTACTGCGAGGTGGAGCCAAGAAGGTGATTATTGGTAATGATGGTGTATTGTAGCTTTGGGGCCAGATTTGTGTTCCTAATGTGGATAGGTTGAGAGAGTTGAAACTAGAGGAGGCTCATAGTTTTCGGTATTCTATTCATCTGGGTGCTACGAAGATGTACCGTGATTTGAAATAGCATTATTGGTGGCAGAAGATAAAGAAGGACACTATTGGTTATGTTTCACGGTGTTTGAATTGTCAGCATGTCAAGTATGAGCATCAGAGACATTGTAGTTTGCTTCAGAGGTTAGATAACTGAAGTGGAAGTGGGAGCACATTACTATGAACTTTGTGATTGGATTGCCACAGACTTTGAGGAGATTTGACGTTTTTTGGGTCATTGTAGACAGACTGACTAAGTCTACTCACTTCATTTTAGTCATGACTTCTTACACTTTGGAGCAGTTAGCTAAGATATACATTAGAGAGATTGTCCACTTGCATGGTGTGCATGTGTCTATTATCTCGAATCAAGGCACTTAATTTTTTTGCACTTCTAGAGGGTTCTTCAGTGTGAGTGGGGCACGTAAGTCGAGTTGAGTATGGAATTTCATCCTCAAACGGATAGGCAATCTCAGCGGACCATTAAAAAAGTTTAAGGATATGTTGAGGGCCTATGTTATTTATTTTGGAGGCTAGTTGGATCGGTTTCTACCATTAGCGGAATTTGCATATAAAATGTTGCCAGTCCAGCATCCAGATGGCTCCTTATGAGGCACTATATGGGAAGCGATCTCATTCTCTAGTTGGTTGGTTTGGCCCTGGTGAAGCGAGGCTATTGGGAATAGATTTGGTTCGTGATTCTTTGGAGAAGGTAAAATTTATTCAAGAGCATCTTCATACAGCGCAGTCCAGGTAAAAGGGTTATGCTGATAGGAAGGTTCGTGATGTGGCTTTCATGGTGGATCAGAAGGTTCTTCTTCAAGATCGCCTGTGAAAGGCGTGATGAGGTATGTGAAGAAGAGAAAGTTGAGACCTCAGTATAAAGGTCCATTTGAGGTGTTAAAGAGAGTGGGTAAGGTGGTCTACAAACTTTCTTTTCCACCCAAATTATCGGGACTTCATCTGGTATTTCATGTTTTCATGCTTTGGAATACTATGAGGACCAGTCATATGTGTTGGATTTCAGTTCAGTGCAGTTGGATGAGAATCTGGCTTATGAAGAAGAGTCGGTTGCTATTTTTGATCGATAGGTTCAGAAGCTAACGTCTAAAGATATTGCATCAGTGAAGGTTCAGTGAAGAGTTCAAATAGTTGAGGAGGCGACTTGGGAGACCAAACATGATATACGGAGCAGATATCCTCATCTATTTGACATACCGGGTATGATTTTAAACTCATTTACTTAAGAGGGGAGAATGTAACAACCCAGCCAGTTATTTTGTGTATTTGAGCCCCGTTCCCCTATTTGATACTTCTCGTATGCTTGTTTATTATTTGGTGACTTGCAGGGATGATTGGTTTGGTTCCGAAGATGTTTTGAAGTGATTGGAACACATATTTCCATGATTGGAAGCTTAAGTTATAATAGTTGGTCGAGGTTTAACTTTTGAGAAAATGACCTTGAAATGGTGTTTTGATGGATTTGGTAGGTCCGGATGGTGATTTTGGACTTAGGCATATGTTCGGATTTGGATTGGGAGATTCCTAGGTTAATTTGGCTCTAATTGTCGAAAGTTAAAAATTTTAAGGTTTGAAGAATTGATAAGTTTGACTCATAGTTGACTTTATGGTTATCGAGGTCCATTTAGGATTTCGAGCCTTGGGATAGGTTCGCGTGGTGATTTATGACTTGTGCGCAAAAGTTGATGTCATTCTAAGTTGGTTAGACGTGTTTCGGCATGAGTTGGAAAGTTGGAAGTTTGATTAGGTCATTAAGTTTGAATTGAGGTACGATTTGTAGTTTTGATGTTACTTTGTGTGATTTAAGACCTCGAGTAGGTCCGTGTTATGTTTTGGGACTAGTTGTTATGATTGGACAGGGTCCCGAGGGGCTCGAGTATGTTTCGGATGGGTTCCAGATCATATTGGAGCTAGTTGGCAGGTCTGGTGTTGGTACACCGAACCTGCGGAGGAAAGGTTTGCAGATGTGGTGTCTCACCTACGAAGGAGAAGTATGCATTTGCGAAGGAAGGCATGAGGCTGGAAGTGCACAGATGTGCAACTCTGACCACGCCTGCGGAGGGCACACCTACGAGGGCAGGCCGCACATGCGGATCTGCAGAAGAGGAAACTTTGCCGCATATGCAGAAGGTTGGAATTTTAGTGGGACTCACATAAGCGAGTCTTTTGTCATACATGCGGCATATTTTGTTGCAGAAGCGTAAATCTCTAGGCTGAACATTTTTAATCGAATGCTTGGCTTCATTTTATCATACTTTGAGATTGAGAGCTCGAATTGGAGCGATGTTGTTAGGTGATTTTCACCCACTTGGATTGGGTAAGTGTTTTTAACTCGAATTTAATTATTATTCATGATTATATCCTTTATTTTGGCTTTTGGTTGATGGAATCTAAAGGAGAAATTGGGGTTTTCGTAAGATGTTTTGGAGAATGAATATTTGAGATTTGAACCCCGATTCAGAATCGGATTTGGATAAAACTTGTATATTTGTACTCGTATTTGAATGTGTAGCATTTGTGACTTTTGTTGGATTTCAGGAGGCAGGCCCGGGTTGACATTTTGGCTAACTTTGTGCAATTGGATAAAGATCGAAGCTTTATTGTTTGGAATCGGTTCCTATAGCCATGTTTGACGTTATTCAGTTGTTTTGTCTAGATTTAGTATTGATTCTCGTACTTTGAGATAAGTACCTTGCCTAGGCTTGTCTTGAGGGTATTTTTCCCGTAGATTACGATGTTTGCTACATGTTGGGGTGACGCATATGCGAGGTGACGAGCAAATATGCGCGCATCGTGTTTATTCATGATCCGGGTAGCTTCTAGGCTCTTATATTCTTTTTTTGGCAGTCATGCTTATTTGATACCATGTTTTTCTACACTTGTTGAATACGTTAGCTATTACTCATGCTAAAAATCATGTCTAAGCCATTACTTTTCGATTGATACATGATAGAGCTATTTTTCTATGTTAAGCAATTTGCCCTAGTCGTAGTCATATTCCTCAGTCATGATATTATATTTGTATGTTATATCTCTATCTTTGTGCACTCTTTATATGTTACCTCACATGTTATCGGTGTCCTTAATTGTGTGACACAGGTTTGAGATAAATTATGGCATGTTATATACTCCATGCGATGATTTGTTTATGGTACTGTGAGAGTTTGGCATATTGATATTTGAGGATATTAATGACTATTCTAGGTCCATAGAGTCATGTTAGTATTGGTAGTGAGGTGATGCGTGTGTGAGGCCCCATATTGGGCTGAGTGGTATTGATATTGAGGTGATGCGTGCACCAGGCCCTACTTGGGCTGAGCGATATTGATCATTGACTTAGATCCGATCAGCGCTTGGTCAAGGATTCTCCCTTCTGGTGTCAATGATAACTTTTGTTACTTTTGGCCCTGTGAGTGCAGGCACTTGGTATGCACTTAGTGGGGTCTTTATGCCAGCCACCCGTACAGTGCTGAGATTGTGCTTAATTGATGATATAACTGCGAAGACATTGATTTTAGCATGGATACTTATCACACAGGCATAGAGTCATGTCTTTCTCATTCTAATTGATATTTTATGTCTTGAACATAGATGCCTTAACTGCTTTATCTGGAAAGCATGCTTATCTTCCAATTAATATGATTAAGTTGAACTTGATATTCTTGAGCTACTTTTTCTCTTGCTATAATCATTATGTTCTTATTGTTATTGCTAGCTGTTGAAAGTGAGTAGTGAACTTTGCTAATCTCGTCATTATTTTCAAACCGAGGTTAGGCTTGATACTTACTGAGTACATAGGGTTGTACTCATGCTATACTCTGCACTTCATGTGCAGATCCAGGTGCATCTGACAGAGGTGATTGCTCGAGGGTGGCATCTGTTCACGTTGGAGACTCTGAGATAACACTGCTATTTTGTTCACAGATCGTGAAACCCACTTTTCTCTTCCCTATTAGTACTGTTAGTCGTTCAAATATTGTGTTTTGATCATTTATACTCTATAGAGCTCATGTACTCGTTGACACAAGATTTTGGGATGTTTTTTTTTAGTTGTATCGCTATGTTGACTATTATTCTCTTTTTGAGTCTATTTCCTGCTATTGTTGAAGTTTATTTATGCATATTAAAGTGTTGGCTTGCCTAGCAAACGGTGTTAGGCACCATCACGGCCCCGGTGGGATTTTTGTATCTTAACAAATGGACAAGGTTGCTATTCTATTTTGAAAGGAATGTCATGTGTTCTAGAGAGCATGGGGGATTCTGGATGCTTAAGAGAATGTTAGAACTATCTTGTATCATATGAGGAGAGTGTGTTTTGCAGAAGATACATTGTATATTCATTTGAGGATACTTGACTAGTGCTACAGAGATCGTGTGGTTAGTACCTGTTGATATTCAATTTTTTCTACATGACGTGGAAGGTTTATGGGAGTGTTTCTAGTGAGATGGTTGCGTATGCGTGACGTATCGGTCATCTAAGTAGGAGAGATCGGGATCATGTATGGAGATTTTTGTATTCTCGAGGTTAGAGATGTGATCTTAGTGGATGCGGATTTATTTTGTTACTTGCGAACAGTGAAAGTGTAATAAAGGGGATTGTATGTGTCATTGGTGGTATCATTGTGGATATTTAGAAGGTTATTTACTTAGTTAAAGATGATTTGAATCAGTTTGGGGGCCTATTTGTAGGCCTAATGAGCATAAGTACTCTATACTGGATCAGATTTGCTTACTCATCGCAACTTTTATTTATGGGTGTGTCATCGGATTGAATGGATGTTTCTCCTGCCCTGATCTATTTCATGTTATACTCTTTTATGCCAAGATGAGTTGTAAGACGATTTAATTATTCACACGCATGTTATAGCCCCGATTAGGCCGTGGCGATATAGGAGCGAGATGGCTCTTGAGACGCTGATGTGTTTTTGCACCATAGTTGTTCTTACTTTTTCCGTAGCGTGTTATGCTATATGTCTTCCCATGCTTATGTTTATGCACTATATGTGCTTGTTGTTGATACACATGTGTTAAGTGAGTTAGGGCATTATCGCTCGATGGGTATCTCCATATGGATTGTTATGTTTGGATCGGGTTGCACGTTGCAACGGTGTTATGTTTGGATACGATTTTCTGGTTCGTAGTCCGTGTGTTTTATTTCGACCTTGCGGGATGGATTTGTAGCATTGTGCTTTTGTGATTGTATTTGTCGGGCTTGTTGGACAGTTCTCTCATTTGGTTCTCTTCCATTATTGGCTACATTTGAGTTGTTGCTTGTTTGGTGCATGAATTCCGTCATATGCAGTTTTAGGTGGAATATGGCGTATCCTTTCGGTTGTACTGGTTGAGACGAGGTTATTGGACCTAAAAATTAGTGCAATCGGATTTGGATAAGATGTGTTCGGAAGAAGAATATCATTAATCAGCTCAAAATTTGGGCAGTTGCCCTTGTAGGGCGAGAGAACTCCACAACTTGTTGATTTAACGGTTGGTTATGAGTTTCTACATATTTCATTCATCATTAGCAGTGTTGCAAAGGTTGGAAACAAGGTCCTATTTGATATGAGGTATATTACCAATACCGAATTCGGCAATGAGCAGCTATTGTGGTCAGAAGATATTGCTATGAGTACATGAGCTTTGGGGTACGTCATGTGGTTATATCTTGGTAGTACATTTATGGTTGATACAGCTCGTCGGTGTTGATAAAGTTTATGTATGCAAGAATCGGATCTAAGAGGGAGTTTCAGATGTTGGAATTTTGTTATAAGGATTCTAAGCTAAGGCGGAAGGAAGAATCTTCAGTCAGATTGTGTTAATGGACTTATATGGATTGAGTTAGCATGGGATTTCTCATAGGTGCGTGTATGATGAGCTTATGTGTCACGACCCAAAAATTCCAACCAAACAGGGTCGTGAGGGTGCCTAAGGCCATTCGCTAGGCAAGCCAACACAACATGTAATACGAAAGTAAAGCATTAAATATTTGACAACTGATCAATAACATAACATAAAAGCAGCTCTGTAATAACATAATAACATTCTAAGACCAATAACTAGCGTAAGCAACCCCAAGATTTGGTGTCACAAGTACATGAGATTCTAGATCCAACTAAATACAAGGTTCTAAAAGAAATGCAACATTCTCCGGATAAAAGGGAACAATACAATAGAGTCAAGATAATGGCTCAATGCATGCAAACGGGATGCAGCTCTACCTCGAATCACCAATGCAGTGTCCGCTAAGCACATCTCGGGGCTCCGCTGGTACCGATGTCAAGATCTGCACAAGAAGTGCAGAAGTGAAGTATGAGTACAACCTACCCAATATACTCCGTATCTATCGATCCCAACCTCGACGAAGTAGTGACGAGGCTATGAAAAGACACCTACAATAAACCTGTATAATTATATACATAAAGCAATGGAATAACAAATAAAGTATCAAAAGTAACAACAGGATAGGGACATGTAGAAAAGGGAAAATAAGCGGAAACAATAAGTAACGGTCACCAAGTAAACCTCCTTCAAAATAAACACTGAAACCATCAAGTCAAGTTCACGTTTCAATTATCAAGCCAAGCAATAAATTCAACAAATTACATGGCATCACCCTTCGTGCTTTTACTCTCATCCTCACCATATGTCATAAATGCAAGTGCATGACATCACCCTTCGTGCTTTTACTCTCATCCTCACATGATCATAATAAAAATGCATATGCATGAAATCACCCTTCGTGCTCTAACCTCTCATGATAAATAATTATGTACACGACATCACCCTTCATTCTTTTAACCTCACATTAATCTATCAATGATATAATTATACAAATGAGGTACGGAAATACCCTTCGTGCTTTTCACTCTTCCTCACCAAGCAACAAAAAAAACCTAAGTATCAAGCATCGTGGGAAGCAAATTTCAACCTCAACAATAGTGTTAGAATAAGCAAACTCAACTTTCAATGTCACAAAAATTCCAACATAACCAATAAACATGAAGCGAATAGTCAAAGAATAAACAATCTATCTAAGGCATGCAAGCCATAGTAAATGAAACAACATGGTGCAAATAAGGCAAATTCCACCTGCATGCTTTAATCCAGGACAACGTATATACACTCGTCACCTTGAATATACGTCATCCCCACACATAATTTACGTAGAAAATAGATCAAACAAGTCCTAATTACCACGACACTTACCTCTTCTTGGAATCAAATCAACAATCAACCACGGGTTTTCCTTTGGAACAAGCATCCAAACTATCTGAATCAAGTCAAATATTTCAAACAATACAAAAAAGGTTTAGAAACTACCCACGAATGAAAAAGGTTCAATCTTGATCTTATTTGAAAAGGTCAACAAAAGTCAACCCCATGCTCGCTTGGTCGAAATCTGAGATTAGGACCAAATACCGATTAACCATTCACCCCCGAGCCTGGTTATGTGATTTGTTTCGAAATCCGATCTCAATTCAAGGTCTAAATCTCAATTTTATAAAATTCATAAATTCAATCCAAAACCCCTAATTTCTACCTTGAAATTCATGAATTTGATGTTATAATTCATGAAAACGTAATTAAAATTGATTGAAAACTAGTTAAAGTTGCTTACCAGTGAGTTTGGAAAGACAATCCTCTTCGAAAATCGCCTCTAGAGAGCTTAAGGTTAAAAACTGGTGTAAAATGAGCTAAGTCCCAATTTTCCCAACTTTTATCTAGCTGCATTGTGATGCCCGCAAAAGTGAACAACTATCTGCAAATACGAACAGTGCACAGATGTCGCAAATGTGACTTTTCTTTTGCAAATGCGAAGGGTCCCACTATCATAAATGCGGCCAAAGCTTCGCATTTGCGAAGCTGCCTACCTAGTTCAGTCATCATAACTGTGACATATGGATCTCAATTGCGACCTTCCACCAGTCTGCAAATGAGATCATCTTTTCGCATTTGCAAAGTCCTAACTCCCAGCCCATTTTTTGTATTTACGAGCCTGACATCGCAAATGCGAGGCTCGCAATTACGATTAGATTCTTGCAAATGTGAGACCTGCAACCTTACACCAGCAATTGCATACCTTCAGTAGTTCCAAACTCAACCAAAACACATCTGAGCCTCTCGGGCTCTAATTTGAACATCCACACAAGTGTAATCATCATATAAACTCGTGCGCTACCTCAAATAATCAAAATAACATCAAATATCAAGAATCGATCATCAAAACTTGAAATTTTCAACTTAAAACTCAATTTTGGAAATTTTCACATAATGCGTCCAAATGCGTTTGGGTCACCCGAGACCCCAACCAAACATGCGTACACGTCTAGAAACATCATATGAACTTACCAAAATCGTCAAAATACCGATCCGAGTTCGTTTACAAAAAATGTTGACCGTGGTCAACTCTAGCCTCATTTTAAGTCAAAAATCAAATATTCTTCAAATTTCACATATAAGCTTTCCGAAAAACAATACGGACCACGCACGCAAGTAATATAACATCAAATAAAGCTATGAGAGGTCTCGAAATATATAAATAAGGTCCAGTACTAAAAATGATCGGGTCGTCACATTATGAAATTATTTGACAGCTTTGGAACGACTCTTGAAACGTTCGAGGATGAACGTATGTTTAAGTGGGGAAGAATGTAACGACCTGACCAGTTGTTTTGAGCGTTAGTATTTTGTTTGGCCGTTAAGACCTTGAGTAGCCTCATATAATGTGTTATGACTTGCGTATCTAGTAAGTTTTGTTGTTTGAGAGGTTCAGGATTGATTTGGAAGAGTGATTCTCAATTTTGAAGCTTTAAGTTGGAAAGGTTGACCGAAGTTTGACTTTTGGGTAAACAACCTCGGAATCAGGATTTTGTGATTTCAGCAGGTTCGTATTGGGATTTTGGACTTGGGCTTATGTTTGGACTTGAATTTGGGTGTTCCTAGAAGGTTTTGGCTCTATTTATTGAAAGTTGGCAATTTAAAAAATTGGAGAGTTCATAGGTTTGATCAGAAGTTGGCTTCGATGTTATCGGATTCCTATTGTAGTTTTGAGACCTTGTATAGGTCCATTTAGTTGATTGGAACTTGTGTGCAAAGTTTGGTTGTGATCTGGAATGTCTAAGTGTCATTCGGACGAGAATTTAGAATATTTGAAAGTTGAGAGAATGATCTTGATCTTTGATTCTTGATTTTGATGTTAATTGCGGTATTTTGAGCCTTGGATAAGTTGGATATTGTATTTGAACTTATTGGTATGATTGAACGGGGTCCCGAAGGCCGAAGGGCTTGTGTGTGTTTCGGAGTGGTTCCAGGACATTTCTATGTATTTTGGAGCAGCTGAGATGATAGTGTTTTGCAGTGCTTCGGGATCACGAATCTAGGCTCCCGATCGCGGAAAAGAATCTTGGCAAGCTGGTATTTTTGCTTTGCATTCACGATCTAGGGCTCGCATTTGCAGTATGTGTTTTGGGGGATGGGAGTTGTGTTCTTCGCATTCGCGGAGTTTGTATGTGTTCATTTAGAAGTGTGTTAGGCGGGAAACTTGGTCATCGCGTTTGCGTGGCTTCAGTCGCATTTGCATGGAGCGGGAGCTGGTTGAGCTTTGCGATCACGAGGGTGCTTCCGCAACCGCGAAGGAGGATTTGGGCTGGTGGCAGACTTGTGCTTCTCGAACATAATGCTCATATCGCGCTCGCGAAGGGTATTGTTGGGCAAAGTACATAAGTGTTATATTTTTGAATTTTTACCCATTCTTTCATATTTTTAGGCCTAGACTTAGAGATGAGCGATTTTTCATGGAGATTTTCATAAAAGGAAAGAGGGTAAGTGATTTCAACCTATTTGTGATTATATTTCAAGAATTTACATGGTTTTCTACACCTAGAACATGAAATTTCGAAAGGAAATTCGAAGATTTTACCTACACTTTAACAGAGTGTATTTTAGGGTTTTGACCATCGGTTTGGACCCGAATTTAGGAATAATTATATATTTGGACTCGACAAGTTATAAGTCATCGAATTTTGGTATTAGCTTCGAATTTCGGACACGTGAGCGCGAGTTGACTTTTGTTAGATCTTTGGACATTCATCAAAGATCGAATTTATATGGTTTGGGATTGCTTCCTGTAATATTTTTTGACTTCCTTGGTCAATGTTTGGCTTGATTTTGCATGATTGGAGGGCTAAAGCAAGGTTTTGACGCGATTTGAGGTTGAAGCTAGCCCGAGAAAAGGTAAGTCTCTTCGCTAGCCTTGTTAGGAGGGAAACCCCTAGGATTTGGCTTAATTGCTATGTGTTTAAGGTATTGGAGGTGGTGTATATGCAGGATGGAGAGCACATATGGATGTACCGAATTTATATTATGTCCAGGGTAAAATTAAGATACTTTATGCCATATTTTGATTATGTAATCATCTTGATTCATAGTTTGTTTGGCTTATGTGACTACCTTGCTCTCTTATTCATGTTAGAGATCATGCCTAGGTTTATGATTATTTATGAAGTCATGGGGGCTTATTTTTCATATGTTGAATTATTTGAATCATTCGTAGTCATATAAAATTTTTTGACCACATATCCGTATGATTATTATTAAGTCATTGTACATCTCTTATATATAAATTCTTGGACATATACATTCATATCATATTTGGATACTTGATCTAGACTGATATTGTGCCACAAAAGATAAGGTCGGGTGGTTGAGATACAGTTATAACACACAAGACATGAGAAACGAGGTATTTGATTATAAGTGAGCTATCAAGCTCCTTTTTGCGCTTGGATAAGGATCCGTCCATCCGAATTTAGGTGATTACCCATGTTACTTTGGGTGACAGTGGTCGACACATGGATTATGTATCAGGTCGATACATGAATTTTGTATCGGCTTTTTGTGATACATGAATTGTGTATCGTGGTACATCAATCTTGTACCGATTATGGTTAATGATAGAGTCTTGAGCATATATAGACATCTCTGATCCATTTAAAAGCAGTCATTTAAATAATATTTGTTGCATTTTATCTATATATGCTAGTTGGAAGCCTCAAATCAATTTATTGAAGCAAGTGATCTTTAAATACCATATTTGAGCAGCGCTATAATTATCTCTAGTACTAGAAAAGCATGTTTTATATCTTTAGACTGTGTTACAACTTTAATACATGTTGTTCATGAGGATATTTATTATTTCAGTTCCAGGCTCTATTATTTATATCTGTTTTGTAAGTATCTTGATGCTTATAATCTCGCCACTTCTTCTTCGATGTTAAACTTGATGCTTACTGGATACAGACTGTGGTGTACTCATACTATGCTTCTGCACATTTTTTTGTGCAGATCCGCAGGAGGGTACTAGAGGAACCACTTGTTGAGCTAGGCGTTCACTCAGAAACTTAGAGCAAGCAGCACAACATGGATTCGTTTCGCAGTGCCCGAATCCCTATCTTTTGATATCTTCTGTCTATTTTTATTCTCTCATCCAGTTTCGATTATGTATTCAGACTTGTACTTATTCAGTAGTTGCTCATGTACTTGTGTCATCTAGACTTTGGGGTTGTACTGTTTTGGTCGTGTTCGGACCATGTTATAATTGTATCATATATTATCCTGATTTGAGGTTATTTCTGTCTTTATTTATGATATGACTCTGTTAATTCAAGGAACCTGGACTACATTATGTTCTTTGTGATCTAGCTGGCTTATTTAGCAAATATGGCTAGGTGCCGTCACAGCTTAAGATGGAATTTTGGGTTGTGACACAACCCAAGCTCCTCAACTGTCTCTTGTTATTAGTAGAAAAAAATTTATGTAAGCCAAAAGAAAGAAAATTGACAAAGTTATCTAACAACGAAGTACTTACTCCTATATCTCTCCCGACAATTAAATGTCACCATCATGTCACCTAGCAACTTCCTATTTGATAAAAGTTAAAATCTTCCGTTTAGATTTTACTTCCAATTGATTAGGGCTCAACATATTACCGTTTCATATTATGTGTTCACTATAAAATAATTTAACTTCAAAATTATAGTTTTACCTTAATAACATACTACTATAATTACAAAAATATTATGAGTTATTTAAGACATAAATTTTACTCTTAATAACTTATTTTTATAGTTAAAAAAAATTATATTTGTTAAAGACACAAATTCCAAACGTATTCCTTTTTTTCTTTATACGGTCAACAATTGTTACATAAAGTAAATAAAAAACTAGTAGTAACAAATAAGAAACGAAAAGAAAGTTGTCAAGGAGACAAAAAACCAGTACCCACATGTTCCATTGTCAACTTTATACTTACCATGTGAAGTTTCATTCACATTTACAGTTCCCCAAACCAAAACTTTAACACAGAAAAACAAAGAATAAGAGGAAAACAAAAAAGGCAAAACCACATGCGCTCAAAATGTGAAAACATAAACTAGCTTAATGCTTTGCAGCAAACTGGTTGATTAGTGCAAGCGCATTGCTAGTGACCTGAGCTACATGAGTAACCCGAGCTCTAACCGAAGCCTTAATCCTACCATTGAAAGTCTTTCCAGCGAACCCATCTCCGCAAGTATTTTCATCTGTAAGAGCAGCACTGATCCACGTCTCTATGTTACTCATATGCCACTCAAAATCCTTCCCACGGGCGCTCCCCATATTCTTTAGCTCCTTAACAGATTTGCTTATCCTGCTAATTGTATCACTCATTTGTTCCACACAATCTTTAAGAGCTGCATATTCTCTTGGCTTCAACCCCTTGAATTTACACAGCTTGTTGACAAATGCTTGTGTGGATTGTGCCCTGTCAAGGCTCACTGACAACGCAGTTTGTGCTAGTTGTTGTGGGCTACGTTTTATGGCTGGTGCGAACCCCGCTAAGGAAGTGAAGCATACTTCAGGGTAAGTGGTGAATTTGCACGAGCTCTTGATGGAACTGGTGGCGACTGTGGCGGAATTCGCCGTGCCGGAGAAGCAGAAAAGAGAGAGCACAGCTGCTAGCAGTATAAGCTTCAGTGCTGCCATTTGTTTTTTCTTAAGAAATGGATGTTGGGGGATATGACTAAATTGGGGGCATGGCCTTTGAATTTATACAGAAAGATCTGGGATTGGATTATAAAATGGGGCCCAAGACTGGTGATTTGTTTTATTTTATCAAAGACCAATGACTGGTGATTGATGATAAAGGAAAGATTCGCCGTGTAGACGTCGGTGTAGCGTGTTTGCATGAGTTATTAGTCTAAAATAGACATATTTCGAGAAATGCACTAATCAAGCATTAATTAAGGAGGCCGCTTGATTACCAGGATAAGGATACTAATAATGAAATAGAGTTATATTTATTTGATGTTTGATTATGAATATTTATTAATATTGATATAAATTTAATATTAAAATTATAGTATTCCCATATAGGATATTCCATCCCATGAAATAGCATTGTTTATCCAACAATTAAAACAAAAAACCCTTAAGGGTGTATGTGATTATGTATCACATAGTCACAAATTTGGATTAGGTTTGAATGGAGTAGAATACAAGTACTAATACTACAGAGTATAAATTAGAATGTTAGTTGAGATAAATTATTAGACACAATCTTTGAGCGTTATTGGTACCAACACCGACATACACGTAGTTAGTGCTCTGTAGTTTAATGTGTACTGGTCACACGCTACTGATAAGTATAACTGCGTGAATTCACATAGTATTGGTGCATGTCTATCCTGTTAACAATTACTCTCAAATTCTCAATGTCTCATTTTATATGATATATAATTTTTTAATTTGATTAAAAAGGACACATTTCACTTTTTAGCTGCTAATTAAACTTAGCATCCCGACTTTTCCTTAATGATATTGTTGTGCTCAATCAGTGAAAAAAATATT
The DNA here is from genome assembly GCF_000390325.3 of Nicotiana tomentosiformis. Lineage (NCBI taxonomy): Eukaryota > Viridiplantae > Streptophyta > Magnoliopsida > Solanales > Solanaceae > Nicotiana > Nicotiana tomentosiformis. The sequence continues at coordinate 82,454,906 of NC_090816.1, read as the reverse complement.
TTGGGCTTTTGGCATATTTGACCGATCGGTCAAAACTAATTACAGTCGCTAGCCAAATATATAAAAAAAAAAATATTGATTGTGTATAAAATATATATATTATATGTATATTATACGTTAATATACAAATATATATATATATATATATATATATATATATATATATATATATATATATATATATATATATATATATATTATTTCTAGCTATTATTCTGGAGGAGGGCTATATTGTTTAAATTTCTCAAATACTTGAGCTTACATATTATTATTATCCGTTTTCGGTCAAGTCTGTACGATTTTTTTCAAAAGGTTTTACACCGTATATATAGATTCCTAATCTTTTCAACATTCAATTATAACCTGATATATCTTTCATTTTTTATTCGAACACCCAATAAAAATATATTGGTTGGGGGGCTCACCTGATATATCTTTCATTTTTTATAAAGGGGGAGCCGGAGAGATAATAAAATGACATGTAGAACTCTTATACAACACTTGTTTAAAAGAATAATTTTAATAACTTATATAATAAAAGTATTCATTAATTTTTAAACTTCGTGCTAGTCTCAATATCCTATTTTAATATGCTATACCAGTACATTATATTCTCTAGCACTAATGCTAATTATAACTAATCCGTGTGGGAGTTGTACGGGGTCGGTGGGATATATTCTTTTGTCTGTCTCTAAAGACGGGTACTTTGGAAAACTTGTTAGGGTTTGTTAATGTTATGTTACTATTGTATTTGAGGAATTAGATATATGATATGATATGATATGATATCTGTACGGAGTTTTATTAGTGTGAAAAGACTTTTTTTCCTTCAAAAGCTGTGGGAATGAAAGACTTCTGTATCTAACTATTCATATGTCGTGCTTTTCCATTAAAAGCAAGCGCATTAGGGTCACAACTTCACATGTGAAGCGGAGAATTCTCCTCCTTATGTCGTATTTCATTTATAAGGCAACAAAATCTTGCGCTTGGACTTGGTAAGTTTAGTATGAAAATAGTATAATATTACTTATTTAAGACTTTAAAAAATAGAGATAAAATGGAAGCTTAATCGCTTATAATTAGCCACTTGGGTTGGACCCACCGATCCACCAAAATAGAATAGCAGTAGTGATAGTGGACAAAAATACATATTTTTTAGTATATTTGTATTCTATGTATTGTGTTATTTGATGAAGATTGTGTTTACCCAAAAAAAATCGGGTAACAATTGAATTTATACGCGCTTTTAAGGATACATGATATAACTTGACACAAATTGAGAATATATATATATATATATATATATATATATATATATATATATATATATATATATATATATAAATTGACTGTGAAAGAAATGAATGCAAACCAAACGAATCAAATATCCTCGGCCCTTGAGTTCGGTCACCCTCGAACCAAGTGAAGGTTCAAATGAAATAAGAACAGAATAACAAGATATTGAAAGCTAAAAAGAAGCAATATATTATTTTATATTGCGTAAATGTCCTCTGTCTTACAAATGATCAGACCCCCTTTATATAGTAGGGGAGTCCTACTCTTGGTATAATTCTTAATACAATAAGGAATCCCATGATAGGCTAATTAATCTGCCTCTCCTTGATACGTGCCGGGATTTTCGCCGCGATCCTCGTCCGATTGCGGATATTTTAGCTTTCTGTTATTTGGTTCGGTAAGCTTCCCTTGGTCCCGTTCGATCTCTATCTTGCTTGGTCTCGATCTTGCTCGTTCTCGATCTTGCTCGTTCTCGATCTTGGCCGGTCTCGATCTTGGTCGTTCGATCTTGGCCGATATCGATCTTAATTGATCTCTGGGTCACGAGCTCGGAAATCTAACTTCGCATCATGGTTCGATATAACACGAGTTTGAACCTTGCCCTATCATGTTCTAGTCTCGATCAGTCATACGAAAGGCAAGCCCGTTTTTTACTGTATACAGATAGTCCCCTCGTTTCTCGGAGAGAAGATGACGAGAAATGATATGAACTTCCGAGCTTCGCCTCGATGGGTCATGATGTAAATGACGAAACGTCACTGGTACACCTGTTCATGACGTAAGTGTTGATACCTAATTTTTCCTGATATATATATATATATATATATATATATATATATACTTTCAAAATAGTGCATATGCATCATCATTAGTTTATAAGCATATACAGGTATTTTTTATAATTTTTCATAATTTTTAAAGACTTTAAATCAATTTATTTCTGCATTTGTATTGTATAAATATCCAGTAATTATCCTTCAAATTATCTTTTATGATGATTTAATCATCTAAACTTATCATTTATACTAATATGAGGTTTTAAATATTTTCAGTGCATTTTTTATAATTACATTTGCATTTTAAGGCTAAATTACATATTTTACAATAATAGCCCATATGCATGTATAATTACATTATTTATGCAAAAGATAACCTTTTATATTTTTATAATGTTACGTTATTATTTTTTATCTTTTAGTACACAAATAATATTTTTATTATTTATTAATTACTTTTATAAATTATGTTTTTGCTAAAATATTGGATATTTAAAAACTAGCCTCACACCAAACAATGGCCAAAGTACCTAATACACTGGCCCAAATACCCCAGTCCAAACCAAATTAACCCAACCCCATAAACCCGGTCGCGACCCGTTTAACCACCCGACCCAAGCCCCCTTTTAAATCGTGGTCGTTGATCTCTGAGATCAACGACCCACATTACACCCTCCCCTTTAACTACCTAAACCCCTAACCCTAATCTCACTCCCCCTCATCCGCCGCCTCTGCATCCCCTCACCTCCCTTCTCCCTCCTAAGAACCCTAGCGCCGCCTCTCCTAAAATCTCTCCTAATCCCACTAGACATGGGATTATACGGCTATTTCTTACCATACTCGACCCCATTATGGTACTGGCTACTCTCCTATAGTGCTTGCCTAAACATGGCAAGAAAATCTCCTCAAAATCAAACCAAAATCGGTTCAAATCCCTGTATTTTGAATGTTATTCCGTCTATGTTCAGCCTATGCTACTATGAGTTTGAACATTTGTTTATATTCTGTTGATTCTTACTAATCCTAAAAATTAGGGCTTCAGATCTATTTAGATCGTACCAAAATTGATTTGATTCTTTGATTTTAAACGATGTTTCTATCTATATTCATCTTATTCTATGCAACGTTTGATTTTTTATTTTTAGATTCTGGCGATTTTTTGCACTTTCCCTAAAATTAGGGTTTTGAAATTTCTCTCTTTTCCCTACTGATTTCGATTGCATGTGATGTTCTTTCCTTTCTAGTGTTTGATTGATATTTTTCCTTATTTACTTGTTCAATCTCTGTCACTATATAAACCCCTCCTTATTCCCCTTTAGAAGGAGACTCTTTTGGAATCGCTATAATCTCACTAAAATTTAAAGCATTATTCTGTTATTTCTTCATTATCACGTTCTATACTTTGGTTCTTGGCCGGCTGAAAGCCAAGGCCACTAAAATCTGGGCTCTTACTTCTCATTGATGTTCAGAACACTGTGGACTTTTATTCTTTCTTGTATTTTCGTTTAGCTGGTGAGTTACTGAACCTTTGTAATTTTGTTCCTATGTATCTGCAATTTGCATATGCCTTCACTTCTGAAGTTCGTTAGTTTAATGAGTTTTCTGGGTTGTTTTGTGTGCGATTCTGTTTATTTTACTTAAATTTTTTAGGTCTCCTTAACGTTTAACTTCATAATGTTGATAGCTCTAAGCATGCCTAAACTTGATTCGAGTAAATTAAATTCTTCTCAATGTATTACTACTGTTTGGTATCTTTGCACTTGCAAGCATCTCCGTGGTATTTTATTTTTGCTTTAGGCTATCAATCCTATTGTGTGAACATGCTTTACTTGCATAATTTGTATCCTCTTTAGTCGACTAGTCAATTGTGTTCAAAACATGAATGTTCACATCTATTCTATGGCACAAGTCTATTTTGAATTTTTATGGTTATATCTTGCTTATATAGCATGTTTTAATCCTGTCAATCACGACTAGTTCTCTATCAATATGTCCCTTTTAGCATATTTTTTGCTCCCCTGATTCACCAGTAGTTGTAGTAATCTATTTCCCTATCATGTCTAAATGTAGTTCTGCCACCAAATTAATGTGACTATTTCATAACACTAGGACTTATACTTAGTATAAGTTGAACCTTTTCTTTTATATTATGAGCTGTGTATGATACTTTTCATCAATCCTGCAAACCTGTTCTTCCCTTGACTTTGCTAATGTAGGAGTGTTTATGCACTAAGTGTTGAACCTGTTTTTCTAAAAAAAAATTATAAGCTTGTTCTTAAACTCTATAACTTGTCCAACTATCTGCTATATGTGCAACTTGACTACATCTGTATCCCTTAGTTTTGTCTCTCAACCTTGGTTTACTTCACTTACTGCCTGGTCTCTTTTGAGTTCTTATTCTTAGCCGGCTGAAAGCTAAGGCTACTTAGGTTTTATCATTTGACCTACCTAGTGTGAGCACTGCTCGGGGTCTAATTGAGACCCTTGTGAACTCTGACACACTAGGATTTGGTCCTTAGTCTTTCTCTGAATTTCCCCTATCAACCTCCCTAGTGTGAGCACTGCCCTGGGTCCTTAAAGCCCTTGGGAACTCTGACACACTAGGTTCATGGTTCTAATTGCTCAACTATGTTTTCACCTACTGGCTGAATCAATTAATTTCTGGCTACCTTATGTAAATGAAGATATGACTTCTGGACTGTTGTGAACTATGTGGACTTGAGAATGAAGGCCTGACCTGGCTTGGCTGGGTATATCTTTGGTATGCTGTAGGCTCACTATAGTTATTTTACTCTATAATTTATGCCATTCATTGGGTCTGTAATAATATTGTAATAATAATTGGGGTATTTGTAAAATTGGGAAAAGGGGGTTTATCTTAATACTTGCATTGAAACGGGTAGAAATCCTGCCTATAGGTATTTTACTTTGCTCAAATATGTTCTGCTATTGTGTGTGTTAGATAACCTACCTATAAGTATTTAATTTGTTTGACATATTTTGCTTCCACATGCTAGAAACCATGCCTATAGGAAATTAAATGACTAATGTCTCGATGTGCGTTACAGCATACTCATTAGGCGCTATAGGATTCTGTTAATTTACATACTACCTAATCTGCCATTTAAAAATCCTACCTATAAATCTTAATTATTGATTATAAAATTCATGCCTATAGGATCTAAAATCAGTCTTAATTATTGATTTTCTTGCTCGTTTCATTTAAGTGTTAATGTTGAACTTTCAACACTGTGTCATTGTCACTATTAGAAAGCATACCTATAGGATCCAACTAAGCAATTCTGAATATTCTCCTGCAATTATCATTGCTAATTACTTTATAAATCACCTAGATATCATGCCTATAGGTTTAACCTCTTATAACCTATAATCAATAGGAAACTGCGTAGTCACTTAGAAGTCGTTCTAAAATGGCATCTCGCTCTGAAACTGCCTGCACACTTGAATCCCAAGGTCACATAGAAACTATGCCTATAGGGCTTAATGACTTTAACTTGTCTCAATTCTAAAACTGTCAAACGCCTAATTTGTTTGCGTGCATTTGTTATCTAAGTGCGGAGGCTAACTTGAGCCCTTAATTGCCTTCACATGAAGTCCAACTTATTTTGTATGTCGCCTAGTTTTATCATTTTGAGCAACCTAAGTCAAGTCTAGAACCACCCAAGATAAAGGTCCAAATGCCTTCTGGACTATAGGTATGGGACGGGTAGTGCACACATAAGGTACGATTTAGAATCAACTAGTGCGCTTTAGGTAAAAAACTTAAAGATAGTAATCAGGTAGCAGGAGATGATAGTCTGTGCCCGCTAAATAATACGAGTAATACCCCATCTCGAGGAAGTTACGAAGTATTATTTATGTTGCACGGGGTGATCCTTTAGGCTAAAAAACTTAGTACCCCCCTATCTTGTCTTTAAACTAATTATCTGTGTTTACTCAAGGACCTTCTAATAATGATTTTTTTTACTTCTTATTTTTCTCTCTGACTATTTGACTAATTCATATAATTCGAGTTCGGCCGGGACCCACAGTTGTGGATCTCGAGGAATGACTAACACCTTCTCCTCGAGGTAATTTGAGCCCTTACCCGATCTTTGGTGACGCAAACTGGTTAAACCAGTGTTACATGCAAATAGGTGCCCTAATGCACCTCAAACCCATTAGGTGACGACTCTCTCTTTTAACACCTTTCCTTTAAAAGAGTTGTCACGTGTTGAAGCCTGATTCCGCGAGAAAGAAGGGGCGCGACAGCACGACGACTTTGCTGGGGATATTTTTTAGGCTCTTACCATAGCGAACTTGGTCTATATGAATTAGTCTTCTTTGATTAATGTGTTTCCTTGTTCTTTATCGTTACATGAACACCCCGCTTCCATTTTCCCTTTTTATGGCTACATGCACACCCTTTCCCCTATTTCCCTCTATTTTGCATTTGTATTAATATGCAAATCTTTGCTTAATTTGGTTACAATGTGCGTTTTCCTTTATTTTCTAGTCATGTTTACTTGCTTCGAATCATTTTTAAATTTGCTACATCATGTCTCTCCCTACCCCTACCCCCTTGCTTGCTTTATTGCAATTCTTTCACATTGCGCGAACTAACTTCTTCCTTGTTTTCCTTTCTTTTTATGTCTTTACGCTCCATTTAATACTGCATTTATTGTCTTCATCATGCAAAATACTTGACAACGTGTTGTTTTATCTTTACATAAAGCATGCTCCACATCATATTCCACTCGTGCGTAATTAATACCATAGCGGCACTTGATGAGTGTCTGCACTTTTCCTAAATCACCCTTTTAGATTTGGAAAGGCTTATTTGCGGTAAAACTAGTCGATCAGCGGTGCAATCGATGGTTCCGTGCCTTCCCCTCTCAAATTGTCCACTTGAGGGTACCGATCTAGACTCTTCTAGAAACCCCCCACTCTTATATTAACTGTGCATGCATCATGTCTAAACCTAGTATGGGTTAGAACGCTGTTCGCGTAATAACTCTCTAAGGCAAGCCTTGTCCAAAGCCCATTGGGACTTCCTTAAATCCCAATGGTTACAATCATGATATGTGCATTATTTGGAGAAAACGTGCCGATATGCTAATCATTAATGTGTAAATAGTCAAATCCGGAGGGGAAAGGGCTAACTTTATTTGTTTTGTAGAAATGAGGCACGAAGTCCCCAGGTTCGACATGGTTCGAAGTATCCCACCTTTGTTTCTAGATTGGTGGGAAAATCTCTCACCGAGTGACAAAAATTATGTGAAAAGAGTTCTCGGGAATTTACCTTCTTTGTTAGATATTCATCCAAACAATTTATTAATTGAGGCTGCCACCATGTTCTGGGATGAGAAGAGGGTCGTCTTCCATTTTGGTGATATATAAATGACTCCCCTTATAGAGGAAATAGGAGGCTTCGCTGGGCTCCCATGGGATAGCCCTGGCTTGTTGGTACCGAAAAACCGTACTTCTCGAGATTTCCTAAAAATGATGAGTTAGTCTGTCTGAAGAAATCTTGCATACCATTCAACTTCCTTTATGAGCATTATGGTCACAGCAAGTCATATCACCTTTGCCATGATGAATTTGCCATCACTTCTTTAGGTTGGACTCGCCGCCGATTTTTTGTATTCATTGTCTGTTTTCTGGGGATGCTGATATTCCCGATACAAGGAGAAAGGATCCACACTCGCCTAGCTATGGTCACTAAGACCCTAATGGAAGGAATTGAGGGGCAAACTTACACTATTGTCCCAATGATCATGGCTGGGATGTATCGAGCCTTAGACCATTGCAAAAGGGATATAGGCATTTCGAGGGTTGCAATCTGTTGCTGCAAATATGGTTGTTGGAATAACTTCAGAGAGGACGATACCATCAAGAATTTCTGCGACGACCATGGAATGACCACATAGCTTATCACCATCCGAAGACAATGACTTTTATCCTAGACAGGTTTGCACAACCGAGAAACGCTGTGAGCTGGGTACATTTCTTTAGCAATTTGACTGATGACAAGGTACATTGGATGTTCGAGTGGTTCCCTAGCAGTGAATTCATCATCAGGTCGAGAGATGTTCCTATCTAGTGCTAATCGGATTAAGGGGAATCTATCCGTATGCTCCTATCAGAGTCATGAGGCAAGCTAGGAGAAAGTAGGTTATACCACAAGTTTCCAAAATGATTCATTACAAAGCAGATTTCCAAGGGAATGTCATTCCATTTAAGTTCGAGGCACAGCACATGTGGCATCAAAAGATTATTGTGGAGAAAGATACCATCGAGCCAGACAGGTATCATGCCGGCCATATTTACTTCTACCCATCATGGTTGGTCGATGACATAGCAGGAGAGGTCAAGCCAGGGGTTGATTTGAGAAATAGGGTCATAGACGATGCTGCTGAAGCACAAGTCAAATACAGGAGGTTGCGCAAAAGGGTCTTTGAATCTGAGGCCAGACATTTGGAATAGCATAAAGTGGACATGGAAGCAATCAATGAATGGAGGGGAATCGCTTCTAAATCAACAGAAAGGTTGGAGTATTTGGAGCAGGGTTTGATGGAACTTGAGGGAAAGATGAGGAAAAGGGTCTCGAATTGTTAGAACGTAGAGGGCAATGAAGAAGGACATCTAGCAAGGGCGTATTTGCTATTGGACTTGCGCGACCTAGGGAATCTGATTAACGGTGCTAAGAAGGCCAAGCTTGGAGAGAGTCCCTCTGGGACCAAGTAGATTAGGGGCAATGTTTTCTAGATTCATTTTAGAATTTGATTGTAATAAGGCAAATGCCACTAGTGACTCTTTATAATTATTGTCGTTTTAGTAGAGATTTGGTATATTTATCATATTAATGAAATGATGCAGTTATCGGCATTGAGTTTTTTCCAAAGCTATATGTCGCTAGGCCTAACTGGGGCACGATGTGGTCCCCAAATTAGGACGCGGATTCCGCAATACGTGTTTAAATATCGTAAATATCTTTTTAATACTCCTTACTGACTTGTTTACCTTTTGTTTTTCTTCTTTTCTTTGTTTATTCCCATCTCCTAAGGTTGATTTGTGCATACTGGCATCATCGGCATATCATACCAGATCTAGAGGTCCTCCACCTCCTCCTCCTCCAAGTGATCCTAAGAACAAAGGAAAGGCTAAGATGGATGATCTGAGCGATATCAGGAAAGACAACGCTACACATGCAAATAATGTTGAGACTTCGGATGGTCGGAGTACTCCGGCACAGAACGACTTGGTTTTGCGATTAGAGAAAAAGATACTGGAGTTACAAGGGGAACTTGAGCAGGTCCGTTACTTGGCAAACCTTTCCCTTACCCTGAATGTTCCCGACATCAACCAACAAAACGCCCAAAACTCAACACCTCCTCAAAACACACAAAACCAGCACCCGCAAAATCCTCCCGCACCTCATCAATACGCCACGCCTCCCCAAAATCCTAATCCTCCACCAGTACCAACTCCTCCATAGCATCATCATCATCCGACCCAGTACCCACAAACTACCACATACCACACTCCTCAGAATGCACCACAGCCTACTCCTGACCCGCAAAACTCAACCAATGACCACCATTACGCCCAGACTCCCAGAGTCCACCAAAGCAATCCCATATATGTGGAATCCTTACCCCACACCCCACAACAGACCCTATACATACCCGAATCCACCGAGAAGGACATGCTCATCAAGAACATGGCAGAGGAACTCAAGAAACTTACCGGCAGGGTTCAAAATGTCGAAGGGGGAAAAGGCATTGAGGGTTTGAATTATGAAGATTTGTGTATTCAGCCAGATGTAGAACTACCAGAGGGTTACAAACCTCCTAAGTTTGAAATATTCGATGGAACTGGTGATCCGAACGTGCACTTGAGAACATATTATGACAAGCTTGTAGGAGTTGGCAGGGATGAAAGAATCTGCATGAAGTTATTCATGAGAAGCCTCACTGGAGATGCCCTGTCTTGGTACATCAGCTAGAACCCAAAGAAATGGGTTAATTGGGTAAGCATGGCATCGGATTTCATGGATCGGTTTAAGTTTAACACAGAAAACGCACCAGACGTTTTCTACATTCAAACTCTCAAGAAGAAGCCAACAGAAACGTTTCACGAGTATGCTACTCGGTGGAGGTCTGAAGCTGCAAAAGTAAGGCCAGCACTGGAAGAAGAACATATGAATAAGTTCTTCGTCAGAGCTCAGGATCCGCAATACTACAAAAGATTGATGGTTATTCAAAACCATAAATTTTCTGATATCATCAAGTTGGGAGAGAGAATAGAAGAAGGGATCAAAAGTGGAATGATGACAAATTTTGAAGCACTCCAAGCCACAAATAAGGCCCTGTAGTCAGGAGGTATCTCCAAGAAGAAAGAAGTAGGTGCAGTAATGGTAGCCCAAGGTCCGAAGTCTCCTCTCACATACCAAATATCTCCGCCCATATATAAGCCTTCATCTCCCAGATACCAATAACCTTCCACCACTTACCATACTTATAACACCCAACCCGCATACTACCACTCACCACCAGCCCGCCAAAACTACCAAAAACCTAGACCAAATTTCGACTGCAGACCACCCAGACAATACACCCCAATTGCCGGGTATATCACTCCCATTCCCGCTATCGCCATGGAAAATTCCTCTCAATGGGTCAATCCAAATAAGACATGTGCCTATCACTCAGGCATAAAAGGTCATACTATTGATGAGTGTCGTACTTTGAAGGATAGGATTCAGACATTAATTGACGCCAAAGTCATATAGGCAAAGGAGGCTGCACCCAATGTCCGTAACAATCCTCTCCCGGATCACAGGGGCGGGGGGGTAAGCATGATAGAGACCGATGAAGAATGGGACTCAGAGGGGTCAATTGGACTCATTCGAGAAGTGGATAATCCTGAAACATCTCCAGTCACTCTCACACCTATCATGGTACAAACTCAGGAGCCAATTGAAGTTGAGGTAGCTATACCAACTTCGTTTGAGGTTGAAGTAACAATACCCTTCACCGTGATGGTAGCGCATACACCGTCTTATAAGTCTAATGCTATACCGTGGGATTATGTTGCGGAAGTGAGAAGGAAAGGAATGGGGAAAATGGAAGAAACTGGTACAGCACAAGGTATGACTAGAACTGGTAGGGTTTACATGAACGAGCATTTGGAGGGAACAAGTAAAGAAGCCGCTTCCAGGTAGCCCATCATTGAAACCAGCCCGGATGATCTTTGGAGAAAGGTGCAAGCAAAGGAGTATTCTGTGGTTGATCATTTGAACAAAACCCCTGCTCAGATATCCATTCTATCACTACTGCAGAATTCTAAGGCACACAAGAACGCGTTGATGAAAGTGTTGAATAAGGCTTATGTACCCAACAACATTACCAGTGGAGAGATGGCCAATATGGTAGGACAAGTGTTGGAAAGCCACAAGATCACTTTTCATGAAGATGAGCTACCACCAGAAGGATTAAGTCACAACAGGGTACTGCATATCACAGTGCAGTTTGAGGATAAGTTCATTGCCAGAGTCCTGATAGATAGGGGTTCGAGTCTTAACATATGTTCACTAACTACTCTGAAAAGATTGGGTAAAGGCCTACATGAGATATGAGCAGGAAGTATGAATATGAAAGCATTTGATGGGTCTCAAAGGGCCACAATTGGGGAAACTAACCTCAGCCTACAGATGGGCCCAACCTGGTTTGATGTTGAGTTTCAAGTGTTGGACATATCTGCTACCTACAACCTATTGTTGGGACGACCTTGGATACATGCCGTTGGGGCCGTAACTTCTACTCTACATCAGGTCGTGAAGTTTGAGTGGAACCATCAAGAAGTGATCATCCATGGGGACGGGAGTAATCCTATTTACACCAGTCAAACTGTTCCGGTCATCGAGAATAGAAGGAAGTTGGGTGGAGAAACATACCATCGCATCGAGCGCATCAACATAATTGAAAAGGACAAATGGTAGAGTAGTAAGATAGAAGGCATATTGGCATGGACAAGGAATGAGCCTGGGAAAGGTCTCGGTAAGAATCTCCAGGGGATCATCAAACCAATACAGCTAAAGCGTCACGGCATAACTTTTGTGTTTGGGTATGAATACACCTGGCAAGTGTATCAGAATTGGTCGCCATCATGGCGTGGTCCTTATTACCCTCTAGAGCAACTAGTACCACATTTGAGTCAGTCATTTCATCAAGCTGACATGATGTGGGAGTCCGAAGAAGATGAAGTTCTAGTTGGTATAAGGAATTTGTTTCTAGATGATGAAGACATGGATTGCAGTGCGATAGTTGAGGAGGAGGAGGAGGAGGAAGGCCTCATTATTCACACCATGGAGAAGGAAGTTGTTCTCAAGAACTGGATTGCTGCACCATCAAGGGCCCGTCGAGTTTCAGGGTAGCCTGGCAATTAGCATCATTTATTTTAAAAGCAATTTTTATGAGCATTTAAGACATTTTCAGTATTTTATTTTAATCATGTTTTGTTTTGAAATAATTGCTCGGGTCATCGAGCCGTACCTGTTTCACGTTTTCAAGATTTATCTAATGCATTGTTGTTTTTAGTATTTTTTATTATTCTTTACATTTTTCTCTATAGCATTATTATTACCTATCCCGATAAACTTACGACTGTGACACGTAATGAGACAACGCAACATAAGGATAATGATTCAAAGGATCTGGAAGAGGATATAATACCCGAGGAAATTGTTAGAAAAGTTGAAAACTTTGAAAACAAGCCTAAGTCCAATTTGGATGAGACTAAAACAGTTAATCTAGGAGACTCCGAAATAGTCAAGGAAACACGTGTAAGCATTCATCTATCAACATCAGAGAAAGAAGAATACACTCATTTCCTAAAGGAATATGAGGATATCTTTGCATGGTCCTATGATTATATGACTGGTTTGAGCACGTCCATAGTATCCGCCGGTAAAGCAGAAGCTCAGAAAGTTCAAGCCAGATATGAGTTTGAAAATAAAAGAAGAAGTCACCAAGCAGATCAAAGCTAAGGTTCTTAGAGTGGTTGAATATCCAACTTGGTTGGCTAACATCGTGCCAGTTCCGAAGAAGGATGGGAAAGTCAGAGTATGCGTCGATTATCGGGACCTAAACAAAGCAAGTCTCAAAGATGATTTCCCGTTACCCAACATACACATACTGATCGACAACTGTGCCAAGCATGAACGCTAATCCTTTGTGGTTTGCTTCGCGGGATATCATCAGATTTGGAAGGATGAAGAGGATGCCGAAAAGACAACTTTTATCACACCATGGGGGGGTGTACTGCTATAAAATGATGTCGTTTGGTCTAAAGAATGTTGGGGCCAATTATATGAGGGCCATGACAACTATTTTACACGACATGATACACAAGAAGATAGAGGTATATGTGGATGACGTCATCATCAAATCTAAGAAGAGTATATATCACATAGCAGACTTGAGGAAATTCTTTGATCGGCTTCAGAGGTACAATTTGAAATTGAATCCAGAAAAATGTGTCTTCGGGGTCCCCGCAATAAAGTTATTAGGATTCATCATCAGCCGGCGAGGAATTGAGCTAGACCTATCAAAGGTCAAGGCTATCCAGGATTTGCCACCTCCAAAGAACAAGAAAGACGTGATGAGTTTCTTGGGACGTCTTAATTACATCAGTCGCTTCATAGCACAATCAACCGTGATCTGTGAGCCGAATTTCAAAATGTTAAAGAAGGATGCCGCAACCAGTTGGACTGAAGACTTCCATGATGCTTTTGACAGAATCAAAAAATATTTGTCCACACCGCCAGTCCTGGTCCTGCCAGAACCTGGTAGACCACTGCTACTCTATCTCTCCGTATTAGATGGGGCTTTCGGTTGTGTCTTGGGATAACACGATGAGACGGGAAGGAGAGAAAATGCCATATACTATCTGAATAAGAAGTTCACACCCTACGAAGCATGGTATTCTTTGTTGGAATGCACCTGCTGTGCTTTGACCTGGATAGCCCAGAAACTGAGGCTCTACTTCTGTGCCTATACCACATATCTCATATCAAGGATGGATCCTCTGAAGTACATCTTCCAGAAACCCATGCCTATAGGGAAGCTAGCAAAACAGCAGGTATTGTTGAGTGAATTCGACATCGTCTATATGACTCAGAAGGCGGTTAAGGGACAAGCATTAACGGATCATCTTGCGAAAAATCCTGTAGGAGGAGAATACGAACCACTAAAAATGTATTTTCCTGATGAAGAAGTATCATTCGTAGGAGAAGATATCGCTGAAGCCTACGACGGATGGAGAATGTTTTTCAATGGAGCCGCAAACTTCAAAGGAGTGGGTATTGGAGCCGCTTTGGTGTCAAAAATAGGTCAACGTTATCTGGTATCCGTGAAACTCAGATTTCCATGCACCAATAATATGGAAGAATATGAGGCTTGCATATTGGGGCTCAATTTGGCCGTTGACATGAATATCCAGGAATTACTGGTAATTGGTGATTCGGATCTTCTGGTACATCAGGTGCAGGGAGAATGGGCTACAAAGAATACCAAAATATTGCCATATCTATATCATGTGCAAGAGATGATAAAGAGGTTCACGAAGATAGAGTTTAGACATGTCCCGAGAACCCAGAATGAGTTCGCAGACGCATTGGCCACTTTGTCCTCCATGATATAGCATCCGGACAAGAATTTCATCGACCCCATTCCGGTAAAGATTCATAATCAGCCAGCTTACTGCGCTCATGTTGAAGAAGAAATAGATGTGAATCCATGGTTCCATGATATCAAGGAGTACTTGGCAAAAGAAGAGTACCCGGAGCAAGCAAATCATACTAAAAAATGCACGCTTCGAAGATTGTCCAACCATTTCTTCCAAAGTGGAGGAATTCTGTATAGAAGGACTCCAGACTTAGGATTATTACGGTGTGTTGACGCCAGGAAGCTTCCAAACTGTTCGAAGAGATACACTCTAGAACTTGTGTGGACCACACATGAATGGTTTTGTTTTAGCCAAAAAGATAATGAGGGCAGGTTATTTTTGGATGACTATGGAAACAACTGCATCAGGTATGTCCAGAAATGTCATCAGTGCCAAATACACACAGATATGATACGGGTGCCGCCAAATGAACTCAATGCAACGAGTGCACCTTGGCCTTTTGCCGTTTGGGGGAATGGACGCCATTGGACCAATCGAGCCCGCCACTTCAAACGGGCACAGGTTCATTTTAGTGGCCATAGACTACTTCACAAAATGGGTCGAAGCTGCATCCTACAAAGCTGTAACCAAGAAAGTCGTCGCAGATTTTGTCAGAGATCGTATTATTTGCTGATTCGGGGTTCCAGAGTCCATCATCACTGACAATGCCGCCAATCTCAATAGTGACCTAATGAAAGCTATGTGCGAGACCTTTAAAATCAAGCACAAGAATTCCACAGCATATATGCCTCAAATGAATGGAGCCGTGGAGGCCGCAAACAAGAATATCAAGAAAATACTGAGGAAGATGGTAGACAACCACAAGCAATGGCACGAGAAGTTACCATTTGCCTTATTGGGATATCGTACCACAGTCCGCACATCAACCGGGGCAACTCCCTATTTGCTGGTCTACGGTACCAAGGCTGTCATTTCTGCCGAGGTTAAAATTCCTTCTCTAAGAATTATACAAGAAGCTGAACTCAGTGATGCAGAATGGATAAGAAGCCGCTATGAACAATTAGCTCTCATTGACAGGAAAAAATGAATGCAGTGTGTCATGGTCAACTCTATCAGAATAGGATGTCCAGAGCTTTCAACAAACGGGTCAAACCTAGACAGTTCGCACCGGGGCAGTTGGTACTGAAACGGATCTTCCCGTATCAAGTTGAAGCCAAAGGAAAATTTTTGCCCAATAGGCAAGGGCCCTACATGGTTCACCGAGTAATAACAAGAGGAGCACTCATACTCGCAGAAATGGACGGAGAGGTTTGGCCAAAGCCTATCAATTCAGACGCAGTCAAAAGATATTATGTTTAGAATGTTCGCATTTCTTCATCTCATATAATTGAACTACGCTCGACCTGATTCACGTTTAAGAGGGGATACGTAGGCAGCCCTGTGGGTTCAGTCACAATTCAATAAAATTTTCATTTTCCCCACAACCAGAAACTGGGGCAGAATTTTGAGGAGGATCCTCAAAATTTCGGAGCAAGTCCAGCCAACGTCATCATATGCAGAACGGTCAGAGAATCGACTAAGTAAACTGGGGCAGAATTTTAAGAAGGACCCTCAAAATTCTAAGGAAATCGCAATGTCTGTAAAGTGTCACAGTCATCGGTTCATCTAATTTATCCGATATTGCATACTAATGTATTTTAAATAACTACATTCATCATATGCACGCACATTTTTGAAAACTTTATTTTTTATGAAACAGCCAGATGCTACCCGTGGTAACTCAAGCAAGACTTCGATACAAAGCAAGGCAAAGTAGGCAGGTGGAGGTGCGAACCAACCTTCCCCCATAAAACTCACGATTGTCCTTTGGATGTAGGAACAAGAAATATTCTCAAATTCGGGCACATCTCAGAATCATTGTCTTCATAACGACAAAGTTGCCAAGCGTAAACACATTTCCCGCTAAGAAATACTCTGCTACTACTTATTATCTATTCATTGCATGAGACTAAGCATTATCTCCATCTTTCATGAGACTAATTGCATAAGGCTAAGCACTGCCTTCCCCTGCATAGGGACTAAGCATTGTCTCCACCTTTGCATGAGGCTAAGCCCTGCCACCTAAATTTCACAAGGCTAAGCATTGCCTCCCATTGCATGAGGCTAAGCCTTGCCTACTTAATTGCATAAGGCTAAGCACTGCCTTCCACTGCATGAGACTAAGCACTATCTCCAATCTTTGTATGAGGCTAAGCCCTGCCTTCCATTGCATGAGACTAAGCAATGTCTCCAATCTTTGCATGAGGCTAAGCCTTGCCTCCTCAATTGCATAAGGCTAAGCACTTACTTTCATTGCATGAGGCTAAGCCCTGCCTCCTTAGTTGCATAAGGCTAAGCACTGCCTTCCCTTTGCACGAGACTAAGCATTGTCTCCATTCCTGCATGAGACTAAACATTGTCTCTCCTTACATAACCACAAATGATATGCTATTCGAAACCTTGCACTATTCTCTACCTCGGGGCTAAGCTCTGCCCCCGATCTTACATGAGACCAAGCTCTGTCTTGTTTTGCAATATGTCTTTGCATCTCATGGGCTGAAATATCGCCATTTTGTCCAAAGGCATCATAGTCCGAAGGCATCATCCTCATAGCCGTAAGACACCATGCCATGGTCTGAGGATCTCTCAATATTGCACATCATTATTCAAAGGCGTCATAGTTCAGAGGCACCATCCTCATGGCCCGAGAACATTATTTCATGGCCTGCGAATCCCCTATCTCACGATTCATGGCCCGGTACATCATGGTCTGAGGACACGATCCCCATCGTCCAAAGACAGCTTTTATGGTCCAAAGGGAATTTGCATCATGTTTAAATTCTAGCAATAATCCATATATACTTGCATGCATTGTGTTTTAAGTCTTGCAAGTAATCCAGGAAGTAACCGTTCTCCTAACGGGAGCAATCTTCGCTCCGATTTCCGTTCAACGTTCATATCTTTCAATTAATTCAAACGTAACCAACCACCGTCTGTTAATCGTTCCCATATGATAACTGTTCAAATATCCATATCCACCCCCCAGATACATCCATTTACAATCCCGATATCATCCTGTCCAGAAAAGCTTGTCCGTTCCTACAACAACTCCATCGGTTTATTCCACCTTTGGATCCAGAACTACACATGACCTGATTCCTGTAAAATCAGGGATATGTAGGCAACTCAGAAACTAGGGTTCGGCCTATATTTTTCAAAATCACCCCATTCGGTCAAAATCGGTCATCATTTCTTTACCCGATAACTCTTTCATCATTCCCGGGTAAAGAGGGGCAGCTGTTGATACCCAATTTTTCTCTCATATTTTAAATATATATATATATATATATATATATATATATATTCAAAATAGTTCATATGCATCATCATTAGTTTATAACATATACAGGTATTTTTCATAATTTTTAAAGACTTTAAACCAATTTATTTCTGTATTTTTATTGTATAAATGTCCAGTAATTATCATTCAAATTATTTTTTATGATAATTTAATCATCTAAACTTATCATTTATACCAATATGGGGTTTTAAATATTTTCAGTGCATTTCTTATAATTACATTTGCATTTTTAAGGCTACATTACATATTTTGCAATAATAGCCCATATGCATTTATAATTATATTATTTATGCAAAAGATAACATTTTATATTTTTATAATATTAAGTTATTATTTTTAATCTTTTAGTACACAAATAATATTTTTATTATTCATTAATTACTTTTATAAATTATTTGTTTACTAAAATGTTGGGTATTTAAAAACTAGCCTCACACTAAACTTATTTTTGGACCAAACAATGGCCCAAAGTACCTAATACACTGGCCCAAATACCCCATCCCAAACCAAATAAACCCAACCCCCTAAACCCGATCGCGACCCGTTTAACCACTCGACCCAAGACCCCTTTTAAATCTTGGCCGTTGATCTCTGAGATCAATGGCCCACATTACACCCTCCCCTTTAACTACCCAAACCCCTAACCCTAATCTCACTCCCCCTCATCCGCCGCCTCTGCATCCCCTCACCTCCCTTCTCCCTCTTAAGAACACTAATGCCGCCTCCCCTAAAATCTCTCATAATCTCACTAGACATGGGATTATACGGCCATTTCTTACCATACTCGACCCCCTTCTGGTACTGGCTACTCTCCTATAGTGCTTGCCTAAACATGACAAGAAAATCTCCTCAAAATCGAAATAAAATAGGTTCAAATCCCAGTTGTTGAATGTTATTCCGTCTATGTTCATACTATGCTATTGTGAGTTCGAACATTTATTTTTATTCTGTTGATTCTTACTTACCTTAAAAATTAGGGTTCAGATCTCTTTAGATCGAACCAAAATTGGTTTAATTCTTTTATTTTAAATGATGTTTCTGTCTATATTCATCTTATTCTGTGCAACGTTTGATTTTTTATTTTTAGATTATGACGATTTTTTGTACTTTCCCTAAAATTAGGGTTTTGAAATTTCTCTTTTCCATACTGATTTTGATTGCATGTGATGTTCTTTCCTTTCTAGTGTTTGATTGACACTTTTCCTTATTTACTTGTTCAATCTCTGTCACTATATAAACCCCTCCCCATTCCCCTTTAGAAGGAGACTCTTTTGGAATCACTATAATCTCACTAAAATTTAAAGCTTTATTCTGTTATTTCTTTATTATCATGTTCTATACTTTGGTTCTTGGCCGACTGAAAGCCAAGGCTACTAAATTATGGGCTCTTACTTCTCATTGATATTCAGAACAGTGTGAATTTTTGTTCTTTCTTGTATTTTCATTTAACTGGTGAGTTAATAAACCTTTGTAATTTCGTTCCTGTGTATCTGCAATTCGCATATGCCTTCTCTTCTGAAGTTTGTTAGTTTAATGAGTTTTCTGGGTTGTTTTGTGTGCGATTCTGTTTATTTTACTTCAATTTTTTAGGTCTCCTTAACATTTAACTTCATAATGTTGATATCTCTAATCATACCTAAACTTGATTCGAGTAAATTAAATTCTTTTCAATGTGATACTACTGTTTGGAATCTTTGCACTTGTAAGCATCTCTGTGGTGTTTTATTTTTTCTTTAGGCTATCAATCCTATTGTGTGAACATGCTTTACTTGCATAATTTGTATCCTCTTTAGTCGACTAGTCAATTGTGTTCAAAACATGAATGTTCACATCTATTCTATGGCACAAGTCTATTCTGAATTTCTGTGGTTATATCTTGCTTATATAGCATGTTTTAATCCTGTCAATCACGACTAGTTCTCTATCAATATGTCCCTTTTAGCATGTTTTTGCTCCCCTGATTCACCAGTAGTTATAGTAATCTGTTTCCCCATCTTGTCTAAATGTAGTTCTGCCACCAAATTAGTGTGACTATTTCATAACACTAGGACTTGTACTTAGTATAATTTGAACCTTTTCTTTTATATTATGAGCTATGTATGATACTTTTCATCAATCCTGCAAACCTGTTCTTCCCTTGACTTTGCTAATGTAGGAGTGTTTATGCACTAAGTGTTGAACCTGTTTTTCTAAAAAACAATTATAAGCTTGTTCTTAAACTCTATAACTTGTCCAACTATCTGCTATATGTGCAACTTGACTATATCTGTATCCCTTAGTTTTGTCTCTCAACCTTGGTTTACTTCACTTACTGCCTGGTCTCTTTTGAGTTCTTATTCTTAGCCGGCTGAAAGCTAAGGCTACTTAGGTTTTATCATTTGACCTACCTAGTGTGAGCACTGCTCGGGGTCTAATTGAGACCCTTGTGAACTCTGACACACTAGGATTTGGTCCTTAGTCTTTCTCTAAATTTCCCATATCAACCTCCCTAGTGTGAGCACTGCCCTGGGTCCTTGAAGCCCTTGGGAACTCTGACACACTAGGGTCATGGTTCTAATTGCTCAACTATGTTTTCACCTACTGGCTGAATTAATTAATTTCTGGCTACCTTATGTAAATGAAGATATGACTTCTGGACTGTTGTGAACTATGTGGACTTGAGAATGAAGGCCTGACCTGGCTTGGCTGGGTATATCTTTGGTATGCTGTAGGCTCACTATAGTTATTTTACTCTGTAATTTATGCCATTCATTGGGTTTGTAATAATATTGTAATAACAATTGGGGTATTTGTAAAATTGAGAAAAAGGGGTTTATCTTAATACTTGCATTGAAACGGGTAGAAATCCTGCCTATAGGTATTTTACTTTGCTCAAATATGTTCTGCTATTGTGTGTGTTAGATAACCTGCCTATAAGTATTTAATTTGTTTGACATATTTTGCTTCCATATGCTAGAAACCATGCCTATAGGAAATTAAATGACTAATGTCTCGATGTGCATTACAGCATTCATTATGCGCTATAGGATTCTATTAATTTACATGCTACCTAATCTGCCATTTAAAAATCCTGCCCTATAGATCTTAATTATTGATTATAGAAATCATGCCTATAGGATCTAAAATCAGTCTTAATTATTGATTTTCTTGCTCGTTTCATTTTAGTGTTAATTTTTAACTTTCAACACTGTGTCATTGTCACTATTAGAAAGCATGACTATAGGATCCAACTAAGCAATTCTGAATATTCTCCTGCAATTATCGTTGCTAATTGCTGTATAAATCACCTAGATATCATGCCTATAGGTTCAACCTCTTATGACCTATAATTAGTAGGCAAGTGTATAGTCACTTAGAAGTCGTTCTAAATGGCATCTCGCTCTGAAACTGCCTGCATGCTTGAATCCCAAGGTCACATAGAAACTATGTCTATAGGGTTAATGGCTTTAACTTGTCTCAATTCTGAAACTATCAAACACCTAATTTGTTTGCGTGCATTTGTTGTCTAAGTGTGGAGGCTAACTTGAGACCTTAATTGCCTTCACATGAAGTCCAACTTGTTTTGTTTTTGCCTAGTTTTATCATTTTGAGCAACCTAAGTCAAGTCTAGAACCACCCAAGATAGAGGTCCAAATGCCTCCTTGACTATAGGTATGGGACGGATAGTGCACGTATAAGGTACGATTTAGAATCAACTAGTGTGCTTTAGGTAAAAAACTTAAAGATAGTAATCAGGTAGCAGGAGATGATAGTCTGTGCCCGCTAAATAATACGAGTAACACCCCATCTCGAGGGAGTTACGAAGTATTATTTATGTTGCATGGAGTTATCCTTTAGGCTAAAAAACATAGGACCCCCCTATCTTGTCTTTAAACCAATTATCTGTGTTTACTCAAGGACCTTCTAATAATGATTTTTTTACTTCTTATTTTTCTCTCTGACTATTTGACTAATTCATATAATTTGAGTTCGGTCGGGACCCACAGTTGTGGACCTCGAGGAATGTCTAACACCTTCTCCTCGAGGTAATTTGATCCCTTACCCGATCTTTGGTGACGCAAACTGGTTAAATCAGAGTTACTTGCAAATAGGTTCCCTAACGCACCTCAAATCCGTTAGGTGGCAACTCTTTCTTTTAACACCTTTCCTTTAAAAGAGTTGCCACATGTCGAAACCCGATTCCGCGAGAAAGAAGGGGCGCGACAGTAAGCAACAACTCAAAATGTTCCATCGGTCCAGTTATCAAGGTATTAACTGCTTGTGAGTCGCTGGTCGGCGAGTACCGGTGCTAAACCATCACCAGCATGCTATAAGTACCCTAGCTTTTTCTCATTCAAACTTTTTACATTCAAAGCTCTTCCTACTCTCGATTTTTCTTCAAAAACCCCTTTGCTTTAGAAATTTTGCACCCATTTTTCTTGAATTCTCATCAATCTGCATACTATCTTAATTCTCTTTTCTCATGTTCTTTAATGGCTAAAACTTCTAAAACCGTACCGCAGAAGGAGGCTGCTTCTTCATCACGACCCACAGGCGATGAGGCTGCGGCGGAACCCCACCCTGAGGAATTCGTTATGGCAGGGTGTCCGACTATTACTGATTATAAGGTCGAAAAGGCCTCCTTGGTAACGGGCCGATGTGAGCTGGTCTCGAGGTATATATGCACAATCACTGAAAAATACCTCGCTAGGGTTAAACATGACTACAACTGGGTCAATAAGCATGTGGTGGTTCCTTCGCCCAAGGAATCGATCACTACTCACGTGGAGAGGTTTCTAAGTATTTACACTTACCCCTTTATGTTGGGTCCCTTAGACCCCATCATTATTGCCTTTTGCAAGAGGTATGATGTGACCCTCAGCCAGATCCACCCCTGCTTATGAAGAATAGTGATTCTCCTCCAATTTTTTGTAAATAAAATCGAGGAATGTCCCTTTACCCTCGACCACCTTATGCGCCTATACAGTCCCTGACTTTATCGAGATGGGCTGATCAAGCTTACTCGCCGAGCTAGTAAGGCTCCGCTCTCGAGCATATATGAAGGTCGGGACCGAGGTTGGATGGGCCGATTTGTTCAAGTAAGGACTTTGGACCTGATTCCTGCTGAAGTCATGCCATTTCCCGAGAAATGGAACATGAAACGTAAGTAGTACTCCGCTTTGAAGGTTTAATCTCGTTGCTTTTCTTCTTATTTCTTTCTTCATTGATATTTTTTGGTGTCGCAGCTATCGCCCAGATGTCGGACTCAATTCCAAAACTTAACAAATGGGTCGAAGGCCTTGTGTTACAGAGGCCATACTCAGAGCCTGCTTGGATGGAGTTGTTGAAGGGTTGATGGGAGGCCTGCAATCATGGTAAGTTTCCTCCTTAGAACGGTGATCGTTCGGACTTTTTCTCGGGCTCACTCATATTTTTTCCTTTGTAGGACTCGAAAAGGATGTTGCAATGAGGCCCTTATCTGGTGATGAAGAAGTCCTTCCGCACCCCCTGCTCCGAAGCAGGCCAAAGAAAAGAAGAGGAAAGGGGCTCCGAGTTCCCCGGGCTCGGAAAAGAAAAGACTGGCGAGGAGGTCTCGCAAGCCCAGGGTGGACACCGGTGCTATGTATTCGGATTCAATCCGCCAATTCAGGGACGAGTTCGATGAAGAAGAGGAAGATAATTCCAAATTGGTGGCCCGTTTGCGGGCTAGCGTCACTGTACAGGAAGTTCTAGAACCGGCGAGCGTTGAAGTTGAAGTATACCGACATGAGGAGTTCGGTGAGAGAGCTCAAGTTGAATCTTCTGAGCTAGAAAGGGTCAAGCCCATTCCACCCCAAGTTAGAGGGGTCGAGAGAGAGAGCATGGAAAGTGTCCCAATAGATAAACTTGGAGCGGTCGACCTCAGCGGGTCTCCTCAGATTTCAGATGCCAGGATCAATGAGGCCGGTATGTTGAGTCCTCAGGGGGTGACCGATATCCACGGCTTCTTGGACGTGGTTGAGTCCTCTGCTTTGGAAGACGTCACCGGGCTTGGTGACCTGTCAGTATCAAGGGAGGAATCATCGTCGGGCACTACTGGTCTATTCAATGAAGCACGACAAGCATTAAATCAGGTAAATTGACATGCCTTTTCTTTCTCATATATTATAACTTTTAAACTTGTAAATAACCATAACATATTCCATTATGCTTGTAGGCTTCTGTGCTGCATCACGAGGCTTTCCTCCGATATCGGGAGGAATTGGCTCATCATGAAGCCGAGGTCCGGGACCTCACTGAGAAAAGTGACACCTACAAGCTTCTCAGTGAGAAGCTTCAGGACGATTTAATAATGGCTCGGGACGAGCAGCCAAGAAGGCCGAGCAGGTATTCCGAGTGCTTTACGACAGTGAAGATGAATTGGAGATAGTAACTAATAATCCAATCCTGTAGGTCTATCAGAGGCTCGAATAGATCGGGGAGCTTCAGAAACAAGTAGATACAATACAAGCCGAGGCTGAAGAGTTCAAGAAAAATATGGACATTTTAGCCTCGAAAAAGGAAGCCGTCCAAGCACAACTGGAGTCGGCCGAGACCCAGCTCTGAGATAAAAAAGAGAATGCCTCGGTGCAGCTCAAGAAAATCATAGAGCTTCAAACTCGATTGAACTTGGCTGTTTCTGATAAGGCAAACTTGGCTAGCGAACTCGAAGTAGCCAGATCTGAGGTGGCCGTGGCCAATACCAAAGCTGATGCCAAAGCGGCCCAATTTAAGGTCGATGTCGAGGCCATCTAGGCGAAGGCTAAGAGAATGGTGGATCATGCAAAATGGAAAGCTCGAAGGGAAGACCTCGAGGAAGTTCACGCTAAGGGCTTCGATGTTATGGCCGAAATCAAGAATGCTAAAGCAGAGGAAACCAGGACCCAAAATCTGGCCTTTCCTGAGGAGGACTCCGATAGCTTAACCGAATTCGAAGACGGAGAAGATCCCGGGGATGGAGATGTTACCCCCGATGAGGACCAGACCACTTAGGCCTTTATATTTTTGCTTTCGTTAGCACCTTTATTGAGGCCGTTTTGGCCGTTGTAAATTTTTGTATTAGTTCGATCCGGCCTTTGTAAAAATTATTATTATATATATAAGGCTTTTCTTCCCCTTTCAGCTCTCAAACTTTTCCTTTGCTTTATTACTTGTATTCACAAAGGTCAGAATGCCTAAGCGTGAAACAATGTGGTTGTGTTCGAGGGTTCAAACAAATATTACCTTTATTGCCTTTCTGGGTTAAGGCGTTGTTGGGGTTCGATGTTACCAAATATTTTGCTCCAAATATATCTTGAGTTTATGAATTTGCCGAGGGCAACCTTTAGAACGGGTTATGAAAAAAATTCTCTTTTTCGAAGGCCTGTTTTTGTTACTGGTCTCGGACGTCTCTGAGCCGTGTTAAATTAGCCGTAGCCTTTTAGTTCGGGAACTGTCCATTGGGCTTATTTTCCCGAGTCATCCGGGCTTGCTCGAGATAACAGTTCCCGATTGGGGTGGCCGTGGCCTTTTTAGAAATTGGGGAGTTGCCTAATAGGTCTTTTGCCTCCGAAGCCCGATGACTTGGGCTGTTTGAGTTGGACTATAGTCTCCAAATGAGGGGGTGGTCGTTCGTATTCTGGTTATGTATTGCCCTTGATCTTGTATTTTTCGGGAGTACGAAGTTCTCTAAAGGGATGTAAAGAGGAAAAAATTTCAAACATAATATGATTGCAAGGAAAGTACTTCTCTTTATTCTCGATCGAAATAATCATATATGTGTACATATTTTATGGCAGGGCTCTATCAATCTATATGGGCACGATTGTTTTTGACCATTTGGCTCTTACAATAAATCATTTTTATCGAGACCCTCCCTTTATGAAATACTTTCCTCGCTAGAGTTGATACTCGAAGACAATGCTTATCCGAGCGTAGCCCCCCAATATTCGAGGTTGATTGTAAAGTGACCTCAGATATTGTTGAATTGATCTTCGATGACGATTCGTAATCGGGCTTCATTCTAAGTTAGCACGATTCATGGTTGCCTCATTAAAAACCTCACCGAAAAAAAAATATTTGAGACAAAATCGGTCCAAGGGGAAAAGAGTGCAACACGTGCTTCCAGACCTAAATACTTCGTGCCGTGCGCCGAAAAATCCATCGTCATTTTTTGTTGACCACCTGCAAGTGTTATTTTGAAAAATAAAAAAGGAAATGAAAAAGGGTCGTACCTTAGTAGTATTACCATTTTAGGTGAGATATGTTCCAATTGCTCGGTATTGTTCTCCATTCATCGTTCCGAGATTGTAGGACCCATTTTCGGTAACCTCGATAATTTGTTACGGTCCTTCCCAATTCGTACCTAATTTTCCTTCATTCAGATTTCGGGTATTGAGGGTGACTTTCTTTAGCACTAAGTCCCCGTTGTTAAAATATCAAAGATTGGCTCTTCGATTGTAATATCTCTCTATCCGTTGCTTTTGGGTGGACAATCAGATGAAGGCAGCTTCACGCCTTTCATCCAATAGTTCTAGTCTCGTATTCATGGCCTCATCGTTTGATTCCTTTGTTGCATATCAGATCCGGATACTCGGCTCTTCGATTTCGATCGGTATTAGAGCTTCAGCACCATAGAATAATGAGAATGGGTAGCCCCGGTACTGGATTTCGTGGTTGTGCGGTATGCCCAAAAAACTTCGGGGAGAATTTCCTTCCACTTTACTTTAGCGCCAGTTAGCCTCTTCTTAAGATTTTGGATGATGGTTTTGTTGGTCGATTCGGCTTACTCGTTCCCGCTAGGATGATAAGGTGTTGATAGAATTCTTTTGATCTTATGGTCTTCGAGAAATTTGGTTACTTTGCTGCCGATGAACTACTTCCCGTTATCACACACAAGGCCTCTGCTTCAACCCACTTAGAAAAATAGTCAGTCATAAACAAAATAAATTGAGCTTTACCTGGTGCCCATGGAAGAGGGCCAACAATATCCATTCCCCACTTCATGAATGGCCATGTTGACAAGACCGAATAGAGTAGTTCCCCGAGTTGGTGAATCATCAGCGCTTGTTTTTAGCATTTGTCACATTTTTGAACGAACTCCTTCGCATCTTTTTCCATGTTTATCGAATAATAGCTGGCTCTAATTATCTTTTGAACCAATGATTCGGCAACGGAATGATTTCCGCAAGTGCCCTCGTGAATTTCCCTCAGAACGTACTCGGTGTCTTCTGGTCCCAGACATATTGCTAGTGAACCATCGAACATTCTTCTGAACAAGGTTTCGTCTTCGAATAAGGTGAATTATGCTGCCTTCGTACGCAGGGCCCTCGACTCTTTTGGATATGGGGGAGGCTTTCCGTTTTTCAAATACTCGATGTATTTATTTTTCCAATCCCAGGTCAAGCTTGTGGAGTTTATTTCGGCGTGGCCTTCTTCGACTACTGACCTCGTGAGTTGTACGAAGACACCCGAATTGAGATCGTTGTCTTCAACCGATGACCCTAAGTTTGCGAGGGCATCGACCTCGCTATTCTGATCTCGAGGTACATGTTGCAAAGTCCACTCCCTAAATCGGTGCAAAGTTACTTGTAACTTATCTAGGTATCTTTGCATTCGTTCTTCCCTAACTTCAAATGTTCCGTTAACCTGATTCACCACGATAAGGGAGTCGCATTTGGCTTCGATCACCTCCACTCCCAAGCCTCTGTCTAGTTCGAGACCTGCAATCATGGCCTTATATTCGTCCTCGTTGTTAGTCAATTTCACAGTTCTAATAGATTGTCTAACCACGTTGCCTATGGGCAGTTTTAGTACGATACCGAGTCCGGACCCTTTTGCGTTCGAAGCACCGTCCGTAAATAGGGTCCAGATTCCCAAGGACGTACCTGAGTTAATCAACAGTTCTCTTTCAACCTCGGGTACTAGGGCCGGCGTGAAGTCAGCCACAAAGTCTGCCAAAATTTGAGACTTAATGGCTGTTCGGGGTCGATATTCGATATCATACCCACTGATTTCTACGGCCCATTTGGCCAACCGTCTCGAAAGCTCAGGCTTATGCATAATATTTTGAAGTGGATAAGTTGTTACAACACATATGGGGTGACATTAGAAGTACGGCTTTAGTTTCCTAGAGGCGCTTATCAAAGCGAGCGCCAACTTTCTAGGTGGGTATACCTAGTTTCGGCCTCACCTAAGGTCCGACTAATGTAATAAACTGGAAATTGCGTACCGTTTTCTTCCCGGACTAAGGCTCCACTTACCGCTATCTCTGATACTGCCGAATATTAGCACAGTTATTCATCTACTCTCGGCGTATGAAGTAGCGGCGGGCTCGATAAGTAACGTTTATGCTCTTCCAAGGCCTGCTGGTATTCTGGGGTCCATGTGAAGTTATCTTTCTTCTTTAGCAATGAGAAGAATCGGTGGCTCTTATCGGAGGAACTCGAGATAAAATGCATGGCCGACCATGGCATCGATCATGCGATCGATATTAGGCAAAGGAAAAGAGTCCTTGGGGCATGCTTTATTTAGATCTTTGTAATCTACACACATTCTAAGTTTATTTCATTTTTAGGGACTACCACTACGTTTGCTAACCATTCAGAGCATTTTACTTCCCGGATGGACCCTATTTTAGGAAGCTTGGTTACCTCGTCTTTGATGAAGGCATGCTTGATCTCGGACTGGAGTCTTCTTTTCTGCTTCACCGGATGGAACTTCGGGTCCAAGCTTAGTTTATGTATGGTGATCTCCGGTGGGATCCTTGTCATGTCGAGATGGGACCAAGTGAAACAATCCATGTTAGCTATAAGAAATTGAATAAGCTCTTTCCTGAGCTCGGGAGTTAACCCCATGCCCAGGTATACCTTTTATTCAGGCAGATGTTTGATTAGTATGACTTGCTCAAGTTCTTCGACCGTTGATTTGGTAGAGTCAGAATCATCGGGGATTATGAAGGATCGAGGAACCCCGTAATCCTCGTCTTCATTAATCCCTTGCTTGTCCGATTGGGTCGAGGCTGCCATCGATGATTGTTATTTGGCTTCCTGTTTTGCTTTCGAACCTGAGTCCTTTGTCGATGAGAATGTTGATATCGGAATTACTTCATCGACGACAAACATCTCCTTTGCGGCGGGCTACATCCCATAAACCGTCTTTATCCCTTATGGTGTTGGAAATTTTAATACCTGGTGAAGGGTTGAGGGCACAACCCTCATGTTGTGGATCCGTCTCCCGAATAAGGCATTGAACCTCATGTCTCCTTCAATCACATAAAACTTGATCTGCTGTATGGTACCGTCTATGTTTACCGGCAACGTTATTTCTCCCTTAGTAGTTTCACAAGCCATGTTGAATCCGTTTAGCAGTCAGGCCGCAGGTACGATTTTGTCATGTAGACCGAGTTGTTCTACGACCCTAGATCGAATGATGTTGGCCGAACTACCTGGATCAATCAATACACATTTAACTCTAGTTTTATTCATGAGTACAGAAATTACCAGTGCATCATTATGGGGCTGTATGATTCCTTCTGCGTCCTCGTCGTTGAAAGATAAAGTTCCTTTTGGTATGTAATCTCGAGTCCGTTTTTCCCTTATGATTGTTACTTTGGTGCGCTTTATCATCAGACCTTGAGGAACATCATCATATGAATGATGTGTTGGGGCTCGTCTTGTTCTTTCTGTTTATTGGAATCCCTATTTCTGAAATTATTCTTAGCTCTGTCGCTCATAAATTCTCAAAGATGCCCTTCATTGAATAACCAGACTACTTTTTTCTCTCAATTGTCGACAATCCTCCTCTCTGTGGCCATGTGTGCCATGATATTTGCATATTTGGTTGGGATACCTTTGTGTTGGATCGGTTTCTAGAGGTCGAGGCCATTTAGTGTCTTTGATGCATCCGATAGCTAATATGATGGCGAATGCATCGATATTGAAATTATATTCTCACAATCGTGGTGCTTCTTTGGGTCCGGTATGCCTGTCGAAACCATTCTTTCTCATGAGCCCTCGAGGGCTCTGGCCTCGATCATTCCTCTTTTCACTTCACACAGGGTTGCGCCCAGGTCCGTTGCCCCTACGATCTCCATTATATGGCTGGTATCGATCTCTGTTCGACCTTGATTCTCGATCCATATCCCTCTTAATTCTGTCGACGGGTCTGATAGGATAAACGAACCCGGAAGGAGCCCCGAGTTAGTTATCTTCGATCCTGATCTATGACTGATACCGATTATGTACGTCGGCCCAAGTGACAATCGGGTATTCTATTGAATTCTGCTTCAACGGTTCCACCGAGCTTCGAACATGAGTCCCTGGGTGAAAGCCTGAACTGCCCAATCGTCGGCGACCGGTGGTAGGTTCATTCGTTCCATTTGGAATCGAGACAAGAATTCTGTGAGCATTTCGTTGTCCTTCTGTCTTACCTTGAAAAGGTCTGATTTCCTGGTTTCGACCTTGATGGCTCCGGCGTGTGCCTTTGTGAAAGAATCTGCAAGCATAGCAAAAGAATCAATAGAGTTAGGTGGTAATTGGGGTACCATATCATAGCTCCCTTTGACAGGGTCTCCCCGAATTTCATTAGTAACACGGATTCAATTTCATCGTCCTCCAGATCATTCCCTTTAATTGCACATGTGTAAGAGGTGACACGCTCGTTTGGGTCAGTCATTCCATTGTACTTAGGGATCTCAGGCATGCAAAATGTTTTAGGGATCGGCTTCGGAGCCGCACTCGGAGGGAAAGGTTTTTGTACGAACTTCCTGGAATCCAGGCCCATCAATATCGGAGGTGCTCCCAGGATTTGGTCTACCTATGAATTGTATGTTTCTACCTTTTTTTCGTGAGCCTCGATCTCCTTCTCCCCTGATTCTATCCGTTTCGTCAGCTCCTCAAGCATCTACATAACTTTAGAGCTAGCCCCTGATTCACATTCGTTTGACCTTTCTATGACCGATTCATCCCTGCGGGTGACTTCCTGGGGAGGATCGGGCTCAGCCCTGCTTGGTGCGCGGTTTTTGTTCTGTAACTAAGCTATCGTCGCCTGTTGAGCCTGTAACATTTCGAAGATCATTAGTAGGTTGATCCTATCTCCTTCAATATTTTGTGCATTCCGAGTCACCGACCGGGCTCCACCACGAATGCTATTTTCGGGGTCGGTAGGCAAATTTGCATCAATAGCCACATGCGAATTAGTGTCGATCGGATCTGCGATCGAAATTCCAGCAGTATCAGCAGGCAACATCTCGTTACCGGGTGCTATGTTGTTATTTTCACCTTGGTGACCGGACTCGCTGTCAACATGTAGAGGTGTTGATTGAGAGTTTTACATTTTTGTTTTTTAGCCTGGAATCAAAGATACTCACAAGAACAAGTGTAAAATAGTGTGTGTTACGAAAGTTAGTACCAGGCGATCACTATTATCCTTAGCCCCATGGTGGGCGCCAAACTGTTTACCCAAAAAACAGGTAACAATTAAATTTATACGCGGTTTTAAGGATACATGATATAACTTGGTATATATATATATATATATATATATATATATATATATATATATATATTAAAATTGACTGTGAAAGAAATGAATGCAAACGAAACGAATCGAATATCCTCGGCCCTTGAGTTCGGTCATCCTCGAACCAAGTGAAGGTTCAAATGAAATAAGAACAAAGTAACAAGATATTGAAAGCTAAAAAGAGGCAGTATATTGCTTTGTATTGCATAAATGTCCTCTATATTACAAATTATCAAACTCCTTTTATATAGTAGGGGAGTCCTACTCTTGGTACAATTCTAAATACAGTAAGGAATCCCATGACGGGCTAATTAATCGGCCTCTCCTTGATACGTGCCAGGATTTCCACCGCGATCCTCGTCTGATTGCGTATATTTCGGCTTTCCGTTATTTGGTTCGGTAAGCTTTCCTTGGTCTCGTTTGATCTCTATCTTGCTTGGTTTCGATCTTGCTCGTTCTCGATCATGGCCGGTGTCGATCTTGGCCGGTCTCGATCTTGGCCGTTCGATCTTGGCCAATCTCGATCTTTGGGTCACGAGCTCGGCAATCTAACTTCGCATCATGGTTCGATATAACACGAGTTTGAACCTTGCCCTATCATGATATAGTCTCGATCAGTCATACGAAAGGCAAGCCCAGTTTTGACCGTATACAAATTGCATGATTAATAATGTGATTTATGCTCATTATGAATTTTTTATGTGTAGGTATATGTCTGGACGAAAGCGGATAAAAAGCAGATGAATTGATGTTAAATGAAAAGTAAAGACATAAGAACAAGAGTTGAAGCCAACTCATCTAAACACCGTGCATCACATGAGAGGTGAACGAGCCAAAGGAGTCAGCTTTCATCCAAAACAGTAAACCGAAGCCCATTGCGCGAGCCTGCATGAGAACAACAAGAAAAAAAAGGTACCTGGGAGCTCTTCCATGGGTCGCACGGTGCCAGGAGCCCAATTAAGATGTGCCCCCATTTATTCCAACCAAATTTAGATTGGATTGGATGGATTTTTAATCATCGTAGGTCATATAAATATCCCACAAAACATTTTGGGAAGGGGGATGTTTACCCGTAAAACGGTACAGTTGAATTTATACGTAGTTTCTAGACAAATGAACTAATTGGATCCTGAAATAATGCAATAATTTAAGAAATACATGATACTTATCCTTAGAATGTAAATGAAATAATAAAGATGATGATTCTGTGAACACAGTTTTCGGGAACAGCTATGATGAGACCAAAAAGCAAGATAGTAGAATTGTAGAAAGCTTTGTATAGAATAAAGTGCAAGTTTTGCTAGATAATTCGTATCTCATTTACAATAACAACTAAGCTCACTATTTATAACTATCTCTAGGGAAGGAAGTCCTAGGATCATGTCCTCCTTTAATGTCAATTATAGGGGTCATTGATGAATATGTAATGGTGAGTATAAATACCAAATTCTCTATAACGGACCGTCGCTCTTAATGCTGCAGAATATTCCATATTAAATATTACAAGGCATAGAGCATTTAACACACATTTATGAACGTTATCCTTTCCAGTGACAGGCCGAATGGCTGCGTTCGGTCTTCATCCATCCCTGTCTTGAGTTTCACGTGTCCTCCCTTTAGACGACCACGTGTCATATCATATTTCACCCTATGCACTCACATATCAAGTGTGTCATTTAGACACAAATTGATAGCCAGCCAAATACAAAAAATGCATGAGTTTCACGACCCAAAATCCACCTAGTCGTGATGGCATCTAACCTAACCCGCTAGATAAGCCAAATAACAGTCAACATAATTCAAATGAAATTAATAAGAAATCAATAAGTGAAATAACAGAATTTCCATACAATAACTCAGGGATTGGTAGTACAAGTCATGAATCACTAAGACATAGATTTACAAACTGGTATGAAATAAATACAATATCTGCTCGGAATGTACATAAACAAAATTTGAATATAAAACTACCAAGGACAAGTGGTAGCTATATCCGTAAAGCAGGTACATCTTCAGCGCCAACTCCTATCATCCACAACATCTCAGCTCCAAGATCTGCATGCAAGGTGTAGAAGTGTATTATGAGTATAACCGACCATATGTACTCAGCAAGTATCATTACTAACCCCGGTGAGGTAATAGTGGCAAGAATCACAAATGATACTCGCTAATAACCTGTTCAATTCATATATCTCATAAGTACACAGTAAGAATGTTATCAGTTATAAATCACAGATAAAGCTTCCTCGGTGCCCAAAGATAATTTAACAGGCTGTTTTTCAGTTAACAATCCAGCATATAGAGAAGATATGCATCTGATATCATTAAATCATCAAACTTGCATATAGAGAATATATGCGTGATTAATCAAGTCAAGCCACATGGATTCACATATATAGAAGATATGTATCGTATCTCATCTCATCAAGTAAGGTGGCATATAAAGAAGATATGTACAAAGGATGTATACAACCCGGAGCAAGAAAATGGAGAAGAGATACAACAAATATCATGTATACATCCAAGGAAATTGCAAGTAGAGAAGAAATGCAATAACCAAAATTCAATCAGTTGCGGCACGCAACCCGATCCAAATAGAAATCACAATACGACTATAAGGCCCACATCAAAATTTCAATAACCAAATCAAATCACTGATAATTTTTTCCAAAGTCCGCATCAATCAAAAACCCATATGTTTCTCACAATCTGCGTGTACACCATCAAGAAGGCACATGAGAGGGTGGCCTTAGGGGGATGGATCCATATCCACACGCTGCACGGAAAACGCAGTTTCTCAATATCAAAATCCGCCCAGCGCGGTCACATGCTCAATATCACAATCCGCCCGGCGTGGTCACAGGCTTAATATCACAATCTGCCCGGTGTGGTCACAGTCTTAATATCACAATTTTCCCGGCGTGGTCAGACTCTCAATATCAAAATACGCCTGTCGTGGTCACATGCTCAATATCATAGTCCGCCTGGGGTGGT